>NW_024609883.1:68224824-68755770 GCF_016920785.2 Ixodes scapularis | reverse complement strand
ACTGCATATACCTTGGAGCCAAGTGGGTCAAGTTCTCGCAGTGATCAACCATGCCTCGGCTGCGACGGGTGGTGGGCAAACATCAGAGAGGCCTTTGTGACGGCGGCATCTTACCAGGAGAGATGTCAGCTCCTCACGCTTGTGCCCAAGGGCGTAGCCACTAGGGAGGTAGAACGGCTAATTCCTGAGGCATCGAAGTACCTTCTGAAGAAATCAAAGCAGCTTCGTGAACGGTTCGGCGTATGGGAGCGTCCGGAGCCTTATCACGGTGGAAGCATAAGCGAGGACACCATACGGGCAGCCACGCAATATTACACCGACGACGATCTCGACTGTTCTCGGCAGAGCCCAAACAAAAAAGATGCTGTTAAGCTTCTGAAGGATGGCGAAGAACATGTGGTCGTGAAGCGGTATATGACAAGGTCTGTCCGAGAGACGTACAGGCTGTTTAAGGAAGCAAACCCGGACTCAAAATTAGGTCTGACTAAATTTTACTCGCTGCGGCCAAAGTGGGTCAAGCTAAACCCTGAACAGACTGTCTGTGCATGTGTGTGCTGTACGAATTTCGATTTGTGCTTTTCCACCCTGAACAGCATGCGAGAAGAAAAAATAACAAAAGAGGAGATTCTCGCTTTGTGCCTCTGCCCTGAACCCTCGTCCGAATGTTTCAGAGGCGAATGCAAAGACTGCCCCTCGAATGACAGACTCTCCTTAGAATCATTGGAAATGGTGCCTGAAGAGGAAATTACATTTTTCACATGGGAGAATGGTAATTTGATAAGCAAGACTGCCGACTCCAGCGCCTTTTTGAAAGAGCTACAGAAATGGGCCACAAGGTTTTCCACGCACGATTTTATTCGTAGGACACAACGGGAAGCCATACGGATTGAGAAGTCTAGTGTGACCTCAAGACACATCGTCATGCACTTCGATTTTGCGGAGAACTGGACGGTAATTTTGCCACACGAGATACAGGAGTACCACTGGCACAAGCGTCAGCTATCTGTGTTCACGTGTGTGGCATCCACGTCGCAAGGCTCAAAATGCTTCGGCGTTGTCTGTGAGGACTTATGTCATGACACTTCCCATGCGCTGCTGGCTCTGAGACTTATAGAAGACTGGCTGGAGGAGCACATCCCAGTTTATGCTTCACTAACGTACATATCCGACGGGGCACCTGCTCATTTTAAAAATAGATTTCAGCTGCATGAGTTCGAACGAGTGGGCCATACCCAATTGAAGTGGATATTTTCTGCCTCTGGGCATGATAAAAACTCTTGTGACGGGGTTGGAGGGCTTCTCAAACACCACGCAACGGTGCACAACCTCCGTTCACCGGAGGAGCAGCTCGTCCGAACATCAGTAGATTTTGTGGACAAGGTTGGAAGGCGTGTCAAAAACGTAACTCTCATGAACTTAACCGAGAAGGAGGTGAGTGACTTCCGCAGAATCAAGAAAACAGAGTGGAGTTGCGTACCGACTCGGAAAGGCATCCGCGCTTCGCACGTGTGGCGACGCGAAAGGGGCGAAGTGCAGCTTGAGCGAACTGTTCTATCTTCGTCTTAATGCATGAACCTCTGTGGTGCACGTGCGGAACTCTCAGATGATCTACGGCTTTGTTTTGTTTTGTTGTTAAAGCCTCTTCTTGTACATTTGCGCTTCTGTGAAAAATTATGTGTTTCTATAGGTGTGCCTTGTTAACCCAAATAAATTACTCAATAAATAGAGTGATTTTGTTAAACTGTTACTTATGAATGTTTTATTGCATACTGCCAACAAAAGAGTATGATTACTGTAAGCTGAAAAGCAACTTCCGATATGCTGTGCGTAGCCCAAAAAATTTAAACGTATGCAACAAGTAGTCCAAAAGCCGAAGGATGTGACAAAATGTAGTAAATTTTTTTTTCACGTACCTCGGAATACTAAGGGCCAATGAAGGATAGGCGAAAGAATGCCATGCGGTAAATTTAAAAAATTCGAGCCGATTTTCCGATAATGTTTGTATAAAATAAAGATTGTCCGAAACGCATAAACGGGGATATTGTTTTTCTGGACTGGATAGTGCCGTAGAATGCAACCCGACATGATCGAAACGGATGAAACGTCTTGGATCTCTCCACTCGCTTAGGCTAGTTAACATTGATGTTAACTAAATTTACTTGTGTTGTTGTTTATCACGGCACAATGTTCAAACAAATAATTTAAATATATAAGTTTCGTGCAACCTCAGTAGTAAAACGTTGTCGTGGCGACGTTCGAAAATGCAAGCTGTGACTTCGCAGACATCACTTCGTCAATTCAGCCATCTCTCATTTCTTTATGACGTTACTGATTTTTTTTAAAATATATTAGTAAAAATTCAACGGGGTAAAGTAGTTTTCAGTGAAATCTGATATTGCTGAGCCAATTATCAATGTTGCGGTGAAGCCCGCATACCGGAGCCGGAGGTTGGTATTGCGCGATAAAAATGACTTATTCAACTGGTTGTCCTAAAACTACGACAAAAAAAGGTCAAGCAATATTTATACCCGGTTATTAAGCAGAATCTGGGCAATAAATTAAAAAAGTATGAACGAAATAAAAAATGGCTTTTTTGAGAAAATTGACTTCAAAATTTGCATATTTTTCATTTTTGTCTATATTTGTGGCAGAATAAAAACAACACGGTAAACACAATAACAAGAAAATACATTTCAATCGATAGCTTACATTGATAGCTACGCACAGATATCTGTCTCACGTCATTGCGCCCTACCGTTCGTTTTATATAGCTGTCCGAAGTTGCGTCACACTTGCTCTAGGTTGCATGTTTGAGATTTTTTAGAAAATTAATTTAAAATAACAGAAGACAGAAATTTACCTCTAAAAATAGCCAAGTCTGCGTAAATATTGCGTAATAAATATAATAATTCTGCAAGAATTCGATATTTTGTAAATGGCGGCTAAAGTCGAGATAAAATCAAATTGGGAATTTGACGTTTTCTACCCTGCAGCGCCTCAGAATTTTTTTCTCTCAAACTATACAATTCTAATTTTTTTCAAAGGCAGTTTCTTTCATCCCAAGGATTCGGGTATCATATATATTTTTGACGATTAAATCTAAAGACCCCCCCCCCCCCGACAAGTTTGGTCGAATTCAAATGAAATCACCCCTATATATATATATATATATATATATATATATATTGGCTAGGTACAAACGTGGTTCGGAACCGCCTGATACAAAGGGAACAACTGCAAGATCATTATCATCATCATCATGATCACTGATCTGAGCCGGAACGCTAAATCTTCTATCTCTGGAATTTGGTATTCTACGCGGCTTCGTCAGTCCTTTGAACTTTGGGGTCTACTTACAGCCCAGCGGAGACTTACAGCCCAGCGGAGACCACGTGACATCCAACGCATTCGTGACGTAGGTCGTCTCAAGACGAGCAAAGGTACGGCGAGGCTGACGTCGAGAGGATGGCCTAGTTGTTCCAGCCACCGAAACGGCTGCTTTTGTACGAATTTTGAGTGACGGGTTAATCTTCTATAATCTTCTAGGGGGACAATAGCGACTTCTGCGACACACAAAAGGGATTGTCGGAAGAGGGGACTTCCTCCTTCCCCCCTTCTCTCGTCGTCGCCGGAGACGAGACAACCTCCGTCACTAGCTGTCAAGGTTCCTAGACAAGCATTACAAACGAGTCGTTAGCGACATCCACCAGGTGCTCTTTGCTAATCGTTTAATTCGTTTTAAAATTCCTTTTCGAGAGTTTTTTTAACAAGATATTGGTATGTTCCATGTGATACTGCTCTTTTGAACACATATAGACCAAAAAATGAGCGCCGAAATTTCGGTGTAGTATCCCTTTAAAGCTCAATGATACTGCGACATTCAGTCATTGACGTCACAAAGGGGGGGTGGGGAGGGGGGGGGGCGGACCGCCCCGGGTGCAGGGCTCAAGGAGGTGTCGCGGCGGGCCACGAGAGCGGGGGGGGAGTTGCGGCGGGTCACGCGATTGTGTGGAGGGAGGGGGGGGGGGGGGGGGGTTGCGCGGCGGGCTACCGCCCCGGGTGCTGCTGACCCTCGTGACGCCACTGCATTCAGTAGGACGTTTTCGTCTGATACGGGATGCTCAATGTCGCAACGCAGACTTCTGTTGTTCACCGAGCTTGTTTTGAAGATCGTGATGATCGACGCAACGAGTGCTGGGTAATAAAGTTGCTACACGGAAGGTTTCCAGAGTGTAGAGAGCAAACAAGTGTTCTGTTCTCTTGGTTGGTTGGGTTGGTTGGTTGGGGTTTTATGGCGCAAAAGCATCTTAGGCTATGATGCGCCAGGTACATACACTATTGTTGATAGGGTTTAGAAGAGGATAGAACTTTAATAGTTGATGATAGATTAAAACTATGTGTATCACCATTGGCGTACCAACCGGGGGGGGGGGGGGGGGGGCAAGGCATGTGTTTTGCCCCCCCTGAAACGGCCACCACTGGGCAGGGCGAACACTGGCCGGCGGCGCCCAAGGAATACCAAGGAAACCGCCCCCCGACCCGCGCGGCATATTTTTAACGCACAGGCGATACATACCCTAGCAACGGCGCTCACGCCGGATTGGCTGATTCGTGGAGATAGGAGCTGCCGCCGTCAACATAGGCAGCGGATAAAATGTGAGTTTCCGAAGCGGTAGCATAACTTAGTGGTAAGATGTCTGCCACATACGTATCATACCCGGGTTCTATCCATGGTATGGGCTTACTTTTATTCTTTTTTTCCTCGAACACTTTGTTTTGTCGAGGCATTTGGCGATATTTACGACATTTATTTTTTTACGATGAATACTGAAAAAAAATAAAGGAATGTTGTTGACGAAACATCGCTGAACTAAATCGTATGGGACTCTATTTACGGAAGTGCATAGGGGACAGCGAGACTTGGGTTGCCGACTGGACGCCGCAAAGCGGCGTGTACGGGGGGGGGGGGGGGGGGGGGGGGGAAGCTATGTGGGTTAATAGTTTTGTAATTAGCAGCCGCACACTGTCGCCGTGAAGCGGCGTGAACGCACGCGCGGGCGTGGGTTAGCGCGCTTCGAGCGATACACGCGCCGTCCGAATCCGAAATTTAAGTTCCCGCGCGTTGCCGAGCAGCCAATCGTTGCTAGGGGGTCTATCGCATGCGCCGTAAAAGGAGCCAGTGACCAAAGCACCCGGTGCGCATACACCAACTGGCCCTCTCCTCCACCCCCCCCCCCCTTTTTTTTTTACAACACCTACACACACACACACTCCGTAAAAGTTAGTGATGGACCGATTCTGCTGAACTTTAGGTTCGGGGAAAAAGTTCCGCACATGCCGAAATTTTGAAAAAAAAGTTCGGCAAAGATTCGGCAAAAGTTTGGCAAATGTCTGCTCACGCGCTCGGACGCGACGGGGCCATGGATAGCAAATGGACGGTTACGGTTACCATCGCACAGTTTAGTACAACCAGCGGTTACGGCGAGGTGTGGAGTAGGCGACACGGTAACTGTGCGTTTGTGAGCTTTTGCGAGTGTGGTTCTCTTCAATATTTTCTGCCTCAAGAACATAAGATCGACCAGTAATTTACGCAGTCCACTGAGCAAGTGACAAATGATGCGGTGCATTCTGGATAGTGTAATTTTCATTTGACCTTTCCACTGATGCAGTTGAAACACTGATGCAGTTGAAACATTAACTGACAACTGCGCAATTACGCTCAGTGTGCGCAGCCCACTGCCGTCCAACGGGGCAGAGTCATGAGAGCTTGCCAGAATGTATGGGATGCAGCTGGCATCCTCGTCATAATGTGATAAATATGTTTTCTCCTTCCTTTTCTTTCCTTTTTACGTACTTTCTGTAGTGTGTGTATTCTGTACATTTATTTGTCTGTTCTGTTTTTCCATGTGGAGGCGGGCTGGCAGCAGACATGTACAAGCTACTCAAAAAAAGTAATTAAGTTAAGTTACTGAGTATTAGCCTCAAAAGTGATTTGAGTAGAGTAGCAATAACTGAAATGGAAAGTAATTCAATAAATTACTGATTACCGTAAAAAAGGAGCGAATACTTTTGAAGTTGCTTTTATTTTTTTCTATGCTAACAATGAAGTACTTACATAGGTTTTGATGCGTTAGCGAAATTCTGCTAGCCGAATATAAAGCGGCTTGTGTTTTCACAGAAACTCTTCAATAGCTGGTTCTGCTTCTGCATGCCTAATTGTTCGGTACTTCCTTTTGGTCAAGGATGTACTGCGGATGTATCATTTCACCTTTGAGGTTTAGCACTCCCTGAGCTTAATTTTGCAGACAGTGTTTGATTGCTTACAGTGTTGCGTAAAGTACGTCTAAAAACTACTCGGAAGTACAAAGTAAATGAGAGGTTATGTACTTTAAGTAAAGTAGTAAGTACACCGGGTGCAATGTAATTGAAGTGAAGTACTATAAATACAATGTACTTCCAAAGTAAAGTAAAAGTACTTTTTCAAACATTTTCAGAATGCCCTTTCAATCCCTATACAGTGGTTTTCTTTTTCTTTTTTTTTTTTTAACAGGCCGGTATGCCTCAAGGGAAATCGGAGGTGCATCAGTTTTTTTCGGAAAGGGCGGCAAAATCGGAAATGCATGAATTTCTTTTTTTTTTTTTTGAAATGGCAGCAACTAAAACGCCATAAAGTAGTTGCTTTATTTTCGCTGACGAACCATTTAACACAATCAATTTATAAGGCACTTATTTTTATCGGTCTTATAGCCGCCATTTCTTCACTCAGAGAAATGACCAGATGACATATCGAAAGACAGCACAAGCTATACGGGAGCACCAGATGAACTTCAGAACGGGTGCTGCAATTTGTTACCTCCTTTGAGCGAGAATGTAATGTGTATACCTCCTGTAGTGGGCAAGAAGTCCTACATTGGGGAGAAGCGGGGAAAAGCCCTTTCTTCAAATGCGTCAAGTCTCCTTGAGCTTCAGTATACAAAGAAACGCCAGTCTTCGACAGTTACTCGGCCTCTCTTACGTTGTGCCTGTTCGCTCGGTAAAATTTTGGCGAGTTCTGGACAATCCAAATTGCTTCCTCCCTTCCCCTCCCCCTTTTCTACGCCACATGCTTCCCCCTCTGCAAATATCAGTCGATCTTCTAACATCTTGTCTCTATTGATAGGCAAAACAGCCACTAAAATTCGAAACTAATTTGTAATTTGAGTAGAAGTCACTCGGAAAAGTAGTTAAACGAAACTACTAATTACCAGAATAGAAATGTAATTGAAAGTTACTAAACTACTCAGAAAATTAGTTAAACTACAGTAACTTGAGTAAAGTACTTGAACTACGTACAAGTCTGGCTGGCAGGCGCTCTGCGTAAGGGTTTTCACCTATCTACCTAACCCCTCACACCGCCACATGGGCCCCTTCCACTATGTGCAAATAGAATTATTATTATTATTATTATAACGATCCTGTTTTCGGCTCACAAGGAGTTTGTGCCAAAACAGAATAATATCGCTTTTTGGTTCGCGTTATTTCGCGATTCTCCCCATGTATCTGCATAAAACTAAACACAGAACTATCATGCTCGACGTTGCACATCCGACATTCCCAACTCTTCCTATCTTCCTAAACTTTCGTGTGTGTCCTAACACCAGAAATCGGAATATTAAACGTTAAAAACGGCCCGTTGCGAATATGGAACGCACACTTTCATGCAAAGCTGACGTTAAGTGACCCAAATAAAAAAACATGCATATTTACAATATTGTTACCTCTTCTGGTGAAGGCTCAGTAACCGTTTCATTCGTATTCGCGCACGAAGCTGTGACTCCCAGATAAAGTAAGAACGCAGTGATTGCCTTTATTTTAACAATGTAAACACACTTGCAGGCGTGCGCTGATGAAGCCTCAAAATTAAAACTCTCGTTTTAATTTTGAGGCTTAATTAATTAATTTTAATTTAACTCGTGACTCTACTACCCAACCTCGTTGTCACACCAATTTCTGCAAAGCAAACACTAAAATTGCCAGTAAACACACAAAAGGTATGTCGATACAATTATCTTGTAGAATATCACCTTATTTAGTCATAACTGTGTCAATAGGCACTACATGTTGTATTTATGTTAAGAAAAAAAAACTTTTTTCTTCCAAAAAAATATCAATGTTAAATATGGTAACAGTGTATTTTTGCCGAATCATTGCCAAATCTTTAGAAAAGTTCGGCAAAAGTTGCGCCAAATTTTTGATTCCACAAAAGTTCGGCCCATCACTAGTAAAATATGCGGCCCAGGGGGGGGGGGGGGGTCTAATTTGCCCCCCTCTCCCCCCCCCCCCTCCCCCCCCCCTTCACTCATAAGCAAGTTGGTACGCCACTGTGTATGACTTGTAAGTAGTTATGGGCATGAAGTTGGGGTGTAAAGTCATTGTCGGTGTAAAAGGCCGATAGCTTTCAAAAAGCTAAAAACGCAATGATATGGAACTAATGGTTCGTTGCCAAGCAAAGTGGAAAGGTTTAAAGGCGTATGCTTTTTATATCGCTGAGAAAAATGTTTCCGTCGGTCTGGTTCATAAGCAGGGCATTCTAGTAATATATGTGCGACAGTTAAAGGATTATTGCAGTGCTCACACTCTGGGGCTTCCTCCCTGCGCAGGAGGTGGCCATGGGTTGAGGTGCGTATGCCCTATCCTTAGCCGCAACAGGACAACCTCATAAAAGCATTCACGCTGTCGTGCACTCTCCCACTCACTAAGCAGTGGCTTTACAGTATGCAGCTTGTTATTTACTACCTCATCTCATTCTTGCGGCCACTTCTCTCTTACACAATGCCTTAAAAGTCTGTGGCAGTCTTTATATGGAATGTCATGCAGTTCGAGTTCTTTGTCCCCAGCAGAACTGGCTGTAAGTTCTGCTTCCTCATTACCGGGTATACCAACATGGCTAGGGGAACCCGGCAAAAGACTATTTTAATGTTCCTTTTGGAAGCATCGATGATTTTATCCTGCAACTCTATGATTATTGGGTGTTTAGAGGTATTTAGTGATGAGAGCGCTCTCAGCGAACTAAGTGAATCAGTGTACAAAACTTACTTCATGCTTTTCATTTCTATAATATGATTAACTGCCAGGCGGATACCACATAGTTCAGCGATTAAAATATTGGCTGTATATGCAATTCGTTGAACATAGCGAACAGAGGGGCCAACTGTGGCACATCCAACGAATGTTTCTGTCTTGGTGCCATCTGTGTAATACGAGCTGTGTCCAGAGTATCTACTTTTGATTTCATAAATTTCCTGTTTGATGCACTCTGGTGGGTGTCTTTCTTTCTGTACTTAGTCGGTAAAACGTCACACAAAATGAGGCTATATTTCCACGGAACTATTGCTTGAGGTACGGGGGTCACGAGCATTGTACTGCTTAGTCCAACCGAATGTGCTGCGGGTGGATTTCTTATACTAATAGGCGGGATTACAGAGGGCTTGTTGCCAAAGGTGCGCTTATGTCTTGTTTCTTCTACAACCTCACGTGCAGGATGCAAGGTGAATGAACGTATTCTAAGGGAATACATAAGCCCCAAAGCAAACCTTCGCTTCTCCAGAGACCATTCATTTGTTTCTGCATAAAGGCTGGGGATAGGCGACGTGTGAAATGCACCTGTAGACAGTCGCAATCCCTGGTGATGAATAGGGTCAAGTATTCGAAGAGCTGAGGGCCTTGCCGATCCATATACACAACTACCATAGTCGAGGCGTGAGTGAACCACCGAACCGTGAAGAATGTTTAGTGCTTTCTGGCATTTTACCTTAAGATACCTTATATGAAAAAGAAAGCACAGTTTACGATCAAAAATAAGCTTTAGGAACCTCTGTTCCGGTTTCGTTGGAATCGGAGTGGAGTGCATGGTCATCGATGGGCCTACTGTGGCTCCCCGTAATCGAGAAAAACAAACAGAAACTGTTGTTTTTTTTTCTGGTGAAAACCTAAAACCGTTTTATCAGCCCACTTGAGCAGATTGTTTACTGCTAATTGGATCCTACGTTCACAGAAAGTAATGTTATAGGATGAGACGGATATCTGAAGATCGTCAACATAAAGTGAATACTGTACAGATGATGGGATGGCTCGGACTATCGGGTTTATTTTTATTATAAAAACGATGACACTCAATGCGACTCCTTGGGGAACACCGTTTTCCTGGCAAAACTCTCGAGAGTAGGTAGTGCCTAATTTGACACGAAAGGTACGTATCGCCAAATAGCTCTTTACGAATGCTAGCATCCTGCCTCGAATGCCAGAGCTATACATATCTTGTAGGATGCCAAGCCGCCAGGCAGTGTCGTAAGCCTTTTCTAAATCGAAAAAGACGGAGAGGCAGTACTGTTTATATTTACGAAGGCCTCACAGACAGTAGACTCCAAGCGGACAAGATGGTTCAATGTAGATCGTGACGAACGGAAGCCACACTGGTATTTATCAAGAATATTTTTTTCTAAAACGTACATAAGTCGCTTGTTAAGTATTCTCTCCAGAGTTTTGCTAACACAGCTAGTTAGCACTATTGGGCGGTAACTGGATGCACACGATGCATCCTTTCCAGGCTTTAGGAAAGGAATGACGGTTGCCACTCTCCAGGACGATGGAAATGTACTCTCCTGCCAAATGCGATTAAAAAATACAAACTTATGTCGAGTGTGGAATTGTGAAGGTGAGTAATCATATGCAGTGAATTCGATCAGGTCCAGGAGACGTAGGTTTAGTTTCACGAAGTACCAGTTCCAGTTCATTCAGCGTGAGAGTTGCAGGCTTCTCGAGCTCCACCGGATGTCTGCGCGGATTGAAGTTCTTCTTGTCTTTTGTGTTTCAGGAAAGCAGATGAAGAATTCAGAGAGTTAGAAATACGTTCAAAGTGTTTCCAAAGAAGACCTGCCTGTTGTTCTAGGCTCTCAGGGCACAGTCCGTTTTCTGAAAGAAGCGGTACTGAATAGGCCCGGTAATGCCCATTGACTTTATGCACTCTATTCCATACTTTTTTGGTGGTGGTGGTGCTGTATAGAAGAAGCATAACCTTGAAAACTTTGACGCTTTGAGACTCGGCGGATGTATCTCGCATGATCCTTCATCCGCTTGAAAATGATGAGATTAGTCACTGTTGGGTAACGTCTAAATAAGTCCCATGCTCTGTTCTGCTTTCTTCTTGATTTTTCACAGTCGGCATTTCGCCACGGTTTAGGACGTCGGGGTAAACGAGATGAAGTCATAGGGATAGCTAAAATTGCAGCATTGAGGATGTGGGCGCTAAGAAAATTCGTGACTTCATCGATGGACAGTTTGTTAAGCGGTGTACAAGCGAGCTGAATTGCCTGGCTGAAGATAGACCAGTTTGCTTCCTCAAACTTCCAACGGGGAGTTCGTGTAAGCACTGTAAGAGGTGGATTTAGTCGGTTCATAATGATAGGAAAGTGATTGCTCCCATAGGGATTAGGATCGACAGCCCAGAAAAAAAAATGTTGGATTGCAAAGAGACAGATCAATAGATGTAAAAGAACGAGTTTGCGTAGACTCTGCTCTGTTCAGTAAGAATATAGCTGTCTAAGAAAGAAAACGCTCTATCATCGAGCCGCGTGTATCTCGTCTTCTACTACCCCAAAGAGGATTATGAGCGTTGAAGCAACCAAGAATTAGGGCAGGTTGGGGTAATTGGTCGTGAAGTGATTCAAGCTCTTCACGGGATACAGGGTAGCTTGGGGGAGTGTAAAGCGAACAGACGGTTATTAAATGGTCGGACAGAACACGAACTTCCACGGCTTCTAGAGTGCTATTCAGAGAGACCTCAACACATGAAGTAGACGGCTGGACAACTATAGCTACTCCACCAGAACTGTGAGATAGAAGAGGTCTGTCCCTGCGAAAAACCTGAAAGCGCCTTAGGATTTTAGAGTGACAATTGTTTAAGTATGTTTCCTGGAGACAAAATGCTATGGGGTAATGCTGGTCTAACAGAGAGTACACGTCGTCGTTGTTTCGAAGCAGTCCTCGACAGTTCCACTGCAGGAATGCTGCCATCACGTATGAATTAGAAGAAAGACCATAGATCTAAACCTGAAAATCAATTTTGATGCGGGTGTATTTTTCCTTTTAGATGTATTCTTCGGCCTATCTATGTTACCACAGGAGGCCGCAGGTAAGGACTCCGAGCTTGACTGGGGCCTGTAATTATTGGACTTGAGCCCACTCTCATCCATCGGCTCAACTGGGGCTGCCTCGGGCTGACCCCTAAGGGCCTGTGACCCCGACGACTCACCAGGTTTTCGGGCGCCTTCAGAGGGACGAGAAGGAATTCCCCGACCTCGAGGCACCTGGGTTTTGGATGGCGCAGGGTTTGAAGAACCCTGCGCTTGAATGTACTCCGAAGCGATAGGATCCACATTTCGTGTTGGGGTTGAAGTGGTTTGTGCCACTCCGGATGGGGTTGAGGTGGACTGAGGGGGGAGACGCAGGTCGTCCGTTGACGTCTGCGTTCCCGTTGACGCCGTCGACCGCGTCGGTCCCCTGCGCGTGGCCTTGGCATACGAGCCTTGAGAAATAAAAGAAAATCTGTTCCGTGCCCCTGGGTAAGAAATATTTTCTTTGACCTCCAGTGAGAGAATTTCCTTCTCTCTCTTCCACAGGGGACAGCTGCGAGAATATGCTAGGTGTGTTCCTTGGCAGTTGACGCATAAATGGGTATTGTTCTCACAGATGTCGTAAGGGTGGTCAGTTCTTGCACATTTTGCACAGGTGGCTTTTTCTCTGCAGGTTAGTGACCGATGTCCAAAGCGCTAGCAACAGAAGCAACGTCTTGGATCGGGGACGTAGGGGCGAACTTTGCAGTTGAGATACCCGGCTTTAACTGTGGAGGAGAGCGTTGTCGAGTAGAACGTTAGCAAAATGTGTTCTCTGTCCCGTTCTGCACCGTAACCACAGATGGTGAAACGTCTCACAGCGACCACCCCTACATCTTGAGGTCCCTCCAGTATCTCGTCGGTAGATATTCCAAGGAGATCATCTTCAGAGATAACACGCTGCGTGCTGTTCAGTGAGCGATGTGGAGTCACGGATACTTTGTAATCTCTTACTTGGTTGAGTGCAAGAAGTGCTTTGCTTTGCTCAGCATTTATGACCTCCACAAGCAGGTCGCCAGATGGAAGCTTTTTTGGCTTTAAAAAATTTTCCAATCACAGCTAGTAGGGTCTTTGCGACCAAGAATGGGGAAAGCTTTGCGAATGGTTGATCTTCATTCTGCATTACTATAAATTTAGGAAAATTCATGACTGGCAAAGTAGGGTTTGTTGACGTTTTCTCTACGGTCCGGCCCCTTTTCGGGGGCCAATCAAGGAAAGATTTAGTTTTGGTACCCATATGAATGGGGAAACGATTTCGGCACCTGCGGTGTGCCGCCCACCATCGAGCCCAACTTAGGGAGTAGTCAGCAGCCCATAAAAAAATAGGCTTTGCTGGAACCGCTGATCTACTATCACTTGCCCAGGTGCTATACCCAAGTGTGGTTAGAATAAGGGTACCTGCCACCACACAAGGTTGGCCCTCACCACCAAAGAAGGTGAAAGTGAAGGAGCGGGGAGGGGAGAAAAGAGAAAGAGGAGACGGTATAGTAGAAGAAATTGCCACTAGACTGAATCATCCTGGCCGGGCCTTAATTAACAGGACTTCCGTCTATGAGAAGTGGGGGCCGAAGTGGAGTATTGCCTCACCCGGGGGGCCCCGAAGGGTCCAAACCTGCCCCGGGCTCGGCTCAACCACCAGGATGCCCTTTTCCTCAGACACGGGAGAGCCACGCACAGCCAGACGTGGGCGGGCGAACCCGTATGGCTCTGGGTCCGTGGAGACACCAGTCTCCAAACACCTGCATTCACAGGTGCCCCCTGCGGGGGTTTCTTCTCTTCACAGGTCAAGACAAAGGCGATTTTCAATCTTCCAGCGCCTTGGAATTCCCGGACCAAGGCCAAGTCTCCTGTCTGGAAACTTGACAGAGCTGATGGAGAAGGTGAAATGTCCCTGGGCATTGCTTTCCTTAAATTTCTACTATTTCACGGATTAAGTGCGAAGTGCCGGTACAGAAAAAAGATAATTATTAATTTACAAACAGGAAAAGGCGAACCTGCTTTTAAAAATAATTTGCTAATTAAAACAAACGGGGTGGGCGACGAAAGCACAAAAGGGAGACAAGCTAAAAAAATAAGAGAGTATTTAAAAATACAAAAGCCAACATACGCTATTTACACAAAAGTTTAGACTATATTCTGAGTAAACGAGTATTAGTGAGATAATATTTAGTGCTTTCATGACCTGAATTAGATGGCCAAGGACCAGGTAGGTGGTAATAAGGGTAATTTTGGTAGACTTCTTAACAAGGTTCAGAGTAGCTATCCAAGATAGGTGAATCTGGTATCAATCTGCATTGTGGTCGGGTTCTTTTTGAGGCTTTTCGTTTGTGGACTTTAAAATATCTCCGCAGATGGGTATAGAAGCCTAAGAAAAAAATGCATTCGATAGGCGTTTGTAAAATCAGAAGCGTTAAAAACTGGGCCTGTTTCCGCCGCTTTATAATAAAACAGAGCGCACAAAAAATGTACATACAAGATAGGGCATGTGCAGTTATTGAGCTCTGTCTGTCGCACGCGTCTTATCTTGCCTAGGTTCTTTTTTTTTTTTGTATTTTGTTTTTGCGATTTGTTTCAAAATGTTAGTAAAATCTCTATATTTTAGCATTTTCTATTTTTAAGCTTTTCAAAGTTGCTTCCACGCGTGAGAAAATCCACAGCGATACGTAGATTCAAAAAGCATTTTTTTTTCCTTTTTGTTGTTATGCAGGTTTTTGATAGGTACTTGCAAGAACAGAAACACGCAGAAAACTTAAAAATAAAATAAAGATAAGGCATCCCGAAATTTATTGCGCCAAATTTATACTATAGCTACGAGAAATAGGATGATATGTTCTAAAACATTCCATGTACACATATGTACACTCGAGAACTAAACTCAACGGACAACGGATAAAGCTTTCAGTTTTTATTAAGTAAAAGGTTGCGCGGAAACACACTGTTTTAAAGCATAGTACCTGGCCGAAAGGTGAAAAAAAAAAAAAAAAGTTGGAACTCTTTTTTTTTATATAGGGTGCCGTGACGGTGTTTGACGAGTGGATCCGCAAGTATGGTGACGTGGTTGGGTAAGCCGCCATCGGAGACCTGTTATATAAGCTTAGAAAACTCTATTTGAATTCCGCATTTCCCTTGAAATCTTCATGCGGTGTGCGTTCGTGCACCCATAATTAAGCTTTCTGAGTGGAGGCGCGCCGTCGCATAGAGAAGTCAATGGGATCGATCTAAGTGGATCACTTTGTAAACGAATTCAAGGATACTTTTTTTTTAAATTGGGCACCAGCAAATAATGCTCGAGAGGAAGCATGTTTGTTTTCGGCATATGATGGGGATAGTTACTCTCTACGAGTGTTATTTATTGTTTCCATAGGCACCGTTTTCCAAACCCCATCAAGCAACATTGGGGGTCACCATTTCTTGGGTATGAGGCGTGTGATTGGATCCCGAGTCCTCGCCGAACGGCGACGCAATACTCGTTTTTGATACGAGCTGAGCCGAGTTCACGCCGTACGCTGTCGCAGACCTATACTGCCCAACGCATTATCAAAGCGCCATCCCCAGCGTTCCTAGGCACGGTCTCCTTGCGCCCTCTCTTGGCTATTCTCAGCAAAACGCAGTAAAATGATAATTTCATCCATACTACTTCAGAAATCCTTAAGTTCCCCGGGATATCTATAGAGGGCACTAATACACTCTTATTTAATACCTACTTTAACCTCAGGATTGTACACTTTTTATTCCTGGGAACGATATAATATTGTTGCATTGGGTCCTATGGGCTACTTTGACAAAATTCTAAATTTCTTTTCACTGAAATGAAGAGTCGTAAAGTTCCCGAGGAATATAATAGCTGCCGACTCATAGCACACACCGCAGTCAAAATTTCAGTATCTTAAGTAATAATTTTTATTCCTCGAGACTTTCGAATTCGGTCCGCTTTTTTCCCCTGTAAAGTTAACACTCCGCCGTGCACAAAGCAGCTTGCGGCCAAGCTACCTTTACATAGGCTTGTAACATTGAACGTATCTAGTAATTACGCAATTTATTCAAGGTTTTTCTTCGGAGCCTCGCCTATGTTGATCATCAAAAACTTGGACCTGATTAAAAAGATTCAAGTACACGACTTCTCCAACTTTCATGACAGAGGGGTAAGCTGTTATTATCCTCACCATTCTATCACATAAATGAGTTGCGTGTAAACATAATTACGCCTAGTTACTTTGAGACATGCTAGTCGTAGATTATTTCAGCAAACTTTGGAAATGCAGCATTCACCTCCTGAACTTTTTTAAAAGTTGTTTTTAGGTGGTTTAGCACGTTATAGTCAAAGATGAAGATTTTCAACATTCGAATTGAATTTCGCATAACGAGCATTAAAACCAACATTAAAAGACTGGAAAGAAATTGCGCTGAAATTAATCGTTAAAGAAATTTTCAGACGAGAAACAACAACTGCCGGAGAAGCAGGAAGCTTCAAAGCAGAAACACGCTCTCAATTTGCCCTCATTTCTGGTTTCTTTTCCAGAACTTTCTCAGCGTGATGCTGCGCGAGCGTCACTCGTCATTTTCTTTTCAGTTATCTGTTATATGAATTCTTCAGTTATTTGAATATCCATTATTCGCAAGATTTAAGAAGACGCGGTACATCTATGTATTCGTCCGTTTCAGACGTCAGATGGCGCGCGGCTCGTGATGTGGTTGAACTCGTGACTTCTAGATGGCGCCAGTATCGAAATGTGAAAAGGCCGGCATATCTGCTGCGTGAAATAGATCCCCAAATCGGTGTCGTGTTCTCCCGGCGGAGGAAGTTTCTCCCTCCCTCGCGCGCGCTTGGTATGTTTGGTCTGTCAGTTCAGTGTGCATTGCATCGGACGTCGGTGATAATCCGCGCGGTGGCCGAGTCGGGCCTCTGCTCTGTGTGATGCAGTGAGCGTTTCTGTTCCGGGGTAGGAATAAAAATGTCGGTCCTCTTTTTTACGACGCTCGTTTCTATAGCTTGGGTTTTTATCTCAAGTGACGTACAGCACCGCCTTTTCGAAATCGTACTTTGCGGCGGGCGATTGAGAGCCAGGTTAGCATTTTATTTTGGTCAGCACTACACGTTCAATGAAGACTTCGGGCGGCGATGTAAATATATCTTGCTCCCCAAAGTGTGTCGAACGTGCGCAGTGACAATTGGAAATGGTATTGAAGGCACTCGACCGTCGGTTGGTGAAAGACGTGCGTTAGATTCACTTATTCAGTCTAATCCCTTTTGCCAACGTATTTTGTCTCTTTCGACACATGACATGGTCGAGTCTATTGATAACCTTAGGTAGACTGAACGTACGGAGTGTCCGGGCTTTAAATACATTTGCTTCGTTTATGTGAACTAATAACTGATTTCTCTTTTCTGTATTCGGTGCTATGCAAAAATCGCTTAGATGTTATAGCAGTGTTGTGTGGCGGCGTTTTGCACGCTGACTCGTTATTGCATTCGCTGAGCACGCTATGTGTTTAGATAGAATGTGTCCAATCGTATTTCTGATCGATATGATAGATTTACTTTGATACAGTGTTATTTATATTTCCCTGGTTTAAACTGGTCCGTCCCTGATATGAGCCCAAATTCAAATTCGAGAGTGCAGACAGACTTAGCGTCGTAACAGCCGTAATTCGCAGAAACAAATTAGTACCATGAAAGAAAAACAAAAGGCGGCTGGGTGTTATAGGGATGCCATCGTACGTTCTTTTTCTTGTTGAACGCTCCGCATCGCTGTGAAACGCACAAGGTACCAGGGAAGACAACGGGCTGGCGTGAAATTTCCATCGAGCGCAAAACGAGCGTCACTTTCGTCATGCACTTTCATTTCGAAATGGCGCAAACTGCGCGCGAAATAGTAACAGGTAAGGCGACGACATTTAGATGTTAGGTCTGGAACACCACCAAACTCAACCGTGTTGGGGGCATCTCTCGTGAGTCCATACATCAAAGGTATTGCGGGTCGAACTGTACGTGTCAAAAAACAGTTAGGGCGCAGGCGAGCTGGTGTAAGTTTACGATTTTTAGACCACCCGAGACTGGGTGGAAGAAACACAACGACTACTCCGTTGTGTTTCTTTTACCCAGTCTCAGGTGATCTAAAAATTGTAAACTTACACCAGCTCGCCTGCGCCCTAACTGTTTTTTCATTAATCGTACCTGAGGCAGGCTTAGTCACCCTTTTCTTGTTTTGAGATGTCGTCGTGTTTTTTCCACCCAGTCTCAGGTGGTCTACAAATGGTAAATGTACGTGTGAGTTATCCAATTGAGCGAAACCTGATTTCGCAAAACTATTGTGCGTTAGAAATATGCATCGTGTTAATCAGCTATAACTATACCCTATTTGACAAGCTGCGCGCAGTACTTGGAAGCCACGAGCGAAAAATAAATTAAAGTCGATTTTGTAGGACAATCACGACGTGGAGACCCATAAAAGAGAGTCCCGACAAGACGAGAGCTTCCCCTTTTCTTCAAATGCTTGGGTTACGCTCTCAATACCGCACCTGTGGTAACACTGCGCGCAGCTAAAATCGCCTTCTTCCCTGAAAATCACGTTGGCTTTCAGAATTCAGGGGTGCTACGCGAAAGCGAGCGACATATCACGAGAACGAAGGCGAGGTGCTTGGGGCTAGAGTTCCTGTATATGCTACCTCCCGTAGGGAGCCTATACAGGAACTCTACTTGGGGCTTTGAAAACGCTCCTAATCGCAAAAACAACAAAGTTTTTTTTTTTCTTTTTGTTTTTTTTTTAAGGCACAATTTTTTTGTCTATCTTGATACCCCATCAGCGCAAAAACTACCATAAACAAAAAATAATAATAATAAATAAATAAAAAAATTGTGGGCATACAACGACAACGCACCCACTGGGACCCGAGTAAAGGCAAAAACAACTACTAAAAGAAAGAAAAAATAAAGAAATCATGTTCGCATACAGACAGAACGCATCCATCGAGAGAATTGAATCCCGCGCTTGTTCTGCCAGTCTCGTGCTTCTGTCAAAAGCCACAAAGGAGGAAGACAATCAGCGCCTACACCCATCCCTCTTTTCCCCCTCCCCCCCTAAGAAAAGGAAAAAAAAGGAAGGTTTTCGGACGCCCGCGGTCGCCCAAGCGATGACCTTGGAAGGGTATGCGATTGTAGCACGTTGGCCCCGCGGCAGTACCCCTCTCTGAAATGCCACGGTCCGTTTCTCCCAAGTACCAAAGTCCCCGTCTTATCTGCCCCGAGTATCAACTCCGCAGTGATTCTGAATCATTACGATGCTTTTTAACGTTGCAAAACTGTTAGACGAATATTTGCACACAAGTATACACTACTTGTTCGTGAGCGCGTTGGTAAAGTATACACTGTTCGCAGAACTATCTACAGTGCTAAAATTCAAAAGCGCTGTGTTGGATTCGGGAACTTGTGTAGGTTTAGCTCATTGTTGGAACATTCCCGTTCACACTTGCGACCGAGTACGACTGAGAGAGACGAGATCTCTTAAAACTTGTTAAATGTTTTTAGGATAAGGGAACACACTGGCATTGTGGCGCCATCTATGCGGTGACCCTGGAACTGCATTTCACAAGAGCGAAGGTTTTGCGGGATTTCCGAGGTCAAATGTCCGTAATACCCACAGAAAGGCTCGTTTATATCATTGACAAAAGCTTTTCGAGCCAAGAAAGAAAGGATAATGCGCGAGAAATAAAAAAAAAATATGCCGGACCGCCGAGTTTACACTGCACCCCAATAGATGGCGCCAGTGTGTTTTCTGGTTTAAGAAGTTTTAAGGAACCCAGGTTTAAGAGGTCGCAAGAGTGTGAACGGGCCTTTATTCACTCGATGAACTCCACAAAACTTGTAAATATTAAAATAGATTTTCCAGAGAATGATATTAGTTGTCGGGGCCCTAGGCGACCGGATGGTCGCAATTCTTGGTTGATTTAACATTTTATTTCATAATCACAATCGTATCATCAAGGGCTAAGTATCTTTTCTTTGTATTTTGGTGTTTAAAGTGTACATGGTATAATAGAGGTAGATTTAATTAGCAGCAGGGTACTGGATTTAGATTAGCCTGGGTGGCCGGGCGAGCCATGAGAAGGTAGAGTAGGGTCGGTCTTTGTGTAGATTTTGGCGGGCTTTTTCTTTGTGATAGACACGCGAATTTTTGAGTAGCTATAGGCGATGAATAGAAAAGAGAAGATAAAGGGAGAGTGCAAGCGGTGGTGCTACTTAGAAGAAACGGACTTCAAGAGCGTAGCTGAAGTAGGGAAAGGCACTTTCGCTTGCCAACTTTGTGAGAAGATTGACGATACTAAAGCGAGAGTGGAAAGATAAATTCGAAGAGATGAAGGAGGAACTGAAGGAATTGCGGGAAAAGCGGGTCCTGCTCGAGGCACAGGTCACTGAGTTGAAGAGGGGGGAGCCCGAGGTGAAATGGCAGGCTGAGCTTAACGAGGAAAGGGAGAAGCGGGCGGAACTTGAGAAGCAGGTGGAGGAGCTCAGGCAGGGGGAAGCGTGGAAGGCAGGGCTAGAAGAGGGAAAAAAGGAGTGCGAGGATAGAGTGGAGCGTGTCATTGGTGTAATTAGAGAAGGGGAAGAACAGGGAAGGACAAGCAATGATGGCAGAATTACAGGGCATTCTCAGAGTAGAGGTCGAGAAGATGGTTGACCTACAAGTACAGTGGGAAGAGATGAAGAGGGAGCCGACAGCGACGGTAGTGCCTACGGTTCAGGGGGCCAGAAAGTAGGGAGCGAGCAGTGCGGGCACGAAGGAGGTTCCTAGGACCTATAGTGAAGCCGCGCAAAAAGAGAGGGAAACGGCTGGATTGGTAGAGCCCAACCTGCTACCGGTGGTAAATGCAGAGGGTAGCAGCGTAGCGCCAGGAGAAAGAGGGCAGCCGTCGGCCGGTAGGAGAGTCCTAATAGTGGGAGACTCCAACTTGGCAAGGATCGTAGAGGGAGTGCTAGGCAAGGTGAAGGAGGACAAGAGGGTGTGAGTAGATGCCCAGCCAGGAAAATACATGGTAGATGCCATTGCCAAAGCAGAGGAGGTATTGTGGGACAACATGGAGGGGGAAAACCTAGTGTTGATCCACGCAGGACTCAACGACGTGTTGAACGGGAGGAGCCAGAACCTGGGAAGCAAATAGAGGCAGGACTGGGTAAATTAAGAGCGGTCAGTGAGAGGGTGAGTGTGGAAATATGCACTATCCCACGTGTCCGGGGACAGTCTCTTGACATCAAGAGGCGGGTCATTGAGGCTAACCGGGAGATTAAGGGGATGAGTCGACGACTTGAGTACGGCGTAAAAGAGATACACTGAAAAGTTTATGCGGCTGGCTCCTGCCCTTTTACACGGGGTGGAATCCACTACCGCCCAGACATGGGCCCACACTGGAGGGGTAACGGATTTGGCCGTGGCCCTGGGTTTTACTGGCGACGATGGAAGGACGAAAGAGAAAAGTATTAGAGTATTAGAAGATTGGTGGCAATTATCTAGGAAAAATTGAATGATGGACAACTAACTAGCACAGCTGGGACTCCCTCCCGCGTGGCTACGGCCCAAAGTCTCAACCATGTCTCCCAGTGGGTCCGGTGCTGGGGTAACGCCGACAAGGTTTGACCAGAGGAAAATTAGCGACTCCCTCGCCGGGGGGAAGAGTCAGGGGGTTGATGTTTTTAGTTTGTTTTTGCCCGATCTCCCGAAGGTCATCCTGGTGATGTCCCACACTACCTGATGATAGTTAGGGAGAGAAAATTGGTCTTAAAAAGGCGGGAGGAATCACGTTTTTGTCTTTTTAGACATAGGCTATGTGGCGCAAGCTACGGCTCGTCACGGAGGGTATTGCCATTAACATCCATCCATCCTCTTCGAACTTTAGTGAAAGTTAGAAGGTCGGCGAACCAGTAGAATCATGAGGTTGGACAAAAAGCTCGGGACACCTGTACTGGCTAAAGACCAACCTACGGCGCTGAAGTCACGACACCGCGGTGGCGCTGCATGCGAAGTCGCTTCTCCAAAAAAGAAATTTGGTTTCGGCTCGCCCGCAGCGCCCATATTTGGTGGGGCCAAGCGAAGGCTTGTTTCTACGCTGCGCGTTGACGTATACATCTCTTGGGAAAACACCAGCGATAGCTCGTTCAGGGCTACTGCAGACTATGGTCGCTGAGAGCACTAGAATCGCAGGGAGAGGCTGGCCCCGAGAACCTTATCATCACTCCGCAACCAATCAGATTAAAGCATCAGACAGAAAGAAATTCAAAGAACAAATGCCGAAGTGGGATGCGTGAACATAACTTAAGCCACGCTCTTTGTATTTCTTAAGTCGTCAGTGACCATAGTGAGTACGATTGTCATTTCTTTTTTTCTTTTTTTAAGGTAACGTCCGTTTTTCTCCGAACCCACAAAATCACCAAGCTCACTCTCCAGAACACGTCAGGAGACCAGTGGCGGAACACGCGAAGAACCCTGACGCGCGCGTTCACACCCAGCAAAATGAAAAAGGTAAAGTCGTGTCAACCGATTTTAGAAGTCGAGTATAAGTATAGAATGATTTTACAAATTTAACAGCAATGTTTTTTTTGTTTTTTTTTTTTTTAGTTCTTACACGTAATATTGCTTCAATTTTGTGGAATCTTGCAGCGCGACACTTAATACTTTTAGTCACTGACATTTTAACCGACTACAAACCGGCGAGAAGACGCTCGCCACAATTTCCGTTTCTGAAGCCTTCGGGGACGTGCAGTTTACTTTCTCGTCTCATAGGTGGACCTACTCGGTCCTATATCTCTCATTCGCCATTCGGTCGTTTCACCTTTCGGTGCCCAAGACTGTAGAGGGAAGGTGGTTGTAAAATGTCCTATTAAACAAAATGAAATAGCTAGAAAAGTAAATACCGAAATGTAAAAAAAAGAACACAAAAAAAGACGTGAAAGTGATTGTTATTGCTTATGTTCTCAGCCTTCATGCTACCGCACATCTCTCGGCAGACCTTGGGTGCTATTTCTATCACTTGATGACACCACTTTGTCGTCGTTACATGTCCTCACAATTTGTCTCTAATACCCCGGTCAGGCGGTCTAATTTAGTGCACTTCAACGGAGTGCACTTCGTCTTTGGTGTCGTTTGTGTAGTGTGCCACACGGCTTCTTCCCGAAAGAATACGTGAGTTTGCTTCTTGTTCTTTGTCTTTTTTCGTTCTCTTGCCTCGTGAGGATCGATCAGAATCATCCACTTGGCGCAAATATTGTCAAGTAACGTAACGTGGTCTCGTAACGTGTCTTTGTTAAAAATATATTAAATATTGCCGATACATTGATGCCTTTGCTTTAACATTTCAGGTGTCTAATAGTACTTTACGCATCGTTATTGTTGTAATTTCCGAGCGGCACTAATTTGTCCCGTGTGGCGCGGAAACACTTGAAATGACATTCGGTGACCTCAAGCGCACTCGATTGAAGTGCACTGAATTAGACCGTCTGACAGGTTTTTAAACGATTGCTGTACTCTGATGAATACAATCCCTGGAGAAGGGGAACAAGAGGGACAAAGGACAAACACAAATCTTTAAACACAGCTAGGTGACTGGTGCGCGACCGAAAAAATCTGCCTGGTCCGGGTATCGAACCCGGGACCTCTCCATACAGGTGGAGTTTACCGGGTTCGATACCCGGACCAGGCAGATTTTTTCGGTCGCGCACCAGTCACCTAGCTGTGTTTAAAGATTTGGGTTTGTCCTTTGTCCCTCTTGTTCCCCTTCTCCAAGGATTATATTCATCATTCTTGTCCAGCTCGCTTGCACCTTTGCATTTAATTGCATTATAATCATGCTGTACTCTGTTTCGCGCCTACCGCAGCCTATGCCACAATCCGACCAACAATCAAGCAGCACGAAATATGCACTGTCACGGCACCCGCCGTCTTTACGCGTTTGCTACCAGTGGCTAAACAAATCGCGCGGAGGGCTCATCGTACCGTATCAGATTTGCAAAAGCGGTTCCTTGAAACTCCCTAATAGATAGTTTTAGAGAACCATTTTGCACGTCCGATGCGGTATACGATAAACCCTCCGGTACGAACTGCGCCTGTGCCACCGTAGAAGATTCGCGCACGCACAGTTCATACCGGTGGACCCATCGTCCCATATTGGATGTGTAAAGACGGTTCCCTAAAACTCCCTAATAAAGCGTTTTAGGGTACCCTTTTTGAACGTTCGAGGCGGCATCCGATGAGTCCCCCGGAACGAGCTGCGCATGTGCCATCGCAGAAGACTCGCGCACGCGCAGTTCATACCGGTGGACCCATCGTACCGTATCGGATGTGTAAAAACAGTTCCCTAAAACTCACTAATAAAGAGTTTTAGGGTACCCTTTTTGAACGTTCGATGCGGTATCCGATGAGCCCACCGGAATGAGCTGCGCATGTGTCATCGCAGAAGACTCGCGCACGCGCAGTTCATACCGATGGACCCATCGTACCGTATCGGGTGTGTAAAAACGGTTGCATAAACTCCCTAATAAAGAATTTTAGGGTACCGTTTTTGAACCTCCGATGCGGTATCCGATGAGCCCCCCGGAACGAACTGCGCTTGTGCCACCGTAGAAGACTCGCACACGCGCAGTTCGTACCTGTGGGCTCATGATACCGTATCGGATGGGGAAACACGGTTCCCTAAAACTTCCTAACAGAGAGTTTTAGGGAACCGTTTTTGAACGTGCGATGCGGTATACGATATACCCTCCGGTACGAAATGCGCATGTGCCACCGCAGAAGACTCGCACACGCGCAGTCCGTACCGGTGGGCCCATGATAATGTATAAGATGTGCAAAAACGCTTCCCTTATAGAGAGTTTTAGAGAACCGTTTTTGCACGTCCGATGCGGTATACGATAAACTCTCCGGTACGAAGTGCGCCTGTGCCACAACAGAAGACTCGCACGCGCACAGTTCGTACCGGTGGGCCCATGATACCGTATAAGATGTGCAAAAACGCTTCCCTAACAGAGAGTTCTAGAGAATCGTTTTTGCACGTCCGATGCGGTATACGATTAACTCTCCGGTACGAACTGCGCCTGTGCCACAACAGAAGACTCGCGCGCGCGCAGTTCATACCGGTGGACCCATCGGACCGTATCGGATGTGTAAAAATGGTTCCATAAAACTCCCTAATAAACAATTTTAAGGTACCCTTTTTGAACGTCCGATACGGTATCCGATGAGCCCTCCGGAACGAACTGCGCTTGCGCCACCGCAGAAGACTCGCACACGCGCAGTTCGTACCGGTGGGCCCATGATACCGTATCGGATGGGCAAACACGGTTCCCTAAAACTTCCTAAAAGAGAGTTTTAGGGAACCGTTTTTGAACGTGCGATGCGGTATACGATATACCTTCCGGTACGAAGTGCGCCTGTGCCACCGAAGAAGACTCGCACACGCACAGTTCGTACCGGTGGGCCCATGATACCGTATAAGATGTGCAAAAACGCTTCCCTAACAGAGAGTTCTAGAGAATCGTTTTTGCACGTCCGATGCGGTATACGATAAACTCTCCGGTACGAACTGCGCCTGTGCCACAACAGAAGACTCGCGCGCGCGCAGTTCATACCGGTGGACCCATCGGACCGTATCGGATGTGTAAAAATGGTTCCATAAAACTCCCTAATAAACAATTTTAGGGTACCCTTTTTGCACGTCCGATGCGGCCTACGATAAACCCTCCGGTACGAAGTTCGCTTGTGCCACCGCAGAAGACTCGCACACGTGCAGTTCGTACCGGTGGGCCCATGATACCGTATCGGATGGGCAAACACGGTTCCCTAAAACTTCCTAAAAGAGAGTTTTAGGGAACCGTTTTTGAACGTGCGATGCGGTATACGATATACCCTCCGGTACGAAGTGCGCCTGTGCCACAACAGAAGACTCGCACGCGCACAGTTCGTACCGGTGGGCCCATGATACCGTATAAGATGTGCAAAAACGCTTCCCTAACAGAGAGTTCTAGAGAATCGTTTTTGCACGTCCGATGCGGTATACGATAAACTCTCCGGTACGAACTGCGCCTGTGCCACAACAGAAGACTCGCGCGCGCGCAGTTCATACCGGTGGGCCCATGATACCGTATAAGATGTGCAAAAACGCTTCCCTAACAGAGAGTTCTAGAGAATCGTTTTTGCACGTCCGATGCGGTATACGATAAACTCTCCGGTACGAACTGCGCCTGTGCCACAACAGAAGACTCGCGCGCGCGCAGTTCATACCGGTGGGCCCATGATACCGTATAAGATGTGCAAAAACGCTTCCCTAACAGAGAGTTCTAGAGAATCGTTTTTGCACGTCCGATGCGGTATACGATAAACTCTCCGGTACGAACTGCGCCTGTGCCACAACAGAAGACTCGCGCGCGCGCAGTTCATACCGGTGGACCCATCGGACCGTATCGGATGTGTAAAAATGGTTCCATAAAACTCCCTAATAAACAATTTTAGGGTACCCTTTTTGAACGTCCGATACGGTATCCGATGAGCCCTCCGGAACGAACTGCGCTTGCGCCACCGCAGAAGACTCGCACACGCGCAGTTCGTATCGGTGGACCCATGATACCGTATAAGATGTGCAAAAACGCTTCCCTAACAGAGAGTTCCAGAGAATCGTTTTTGCACGTCCGATGCGGTATACGATAAACTCTCCGGTACGAACTGCGCCTGTGCCACAACAGAAGACTCGCACACGCACAGTTCGTACCGGTGGGCCCATGATACCGTATAAGATGTGCAAAAACGCTTCCCTAACAGAGAGTTCTAGAGAATCGTTTTTGCACGTCCGATGCGGTATACGATAAACTCTCCGGTACGAACTGCGCCTGTGCCACAACAGGAGACTCGCACACGCACAGTTCGTACCGGTGGGCCCATGATACCGTATAAGATGTGCAAAAACGCTTCCCTAACAGAGAGTTCTAGAGAATCGTTTTTGCACGTCCGATGCGGTATACGATAAACTCTCCGGTACGAACTGCGCCTGTGCCACAACAGAAGACTCGCGCGCGCGCAGTTCATACCGGTGGGCCCATGATACCGTATAAGATGTGCAAAAACGCTTCCCTAACAGAGAGTTCTAGAGAATCGTTTTTGCACGTCCGATGCGGTATACGATAAACTCTCCGGTACGAACTGCGCCTGTGCCACAACAGAAGACTCGCGCGCGCGCAGTTCATACCGGTGGACCCATCGGACCGTATCGGATGTGTAAAAATGGTTCCATAAAACTCCCTAATAAACAATTTTAAGGTACCCTTTTTGAACGTCCGATACGGTATCCGATGAGCCCTCCGGAACGAACTACGCTTGCGCCACCGCAGAAGACTCGCACACGCGCAGTTCGTACCGGTGGGCTCATGATACCGTATCGGATGGGCAAACACGGTTCCCAAAAACTTCCTAAAAGAGAGTTTTAGGGAACTGTTTTTGAACGTGCGATGCGGTATACGATATACCCTCCGGTACGAAGTGCGCCTGTGCCACCGCAGAAGACTCGCACACGCACAGTTCGTATCGGTGGGCCCATGATACCGTATAAGATGTGCAAAAACGCTTCCCTAACAGAGAGTTCTAGAGAATCGTTTTTGCACGTCCGATGCGGTATACGATAAACTCTCCGGTACGAACTGCGCCTGTGCCACAACAGAAGACTCGCGCGCGCGCAGTTCATACCGGTGGACCCATCGGACCGTATCGGATGTGTAAAAATGGTTCCATAAAACTCCCTAATAAACAATTTTAGGGTACCCTTTTTGAACGTCCGATACGGTATCCGATGAGCCCTCCGGAACGAACTGCGCTTGCGCCACCGCAGAAGACTCGCACACGCGCAGTTCGTACCGGTGGGCTCATGATACCGTATCGGATAAGCAAACACGGTTCCCTAAAACTTCCTAAAAGAGAGTTTTAGGGAACTGTTTTTGAACGTGCGATGCGGTATACGATATACCCTCCGGTACGAAGTGCGCCTGTGCCACCGCAGAAGACTCGCACACGCACAGTTCGTATCGGTGGGCCCACGATACCGTATAAGATGTGCAAAAACGCTTCCCTAACAGAGAGTTCTAGAGAATCGTTTTTGCACGTCCGATGCGGTATACGATAAACTCTCCGGTACGAACTGCGCCTGTGCCACAACAGAAGACTCGCGCGCGCGCAGTTCATACCGGTGGACCCATCGGACCGTATCGGATGTGTAAAAATGGTTCCATAAAACTCCCTAATAAACAATTTTAGGGTACCCTTTTTGAACGTCCGATACGGTATCCGATGAGCCCACCGGAACGAACTACGCTTGCGCCACTGCAGAAGACTCGCACACGCGCAGTTCGTATCGGTGGACCCATGATACCGTATAAGATGTGCAAAAACGCTTCCCTAACAGAGAGTTCTAGAGAATCGTTTTTGCACGTCCGATGCGGTATACGATAAACTCTCCGGTACGAACTGCGCCTGTGCCACAACAGAAGACTCGCACACGCACAGTTCGTACCGGTGGGCCCATGATACCGTATAAGATGTGCAAAAACGCTTCCCTAACAGAGAGTAAAAGAGAATCGTTTTTGCACGTCCGATGCGGTATACGATAAACTCTCCGGTACGAACTGCGCCTGTGCCACAACAGAAGACTCGCGCGCGCGCAGTTCATACCGGTGGACCCATCGGACCGTATCGGATGTGTAAAAATGGTTCCATAAAACTCCCTAATAAACAATTTTAGGGTACCCTTTTTGAACGTCCGATACGGTATCCGATGAGCCCTCCGGAACGAACTGCGCTTGCGCCACCGCAGAAGACTCGCACACGCGCAGTTCGTATCGGTGGACCCATGATACCGTATAAGATGTGCAAAAACGCTTCCCTAACAGAGAGTTCTAGAGAATCGTTTTTGCACGTCCGATGCGGTATACGATAAACTCTCCGGTACGAACTGCGCCTGTGCCACAACAGAAGACTCGCGCGCGCGCAGTTCATACCGGTGGACCCATCGGACCGTATCGGATGTGTAAAAATGGTTCCATAAAACTCCCTAATAAACAATTTTAGGGTACCCTTTTTGAACGTCCGATACGGTATCCGATGAGCCCTCCGGAACGAACTACGCTTGCGCCACCGCAGAAGACTCGCACACGCGCAGTTCGTATCGGTGGACCCATGATACCGTATAAGATGTGCAAAAACGCTTCCCTAACAGAGAGTTCTAGAGAATCGTTTTTGCACGTCCGATGCGGTATACGATAAACTCTCCGGTACGAACTGCGCCTGTGCCACAACAGAAGACTCGCGCGCGCGCAGTTCATACCGGTGGACCCATCGGACCGTATCGGATGTGTAAAAATGGTTCCATAAAACTCCCTAATAAACAATTTTAGGGTACCCTTTTTGAACGTCCGATACGGTATCCGATGAGCCCTCCGGAACGAACTGCGCTTGCGCCACCGCAGAAGACTCGCACACGCGCAGTTCGTATCGGTGGACCCATGATACCGTATAAGATGTGCAAAAACGCTTCCCTAACAGAGAGTTCTAGAGATTCGTTTTTGCACGTCCGATGCGGTATACGATAAACTCTCCGGTACGAACTGCGCCTGTGCCACAACAGAAGACTCGCGCGCGCGCAGTTCATACCGGTGGACCCATCGGACCGTATCGGATGTGTAAAAATGGTTCCATAAAACTCCCTAATAAACAATTTTAGGGTACCCTTTTTGAACGTCCGATACGGTATCCGATGAGCCCTCCGGAACGAACTGCGCTTGCGCCACCGCAGAAGACTCGCACACGCGCAGTTCGTATCGGTGGACCCATGATACCGTATAAGATGTGCAAAAACGCTTCCCTAACAGAGAGTTCTAGAGAATCGTTTTTGCACGTCCGATGCGGTATACGATAAACTCTCCGGTACGAACTGCGCCTGTGCCACAACAGAAGACTCGCGCGCGCGCAGTTCATACCGGTGGACCCATCGGACCGTATCGGATGTGTAAAAATGGTTCCATAAAACTCCCTAATAAACAATTGTAGGGTTCCCTTTTTGAACGTCCGATACGGTATCCGATGAGCCCTCCGGAACGAACTGCGCTTGCGCCACCGCAGAAGACTCGCACACGCGCAGTTCGTATCGGTGGACCCATGATACCGTATAAGATGTGCAAAAACGCTTCCCTAACAGAGAGTTCTAGAGAATCGTTTTTGCACGTCCGATGCGGTATACGATAAACTCTCCGGTACGAACTGCGCCTGTGCCACAACAGAAGACTCGCGCGCGCGCAGTTCATACCGGTGGACCCATCGGACCGTATCGGATGTGTAAAAATGGTTCCATAAAACTCCCTAATAAACAATTGTAGGGTACCCTTTTTGAACGTCCGATACGGTATCCGATGAGCCCTCCGGAACGAACTGCGCTTGCGCCACCGCAGAAGACTCGCACACGCGCAGTTCGTATCGGTGGACCCATGATACCGTATAAGATGTGCAAAAACGCTTCCCTAACAGAGAGTTCTAGAGAATCGTTTTTGCACGTCCGATGCGGTATACGATAAACTCTCCGGTACGAACTGCGCCTGTGCCACAACAGAAGACTCGCGCGCGCGCAGTTCATACCGGTGGACCCATCGGACCGTATCGGATGTGTAAAAATGGTTCCATAAAACTCCCTAATAAACAATTTTAGGGTACCCTTTTTGAACGTCCGATACGGTATCCGATGAGCCCTCCGGAACGAACTGCGCTTGCGCCACCGCAGAAGACTCGCACACGCGCAGTTCGTATCGGTGGACCCATGATACCGTATAAGATGTGCGAAAACGCTTCCCTAACAGAGAGTTCTAGAGAATCGTTTTTGCACGTCCGATGCGGTATACGATAAACTCTCCGGTACGAACTGCGCCTGTGCCACAACAGAAGACTCGCGCGCGCGCAGTTCATACCGGTGGACCCATCGGACCGTATCGGATGTGTAAAAATGGTTCCATAAAACTCCCTAATAAACAATTTTAGGGTACCCTTTTTGAACGTCCGATACGGTATCCGATGAGCCCTCCGGAACGAACTACGCTTGCGCCACCGCAGAAGACTCGCACACGCGCAGTTCGTACCGGTGGGCTCATGATACCGTATCGGATAAGCAAACACGGTTCCCTAAAACTTCCTAAAAGAGAGTTTTAGGGAACTGTTTTTGAACGTGCGATGCGGTATACGATATACCCTCTGGTACGAACTGCGCCTGTGCCACCGCAGAAGACTCGCACACGCACAGTTCGTATCGGTGGGCCCATGATACCGTATAAGATGTGCAAAAACGCTTCCCTAACAGAGAGTTCTAGAGAATCGTTTTTGCACGTCCGATGCGGTATACGATAAACTCTCCGGTACGAACTGCGCCTGTGCCACAACAGAAGACTCGCGCGCGCGCAGTTCATACCGGTGGACCCATCGGACCGTATCGGATGTGTAAAAATGGTTCCATAAAACTCCCTAATAAACAATTTTAGGGTACCCTTTTTGAACGTCCGATACGGTATCCGATGAGCCCTCCGGAACGAACTGCGCTTGCGCCACCGCAGAAGACTCGCACACGCGCAGTTCGTATCGGTGGACCCATGATACCGTATAAGATGTGCAAAAACGCTTCCCTAACAGAGAGTTCTAGAGAATCGTTTTTGCACGTCCGATGCGGTATACGATAAACTCTCCGGTACGAACTGCGCCTGTGCCACAACAGAAGACTCGCGCGCGCGCAGTTCATACCGGTGGACCCATCGGACCGTATCGGATGTGTAAAAATGGTTCCATAAAACTCCCTAATAAACAATTTTAGGGTACCCTTTTTGAACTTCCGATACGGTATCCGATGAGCCCTCCGGAACGAACTGCGCTTGCGCCACCGCAGAAGACTCGCACACGCGCAGTTCGTATCGGTGGACCCATGATACCGTATAAGATGTGCAAAAACGCTTCCCTAACAGAGAGTTCTAGAGAATCGTTTTTGCACGTCCGATGCGGTATACGATAAACTCTCCGGTACGAACTGCGCCTGTGCCACAACAGAAGACTCGCGCGCGCGCAGTTCATACCGGTGGACCCATCGGACCGTATCGGATGTGTAAAAATGGTTCCATAAAACTCCCTAATAAACAATTTTAGGGTACCCTTTTTGAACGTCCGATACGGTATCCGATGAGCCCTCCGGAACGAACTACGCTTGCGCCACCGCAGAAGACTCGCACACGCGCAGTTCGTACCGGTGGGCTCATGATACCGTATCGGATAAGCAAACACGATTCCCTAAAACTTCCTAAAAGAGAGTTTTAGGGAACTGTTTTTGAACGTGCGATGCGGTATACGATATACCCTCTGGTACGAACTGCGCCTGTGCCACCGCAGAAGACTCGCACACGCACAGTTCGTATCGGTGGGCCCATGATACCGTATAAGATGTGCAAAAACGCTTCCCTAACAGAGAGTTCTAGAGAATCGTTTTTGCACGTCCGATGCGGTATACGATAAACTCTCCGGTACGAACTGCGCCTGTGCCACAACAGAAGACTCGCGCGCGCGCAGTTCATACCGGTGGACCCATCGGACCGTATCGGATGTGTAAAAATGGTTCCATAAAACTCCCTAATAAACAATTTTAGGGTACCCTTTTTGAACGTCCGATACGGTATCCGATGAGCCCTCCGGAACGAACTACGCTTGCGCCACCGCAGAAGACTCGCACACGCGCAGTTCGTACCGGTGGGCTCATGATACCGTATCGGATAAGCAAACACGGTTCCCTAAAACTTCCTAAAAGAGAGTTTTAGGGAACTGTTTTTGAACGTGCGATGCGGTATACGATATACCCTCTGGTACGAACTGCGCCTGTGCCACCGCAGAAGACTCGCACACGCACAGTTCGTATCGGTGGGCCCATGATACCGTATAAGATGTGCAAAAACGCTTCCCTAACAGAGAGTTCTAGAGAATCGTTTTTGCACGTCCGATGCGGTATACGATAAACTCTCCGGTACGAACTGCGCCTGTACCACAACAGAAGACTCGCGCGCGCGCAGTTCATACCGGTGGACCCATCGGACCGTATCGGATGTGTAAAAATGGTTCCATAAAACTCCCTAATAAACAATTTTAGGGTACCCTTTTTGAACGTCCGATACGGTATCCGATGAGCCCTCCGGAACGAACTGCGCTTGCGCCACCGCAGAAGACTCGCACACGCGCAGTTCGTATCGGTGGACCCATGATACCGTATAAGATGTGCAAAAACGCTTCCCTAACAGAGAGTTCTAGAGAATCGTTTTTGCACGTCCGATGCGGTATACGATAAACTCTCCGGTACGAACTGCGCCTGTGCCACAACAGAAGACTCGCGCGCGCGCAGTTCATACCGGTGGACCCATCGGACCGTATCGGATGTGTAAAAATGGTTCCATAAAACTCCCTAATAAACAATTTTAGGGTACCCTTTTTGAACTTCCGATACGGTATCCGATGAGCCCTCCGGAACGAACTGCGCTTGCGCCACCGCAGAAGACTCGCACACGCGCAGTTCGTATCGGTGGACCCATGATACCGTATAAGATGTGCAAAAACGCTTCCCTAACAGAGAGTTCTAGAGAATCGTTTTTGCACGTCCGATGCGGTATACGATAAACTCTCCGGTACGAACTGCGCCTGTGCCACAACAGAAGACTCGCGCGCGCGCAGTTCATACCGGTGGACCCATCGGACCGTATCGGATGTGTAAAAATGGTTCCATAAAACTCCCTAATAAACAATTTTAGGGTACCCTTTTTGAACGTCCGATACGGTATCCGATGAGCCCTCCGGAACGAACTGCGCTTGCGCCACCGCAGAAGACTCGCACACGCGCAGTTCGTATCGGTGGACCCATGATACCGTATAAGATGTGCAAAAACGCTTCCCTAACAGAGAGTTCTAGAGAATCGTTTTTGCACGTCCGATGCGGTATACGATAAACTCTCCGGTACGAACTGCGCCTGTGCCACAACAGAAGACTCGCGCGCGCGCAGTTCATACCGGTGGACCCATCGGACCGTATCGGATGTGTAAAAATGGTTCCATAAAACTCCCTAATAAACAATTGTAGGGTACCCTTTTTGAACGTCCGATACGGTATCCGATGAGCCCTCCGGAACGAACTGCGCTTGCGCCACCGCAGAAGACTCGCACACGCGCAGTTCGTATCGGTGGACCCATGATACCGTATAAGATGTGCAAAAACGCTTCCCTAACAGAGAGTTCTAGAGAATCGTTTTTGCACGTCCGATGCGGTATACGATAAACTCTCCGGTACGAACTGCGCCTGTGCCACAACAGAAGACTCGCGCGCGCGCAGTTCATACCGGTGGACCCATCGGACCGTATCGGATGTGTAAAAATGGTTCCATAAAACTCCCTAATAAACAATTTTAGGGTACCCTTTTTGAACGTCCGATACGGTATCCGATGAGCCCTCCGGAACGAACTGCGCTTGCGCCACCGCAGAAGACTCGCACACGCGCAGTTCGTATCGGTGGACCCATGATACCGTATAAGATGTGCGAAAACGCTTCCCTAACAGAGAGTTCTAGAGAATCGTTTTTGCACGTCCGATGCGGTATACGATAAACTCTCCGGTACGAACTGCGCCTGTGCCACAACAGAAGACTCGCGCGCGCGCAGTTCATACCGGTGGACCCATCGGACCGTATCGGATGTGTAAAAATGGTTCCATAAAACTCCCTAATAAACAATTTTAGGGTACCCTTTTTGAACGTCCGATACGGTATCCGATGAGCCCTCCGGAACGAACTACGCTTGCGCCACCGCAGAAGACTCGCACACGCGCAGTTCGTACCGGTGGGCTCATGATACCGTATCGGATAAGCAAACACGGTTCCCTAAAACTTCCTAAAAGAGAGTTTTAGGGAACTGTTTTTGAACGTGCGATGCGGTATACGATATACCCTCTGGTACGAACTGCGCCTGTGCCACCGCAGAAGACTCGCACACGCACAGTTCGTATCGGTGGGCCCATGATACCGTATAAGATGTGCAAAAACGCTTCCCTAACAGAGAGTTCTAGAGAATCGTTTTTGCACGTCCGATGCGGTATACGATAAACTCTCCGGTACGAACTGCGCCTGTGCCACAACAGAAGACTCGCGCGCGCGCAGTTCATACCGGTGGACCCATCGGACCGTATCGGATGTGTAAAAATGGTTCCATAAAACTCCCTAATAAACAATTTTAGGGTACCCTTTTTGAACGTCCGATACGGTATCCGATGAGCCCTCCGGAACGAACTGCGCTTGCGCCACCGCAGAAGACTCGCACACGCGCAGTTCGTATCGGTGGACCCATGATACCGTATAAGATGTGCAAAAACGCTTCCCTAACAGAGAGTTCTAGAGAATCGTTTTTGCACGTCCGATGCGGTATACGATAAACTCTCCGGTACGAACTGCGCCTGTGCCACAACAGAAGACTCGCGCGCGCGCAGTTCATACCGGTGGACCCATCGGACCGTATCGGATGTGTAAAAATGGTTCCATAAAACTCCCTAATAAACAATTTTAGGGTACCCTTTTTGAACTTCCGATACGGTATCCGATGAGCCCTCCGGAACGAACTGCGCTTGCGCCACCGCAGAAGACTCGCACACGCGCAGTTCGTATCGGTGGACCCATGATACCGTATAAGATGTGCAAAAACGCTTCCCTAACAGAGAGTTCTAGAGAATCGTTTTTGCACGTCCGATGCGGTATACGATAAACTCTCCGGTACGAACTGCGCCTGTGCCACAACAGAAGACTCGCGCGCGCGCAGTTCATACCGGTGGACCCATCGGACCGTATCGGATGTGTAAAAATGGTTCCATAAAACTCCCTAATAAACAATTTTAGGGTACCCTTTTTGAACGTCCGATACGGTATCCGATGAGCCCTCCGGAACGAACTACGCTTGCGCCACCGCAGAAGACTCGCACACGCGCAGTTCGTACCGGTGGGCTCATGATACCGTATCGGATAAGCAAACACGATTCCCTAAAACTTCCTAAAAGAGAGTTTTAGGGAACTGTTTTTGAACGTGCGATGCGGTATACGATATACCCTCTGGTACGAACTGCGCCTGTGCCACCGCAGAAGACTCGCACACGCACAGTTCGTATCGGTGGGCCCATGATACCGTATAAGATGTGCAAAAACGCTTCCCTAACAGAGAGTTCTAGAGAATCGTTTTTGCACGTCCGATGCGGTATACGATAAACTCTCCGGTACGAACTGCGCCTGTGCCACAACAGAAGACTCGCGCGCGCGCAGTTCATACCGGTGGACCCATCGGACCGTATCGGATGTGTAAAAATGGTTCCATAAAACTCCCTAATAAACAATTTTAGGGTACCCTTTTTGAACGTCCGATACGGTATCCGATGAGCCCTCCGGAACGAACTACGCTTGCGCCACCGCAGAAGACTCGCACACGCGCAGTTCGTACCGGTGGGCTCATGATACCGTATCGGATAAGCAAACACGGTTCCCTAAAACTTCCTAAAAGAGAGTTTTAGGGAACTGTTTTTGAACGTGCGATGCGGTATACGATATACCCTCTGGTACGAACTGCGCCTGTGCCACCGCAGAAGACTCGCACACGCACAGTTCGTATCGGTGGGCCCATGATACCGTATAAGATGTGCAAAAACGCTTCCCTAACAGAGAGTTCTAGAGAATCGTTTTTGCACGTCCGATGCGGTATACGATAAACTCTCCGGTACGAACTGCGCCTGTACCACAACAGAAGACTCGCGCGCGCGCAGTTCATACCGGTGGACCCATCGGACCGTATCGGATGTGTAAAAATGGTTCCATAAAACTCCCTAATAAACAATTTTAGGGTACCCTTTTTGAACGTCCGATACGGTATCCGATGAGCCCTCCGGAACGAACTGCGCTTGCGCCACCGCAGAAGACTCGCACACGCGCAGTTCGTATCGGTGGACCCATGATACCGTATAAGATGTGCAAAAACGCTTCCCTAACAGAGAGTTCTAGAGAATCGTTTTTGCACGTCCGATGCGGTATACGATAAACTCTCCGGTACGAACTGCGCCTGTGCCACAACAGAAGACTCGCGCGCGCGCAGTTCATACCGGTGGACCCATCGGACCGTATCGGATGTGTAAAAATGGTTCCATAAAACTCCCTAATAAACAATTTTAGGGTACCCTTTTTGAACTTCCGATACGGTATCCGATGAGCCCTCCGGAACGAACTGCGCTTGCGCCACCGCAGAAGACTCGCACACGCGCAGTTCGTATCGGTGGACCCATGATACCGTATAAGATGTGCAAAAACGCTTCCCTAACAGAGAGTTCTAGAGAATCGTTTTTGCACGTCCGATGCGGTATACGATAAACTCTCCGGTACGAACTGCGCCTGTGCCACAACAGAAGACTCGCGCGCGCGCAGTTCATACCGGTGGACCCATCGGACCGTATCGGATGTGTAAAAATGGTTCCATAAAACTCCCTAATAAACAATTTTAGGGTACCCTTTTTGAACGTCCGATACGGTATCCGATGAGCCCTCCGGAACGAACTGCGCTTGCGCCACCGCAGAAGACTCGCACACGCGCAGTTCGTATCGGTGGACCCATGATACCGTATAAGATGTGCAAAAACGCTTCCCTAACAGAGAGTTCTAGAGAATCGTTTTTGCACGTCCGATGCGGTATACGATAAACTCTCCGGTACGAACTGCGCCTGTGCCACAACAGAAGACTCGCGCGCGCGCAGTTCATACCGGTGGACCCATCGGACCGTATCGGATGTGTAAAAATGGTTCCATAAAACTCCCTAATAAACAATTTTAGGGTACCCTTTTTGAACTTCCGATACGGTATCCGATGAGCCCTCCGGAACGAACTGCGCTTGCGCCACCGCAGAAGACTCGCACACGCGCAGTTCGTATCGGTGGACCCATGATACCGTATAAGATGTGCAAAAACGCTTCCCTAACAGAGAGTTCTAGAGAATCGTTTTTGCACGTCCGATGCGGTATACGATAAACTCTCCGGTACGAACTGCGCCTGTGCCACAACAGAAGACTCGCGCGCGCGCAGTTCATACCGGTGGACCCATCGGACCGTATCGGATGTGTAAAAATGGTTCCATAAAACTCCCTAATAAACAATTTTAGGGTACCCTTTTTGAACGTCCGATACGGTATCCGATGAGCCCTCCGGAACGAACTACGCTTGCGCCACCGCAGAAGACTCGCACACGCGCAGTTCGTACCGGTGGGCTCATGATACCGTATCGGATAAGCAAACACGATTCCCTAAAACTTCCTAAAAGAGAGTTTTAGGGAACTGTTTTTGAACGTGCGATGCGGTATACGATATACCCTCTGGTACGAACTGCGCCTGTGCCACCGCAGAAGACTCGCACACGCACAGTTCGTATCGGTGGGCCCATGATACCGTATAAGATGTGCAAAAACGCTTCCCTAACAGAGAGTTCTAGAGAATCGTTTTTGCACGTCCGATGCGGTATACGATAAACTCTCCGGTACGAACTGCGCCTGTGCCACAACAGAAGACTCGCGCGCGCGCAGTTCATACCGGTGGACCCATCGGACCGTATCGGATGTGTAAAAATGGTTCCATAAAACTCCCTAATAAACAATTTTAGGGTACCCTTTTTGAACGTCCGATACGGTATCCGATGAGCCCTCCGGAACGAACTACGCTTGCGCCACCGCAGAAGACTCGCACACGCGCAGTTCGTACCGGTGGGCTCATGATACCGTATCGGATAAGCAAACACGGTTCCCTAAAACTTCCTAAAAGAGAGTTTTAGGGAACTGTTTTTGAACGTGCGATGCGGTATACGATATACCCTCTGGTACGAACTGCGCCTGTGCCACCGCAGAAGACTCGCACACGCACAGTTCGTATCGGTGGGCCCATGATACCGTATAAGATGTGCAAAAACGCTTCCCTAACAGAGAGTTCTAGAGAATCGTTTTTGCACGTCCGATGCGGTATACGATAAACTCTCCGGTACGAACTGCGCCTGTGCCACAACAGAAGACTCGCGCGCGCGCAGTTCATACCGGTGGACCCATCGGCCCGTATCGGATGTGTAAAAATGGTTCCATAAAACTCCCTAATAAACAATTTTAGGGTACCCTTTTTGAACGTCCGATACGGTATCCGATGAGCCCTCCGGAACGAACTGCGCTTGCGCCACCGCAGAAGACTCGCACACGCGCAGTTCGTATCGGTGGACCCATGATACCGTATAAGATGTGCAAAAACGCTTCCCTAACAGAGAGTTCTAGAGAATCGTTTTTGCACGTCCGATGCGGTATACGATAAACTCTCCGGTACGAACTGCGCCTGTGCCACAACAGAAGACTCGCGCGCGCGCAGTTCATACCGGTGGACCCATCGGACCGTATCGGATGTGTAAAAATGGTTCCATAAAACTCCCTAATAAACAATTTTAGGGTACCCTTTTTGAACGTCCGATACGGTATCCGATGAGCCCTCCGGAACGAACTACGCTTGCGCCACCGCAGAAGACTCGCACACGCGCAGTTCGTATCGGTGGACCCATGATACCGTATAAGATGTGCAAAAACGCTTCCCTAACAGAGAGTTCTAGAGAATCGTTTTTGCACGTCCGATGCGGTATACGATAAACTCTCCGGTACGAACTGCGCCTGTGCCACAACAGAAGACTCGCGCGCGCGCAGTTCATACCGGTGGACCCATCGGACCGTATCGGATGTGTAAAAATGGTTCCATAAAACTCCCTAATAAACAATTTTAGGGTACCCTTTTTGAACGTCCGATACGGTATCCGATGAGCCCTCCGGAACGAACTGCGCTTGCGCCACCGCAGAAGACTCGCACACGCGCAGTTCGTATCGGTGGACCCATGATACCGTATAAGATGTGCAAAAACGCTTCCCTAACAGAGAGTTCTAGAGAATCGTTTTTGCACGTCCGATGCGGTATACGATAAACTCTCCGGTACGAACTGCGCCTGTGCCACAACAGAAGACTCGCGCGCGCGCAGTTCATACCGGTGGACCCATCGGACCGTATCGGATGTGTAAAAATGGTTCTATAAAACTCCCTAATAAACAATTTTAGGGTACCCTTTTTGAACGTCCGATACGGTATCCGATGAGCCCTCCGGAACGAACTGCGCTTGCGCCACCGCAGAAGACTCGCACACGCGCAGTTCGTATCGGTGGACCCATGATACCGTATAAGATGTGCAAAAACGCTTCCCTAACAGAGAGTTCTAGAGAATCGTTTTTGCACGTCCGATGCGGTATACGATAAACTCTCCGGTACGAACTGCGCCTGTGCCACAACAGAAGACTCGCGCGCGCGCAGTTCATACCGGTGGACCCATCGGACCGTATCGGATGTGTAAAAATGGTTCCATAAAACTCCCTAATAAACAATTTTAGGGTACCCTTTTTGAACGTCCGATACGGTATCCGATGAGCCCTCCGGAACGAACTACGCTTGCGCCACCGCAGAAGACTCGCACACGCGCAGTTCGTACCGGTGGGCTCATGATACCGTATCGGATAAGCAAACACGGTTCCCTAAAACTTCCTAAAAGAGAGTTTTAGGGAACTGTTTTTGAACGTGCGATGCGGTATACGATATACCCTCTGGTACGAACTGCGCCTGTGCCACCGCAGAAGACTCGCACACGCACAGTTCGTATCGGTGGGCCCATGATACCGTATAAGATGTGCAAAAACGCTTCCCTAACAGAGAGTTCTAGAGAATCGTTTTTGCACGTCCGATGCGGTATACGATAAACTCTCCGGTACGAACTGCGCCTGTGCCACAACAGAAGACTCGCGCGCGCGCAGTTCATACCGGTGGACCCATCGGACCGTATCGGATGTGTAAAAATGGTTCCATAAAACTCCCTAATAAACAATTTTAGGGTACCCTTTTTGAACGTCCGATACGGTATCCGATGAGCCCTCCGGAACGAACTGCGCTTGCGCCACCGCAGAAGACTCGCACACGCGCAGTTCGTATCGGTGGACCCATGATACCGTATAAGATGTGCAAAAACGCTTCCCTAACAGAGAGTTCTAGAGAATCGTTTTTGCACGTCCGATGCGGTATACGATAAACTCTCCGGTACGAACTGCGCCTGTGCCACAACAGAAGACTCGCGCGCGCGCAGTTCATACCGGTGGACCCATCGGACCGTATCGGATGTGTAAAAATGGTTCCATAAAACTCCCTAATAAACAATTTTAGGGTACCCTTTTTGAACTTCCGATACGGTATCCGATGAGCCCTCCGGAACGAACTGCGCTTGCGCCACCGCAGAAAACTCGCACACGCGCAGTTCGTATCGGTGGACCCATGATACCGTATAAGATGTGCAAAAACGCTTCCCTAATAGAGAGTTCTAGAGAATCGTTTTTGCACGTCCGATGCGGTATACGATAAACTCTCCGGTACGAACTGCGCCTGTGCCTCAACAGAAGACTCGCGCGCGCGCAGTTCATACCGGTGGACCCATCGGACCGTATCGGATGTGTAAAAATGGTTCCATAAAACTCCCTAATAAACAATTTTAGGGTACCCTTTTTGAACGTCCGATACGGTATCCGATGAGCCCTCCGGAACGAACTATGCTTGCGCCACCGCAGAAGACTCGCACACGCGCAGTTCGTACCGGTGGGCTCATGATACCGTATCGGATAAGCAAACACGGTTCCCTAAAACTTCCTAAAAGAGAGTTTTAGGGAACTGTTTTTGAACGTGCGATGCGGTATACGATATACCCTCTGGTACGAACTGCGCCTGTGCCACCGCAGAAGACTCGCACACGCACAGTTCGTATCGGTGGGCCCATGATACCGTATAAGATGTGCAAAAACGCTTCCCTAACAGAGAGTTCTAGAGAATCGTTTTTGCACGTCCGATGCGGTATACGATAAACTCTCCGGTACGAACTGCGCCTGTGCCACAACAGAAGACTCGCGCGCGCGCAGTTCATACCGGTGGACCCATCGGACCGTATCGGATGTGTAAAAATGGTTTCATAAAACTCCCTAATAAACAATTTTAGGGTACCCTTTTTGAACGTCCGATACGGTATCCGATGAGCCCTCCGGAACGAACTGCGCTTGCGCCACCGCAGAAGACTCGCACACGCGCAGTTCGTATCGGTGGACCCATGATACCGTATAAGATGTGCAAAAACGCTTCCCTAACAGAGAGTTCTAGAGAATCGTTTTTGCACGTCCGATGCGGTATACGATAAACTCTCCGGTACGAACTGCGCCTGTGCCACAACAGAAGACTCGCGCGCGCGCAGTTCATACCGGTGGACCCATCGGACCGTATCGGATGTGTAAAAATGGTTCCATAAAACTCCCTAATAAACAATTTTAGGGTACCCTTTTTGAACTTCCGATACGGTATCCGATGAGCCCTCCGGAACGAACTGCGCTTGCGCCACCGCAGAAAACTCGCACACGCGCAGTTCGTATCGGTGGACCCATGATACCGTATAAGATGTGCAAAAACGCTTCCCTAATAGAGAGTTCTAGAGAATCGTTTTTGCACGTCCGATGCGGTATACGATAAACTCTCCGGTACGAACTGCGCCTGTGCCACAACAGAAGACTCGCGCGCGCGCAGTTCATACCGGTGGACCCATCGGACCGTATCGGATGTGTAAAAATGGTTCCATAAAACTCCCTAATAAACAATTTTAGGGTACCCTTTTTGAACGTCCGATACGGTATCCGATGAGCCCTCCGGAACGAACTATGCTTGCGCCACCGCAGAAGACTCGCACACGCGCAGTTCGTACCGGTGGGCTCATGATACCGTATCGGATAAGCAAACACGGTTCCCTAAAACTTCCTAAAAGAGAGTTTTAGGGAACTGTTTTTGAACGTGCGATGCGGTATACGATATACCCTCTGGTACGAACTGCGCCTGTGCCACCGCAGAAGACTCGCACACGCACAGTTCGTATCGGTGGGCCCATGATACCGTATAAGATGTGCAAAAACGCTTCCCTAACAGAGAGTTCTAGAGAATCGTTTTTGCACGTCCGATGCGGTATACGATAAACTCTCCGGTACGAACTGCGCCTGTGCCACAACAGAAGACTCGCGCGCGCGCAGTTCATACCGGTGGACCCATCGGACCGTATCGGATGTGTAAAAATGGTTCCATAAAACTCCCTAATAAACAATTTTAGGGTACCCTTTTTGAACGTCCGATACGGTATCCGATGAGCCCTCCGGAACGAACTACGCTTGCGCCACCGCAGAAGACTCGCACACGCGCAGTTCGTACCGGTGGGCTCATGATACCGTATCGGATAAGCAAACACGGTTCCCTAAAACTTCCTAAAAGAGAGTTTTAGGGAACTGTTTTTGAACGTGCGATGCGGTATACGATATACCCTCTGGTACGAACTGCGCCTGTGCCACCGCAGAAGACTCGCACACGCACAGTTCGTATCGGTGGGCCCATGATACCGTATAAGATGTGCAAAAACGCTTCCCTAACAGAGAGTTCTAGAGAATCGTTTTTGCACGTCCGATGCGGTATACGATATACCCTCCGGTACGAACTGCGCCTGTGCCACAACAGAAGACTCGCGCGCGCGCAGTTCATACCGGTGGACCCATCGGACCGTATCGGATGTGTAAAAATGGTTCCATAAAACTCCCTAATAAACAATTTTAGGGTACCCTTTTTGAACGTCCGATACGGTATCCGATGAGCCCTCCGGAACGAACTACGCTTGCGCCACCGCAGAAGACTCGCACACGCGCAGTTCGTAGCGGTGGGCTCATGATACCGTATCGGATAAGCAAACACGGTTCCCTAAAACTTCCTAAAAGAGAGTTTTAGGGAACTGTTTTTGAACGTGCGATGCGGTATACGATATACCCTCTGGTACGAACTGCGCCTGTGCCACCGCAGAAGACTCGCACACGCACAGTTCGTATCGGTGGGCCCATGATACCGTATAAGATGTGCAAAAACGCTTCCCTAATAGAGAGTTTAAGAGAACCGTTTTTGCACGTCCGATGCGGTATACGATATACCCTCCGGTACGAACTGCGCCTGTGCCACAACTGAAGACTCGCGCGCGCGCAGTTCATACCGGTGGACCCATCGGACCGTATCGGATGTGAAAAAACACTCCCCTAAATATACCTAATAGAGAGTCTTAGGGAACCGTTTTTGCACGTCCGATTGTGTATACAATGCACCCTCTGGTACGAACTGCGCATGTGCCACCGCGCTTGCAGCCTTGTATTTTACGACTTCATTGTCTGGACACTTTTTAAGTTTTTTCTTGGCTCGAGTCCGTCCCGTAAGCTGTGGTCCCACTGCTCATACATCATACAAAAGGCAGTCTGCAAACGCGAGTGACCGCGATATCCGTGGTTCGAATGCCGCCGGCCAAGTTTCTCCTTGAACTCAGTGCCATGCGGCATTCGAAGCACGGATCTCGCGGGGACTCGCATTCGAATTTGTTTGCAGACTATCTTTTGTATAGGGAGCATTCACTGGGCGGCCATACCTGTGAGTGCTAATGCTTAGCGCGTGCTGACGGCGAGCTTCCACAGTTCTTTTGCAACGTGCATTCCGCACCATCAAGAGTGTCGGTCTTAGCAGCCTATTGATGTGAGCTCGTTCTGAGCATGCGCTCTAAACAGCACCCACAAATATGGCGTCCAGTGAATACTCCCTACAGGCAGTGTGACCCCGGCTTCACAAAAGCAGCGGTGCACGTCATTTCGAGGGACCACAAAAATACAGTATTTTAGTCGTAGCATCATAATATTAATCACAACATTAGTATGATTGAAGTTGCGGACAAGGGGAGGACTGATTTGAGTAGTCGATAGATAGAGGTGATGTGCTATTATCAGTTGCCATTCACTATAAAGGAGGCAATAAAAATAATTAGTCACATTGGTACTAGAAAGTGAAGCAAAAGCTAAATTAGCATAAAGACTTGGAGGGCGCTTAACCTGAGCCTTTAAAAGTTAGACGCGATAGCGTTATCGGGCCCCGTTCGCAAAGCCTTCTCATTCGCTTCTCATGCTCCGAGACGCGAGTGCGCTCCGAGATCCGGAGGCGCTATCTCATCTCTGCATCGTCCTGTCGCTGCTGTCGCCTCACTTAAAGGGGTTATGACACGGAAATTAGATGGATAGATAATTCTTGATATTGGAAGGCTCATAGGCTACTTAGTATATACACCAAGTTACGCGATTTTGAGACCTCTGGTAATTGCAATAATCAATTTACGAATGTTTATCATTTTCATCTGGCGACCAGGCAACACTGCCCAAGTTAGTCACACCATACTGTCTATAAACCCCATGACCATGAACGATCTCTCATTCTCTCATTCATTCATGATCGCGCAAGCTCTCCTCGCCGCGGCACGATCAAAACCGCTCACGCAACTCGGTAACCAGAACGCTATTCTCGCTCTCGCCCCCGGCCCGTTAACCTTCCACCCTGCTTGCGCCTGCGAGATATTCTCGGACGACGGTGACCACGGCGAGTTCGTCCGTAACTCGCCGTCGCTGGTACTGGTCGCCAGCGGGTCGCAGTTAGAAGGAACAGCTTCCAACATCTCTTGTTAGCAATCACTCTCATCGCTGCTGCGATCAATGTCAAACCCTTTGACAAGGCGAGCGATGCCGTAGACGTAATCGTCACGGACCGCATGCTTGAAGCGCGGAAGGTAAACGAGGAAGCTGAAGCTCGAGACGTTAAGAGAGCCAAGTCTGTGAGTGCGTGCAAGGGGGCTATGCGCGGGAGGCTGGCTACGTAGCCAGCCTCCCGCTCCGCCTGGATCCGCCCCTCCGAGGGACCCGCATATAAATCGATTTATCCACGAAACTATCGTGCCATTTTCAAGACAAATTTAGCAGGATTATAGGAACATACAATAGGTCCTAGCAGTATTGTTATCTCCTATTTTATTTTTGGCGTGTCATAACCCCTTTAAGGCCCGTTCACACAGTGGCGTTCGGAGTGACCAGTACCTTACGAACGAATGCAACCGGCTGCAAGAATGCAAGTAAGCCAAATACGTGACGCCGTGGACAGAAGACGTTGATCAGACAAACAGCTCGAACATCTCGCCAAGAGAATAGAACTCGTCGGAAAAGGTGCCATTTAGTGTTCCTTCCATTTTTAGTGGAACGTAAATGGGCTGCGCACGCGCCTACTAGAGATGAGTGAATCTGAAAACTGAGCGTGTTGATATCCCGGCTCTTCAACAAAAGGATGTCGCACCTGGAGAAGAGCGCCTTTCTCCATATGTGTTCTACATTCTACCACAGTGCCACCATAAATTGAAATAATAGGTCACGAGTGGCGATACTTGTTCGTTATGGTGTATATAATAACTAGACCTTACGGATTTGAATTCGGCCATGGAGGAGTATTCCGGCGTGATTGGTAGATTAAGAGGATGCGAAACAACGATTGCCTCAGCCTACATTACCCAACACAAAGTCTGGGAAACGGAAGTGCTGGAAAATATTAAAAAGAGAAGTCGGGGTCAGTTCATCATCTGCAGAGATTTTAATGTGCACAACGAGGCTTGGGGCGGTAGAATAAGGGATGCCGGAGGATGACAGCTAGAGGGTACCATGGCCGATATTCAACTCCGAGCTCAAAACGATGGATCCTCCACATTTCGTAGGCAAAAGCTTAGCCCCACTACCATCGACCTGACATTGGTATCATCAAAAATATTTGGGTTATGGACGGCTCGACCTGACACAGAGGGAAGTGATCACGTCCCTATTAGTTTGACACGCCCCAACTACAAACTCCAGAAACCTAAACACATGTAAGGTGATGAACTGGGATTTATTTCGTCAGCGTGTTGCTTCCGCCATGGAGGGTCGCAAATATGAAGATCTGACATCTTGAATTGCGCAGTTCCTGTGACTTGCCAGACGCTCCGTCACGGTGTCTGTTACATGTCCTGCTCCTGATTTGGAATGGCTAAATCTCCGAGCAGCCCGAAGACAGGCACAGCGAAGGGCACTTAGCACTGACGCCTAATGGGACTGGACGCGCTACAACCGGATCGATGCAAACTTCAGAAGACACCCGAAAAAACTTCAAAGATGGCAATGGAGACAAAGATGCGCATTTCTCGACGGTGTTGGTGGTGGTAGACGGGCTTGGAGACTAGCTCGAGCCTTCGCCGGCGCTAAAGTACTGCGTCATCCTATTGTAGGTCTTGCAATCGAGTCCGGTTGGGCCATGACAGTGGTGGCGAAGATATTAGCGGACCATTTTTCTCGACAGTGATCCACTCCGTTACAGTACCGGGAACAGTTATGACGACTACCTGAAGTTCCACTCATTGAAGGTCAAAATAACGGGGCAATGTTGTCGAACCATTCCGATTTCACTCTTGCGGAGCTCACTGAAGCTTTCACAAGTGTAACAAAAAGAGTGCTCCAGGACCGGGTGGTATAACCTACCAAGCGCTCAGAAATGCCGCTCCCGCCTATACCACATTGATTTTTTTGAAAAATTGAACCTCGTATGGACAACCGGCATCATTCCTGACGCATAGAAGGAGTCAGCTATCATCCCAATACTCAAAAAAGGAAAACTGACCGCGCTGTCGTCCCGTCTTACAGACCTGTCTCACTTACAAGTTGTGTAGGCAAACTACTTGAACATATAGTCCTTCGATGTAGCGTGGCTATTGAATAGGATAAAAGCGTTTCCACCAGAACTAGCACACTTTCGAGAAAAAAGGTGCACCGGCGATGTCGTTGGAGATATTGCGTCAACCCTCGAGATGGCAAAAGCTACAGGAAAGACGGTACACGGCGTCTTTTTAGACATCAGTCCTGCATTCGACACTCTCCCTCACTTCACCATCATCCACCGGCTGAAGCAACTCGGAAATGGTGGACGGATTGTTTCCTTTATCAAGACGTTCCTTTCCGGACGAACCATGCGCGTCAAGTTACCTGAAGCAGTCACCCAACAAACCCATACTTTTCAGCATTGCGATGGCTACTCTCCCTGGTTGCTTACCCCACAGGACACTCCAATCTCCGTGAAAGAATGACCATATACGGCGATGACGTTGCAATTTGGTGTGTCGGACCCTGGAAAAACGCGATCGCAATTCGCAATCGACTTCAAGTGGCCATTGATGCCACGGTGACAAAGATATCAAAATTGGGAATGGCCCTTTCAGCTGAAAAAACAGCTTCCCCTTTATAACAGCCAGAAGGTCGAGCACCACAAAACGCACTGCAGCAGGAAATTGCTGGAATGCCACTAAGGAGGGTTAGACAGCACACCTATATCGGAGTCGTCATGAATGACCGCGTGACTTGGGGACCAGAAGTTCATAGGACACTTGGTCGATGCCGACGCCTCTTACGAGTTGGACGACCACGTGGAGGATGCTCTTGGAGTGCTCAACGACGTGATCTTACCTTTATAAAGGTCTCATAATGTCCAGGCTCTTGTACTTGGTCCCACTTTTAGCCATTGGAAGAGCCCAAATTAGAGACCTTGATACATTCCACCGAAATGCTCTTCTCAGCTGCTTGAGGCTCCCCCCTTTGTCGAAAAATATTGGGGCACTTGTGCCTTCCAGGGAATTGCCGCTTTTCCTGGGACTGGAGGAGAGAATCATGTGCAACATTAATCGCAAGACTGGTGTGCCCTTGGAGTATAGCATCCGATCTCACCTTCGGGCAAGACGGAATTTTCACCTGGAACATTTGATATCGCGATTTGATCAAGAGATTGGAGACCCTGGAGAGTACCTTCCTTATTTGCCTCCGCATTCGACACGTCCGCCACTGGTGATAGGCGAGAATCTGCCTCTTCCACAGCGAAAAGCAAATGTGCCCCCAACTGTTGCAAGGTCGGCTGCCATAGAGCGTCTAGATGACGGCTCCGAAGATTGAATTCAGATATTTACAGACTCATCGATCAACAGGGCCGAGAATACAACAATGGTTGCAATTACAATTCCTGACATGAACATTGTTCTTGCTGGACGACTTCGTGACGTCATCAACAACAGCAAAGCTGGTGGCAATTTCGGGAGCGCTTGAGTCTATCAAGAGCATTACGTTGCCCACCAAGGCTGCCATTTTAACCGACTCTAAAGTGCACTCCAAAAGCTCCGACGAGCTGATATCAATACGCCACTACTGGCTAGAGTGGCATTAGAGGCCGAAACGGTAGAGGACCTAGGGTGGACCCTTGCCATGCAGCGGCTCCCATCTCACGTTGGAATTTCCGGCAACGAGCGAGCAGACATACTGACTGCAAGGGTTCATGACAATCAGGTCATCGAGGCGCACCGATTAATTCACGACTAGCTTCAGCGATTTCGTCCACATCCAGGAGTGGCGATTGGCAGGCCACCTCCAACGATTCCTCGGAACCTTCCACGTACCGATGCTTCACTGCTACATAGACTTCGGGATGGTGTCCATACACGGGAAAGGGGCGCCACATGGTGGGCGACAAATAAGACATAACTGTCCAGACCGCGGGGATCCAGAAGATTCCTAGCACGCGCTCCTGTTGTGCCCTGCTAATGAACAATCCAGAAGAGCACTTCTCCAGAGTTACGCCCAAGCAGGAAATATAATGCCACTATCAGAGACATCTTAAATCCTGAGGGTCACCGGGGAGGGGGGGGGGGGGGGGGGGGCGGCAGAAAGAGCCTTTCGTGCACTTCAACAATACCTTTGAGGTTGAGAAACAGGCCGTGAATACAGACTGACTTCTATTAGGGAGTCGGCCAGATGCTGGTAATTGATTACGCTCTCGGCGAAACAATGACTAGAGATTTTTAGCATAGAGGTGCCGCGGTGCCATTTCTGTTGCCGCAGTGCCGGGTCTAAGGCAACACCACCTAGACAGAAGGCCTCCGCATGGTTTCCTCTTCTTCTATGAAACGTCATCACAGTCGGATAGCGCTCGGTCGGCTATTGGACCCGAGCCCGACCTTCGACGCGCTGATTGGCCACGAGCCGCAGCCGAATACTGACGCAGCACTCGTGTCCAATCTCTCGCCTCGATCGATCTGACTATGATGACGCGTGTGGAGGCCTTCTGTCTAGGTGGTGTTGGTCTAAGCAGGGGCCGTACCGGGAAAGGAAGACAGGCGACGTTTTGGCCGGCCGTCATGTGGTTACCGTGCTGGGACAAAACCTCCCGGGCAGTGGGGCACGGCGGCTGGCTGGAGCGTTTCCTCGCGGTCGGTTCGGGGTCTGCTCTCGGCGTCGCGCGAATGGTGACGTTATTGCGATGGCGCTGTGCTGAACGTTTCATGTCTTTTCTTGAGACACTCTGCATACATAGTACTCACAGTATTGAAAGATCACCCCTTTTCTCATTATTTTTATTCTCTCCTATTCCCCTTTTCATCCCCTTCCCTAATACACCAGGTAATGACTCGCCCCATCAACGGAGGCCCACAAATCTTCCACCTTTCCCGCCACCCCAGAAATAAACAAACTAACAAACCAAGGGCGGCGCTGATCAGCGTAGCTCTGGTCAGTTTCGGGAACTGGTGTCACATTTTGTGACTTGGTTAGAGAACTCGATCGAAACGTTATGGTTGTGTAGTTTTTATATAATTTCTGTGTTATCGCATACAATTCGTTATTTTCAGATATTACAGCTCGTGGGAATATTTCACACGGTAAATTTATATTTTCACGTTATTTACTTTGGGATTCCAGGTTCACACTCTGAGTAGCAATCACTCATGCTATTGAAACGCTCGAATTTCAGTTCTGCGTGCCTTTGACAGGCACCACACGCACCAAAGGCACGTGTGGTGCTGCGCGCCACATGTGCCATTGGTGTGTGTGCACGGGCTCGTGTTTGGTGCGTGACCTCTAGTTGCTGCAAGTTTTTGGGTTCGTTGCGCACATTTTCGTGTCGTGTGGGAATCCCGCTGCCTTCTTGTAACTATCCCTATGTTCGCACGAAGCCTGTAGTGTGTCTTTTCGTTCGTCGACCAAACCAAGTATTCTTTCTGCTCGCCACTGTCCGTGTTTCGTTTGTTTACTGTTTATGGGAAAAGGGGGAGGGGGGGGGGGGGGTTTAAGCGTTGGGCTACGTGCCTTCCAATCAATAAAAGCACCTTTTGGCGTATTCAACAGCCGCTGAAAGCCAGGCACACTGGCGAGATATACCTTGAGATATACTCGAATGCGCGAGCGGCGACCAAGCAGCTAGGACAGTCCACGCTGTCTAGCGGGCAGCGAGCCAAGTAACCGAGTGACAGCGGCGGTCTTCCTATTTGTGGACGCACATTTCGCGAGCAATATCCCCCCCCCCCCCCCCAACCCCTTCGCCGTGCTGCAGATGCGCGCTCGCCGCAGTAGCGTTCTCCTATGCGCCGCGGCCGCGAGGACGGGTACATAGCCATCAAAAGTGATTGTCACTATCATGCGCGCGGCGGCGGCAGAGGAGGATGGAGATATCGCGCGCGGGGGGTACGTCCACGAATCTAAAGACCGCCGCTGCCGCTTCGCTGCTTCGCTCGCTGCCCGCTAGACTGCATGCGCTGTACTGCTCGGGCGTCGCTCCCGCATTCCAACTCATTTCGCTAGCCATTATACACGTATCAAAGGCTATACACGAACTCAACTCTCCTACATCACGCCGCGGTGGCGGCGCGCCGGACGCACTTCCGGTCTGGAGTGGTGGGCAGAAGTCGCCGTGCCAGACATGCATTCTTGTGTTCCTTTGGAAGAAACGAGACAAAAAACCTGCCTTCTCGTCAAAATGCTGCGACGGGGGTTGTACCCAAGAGAGTCTGGAAAGGTTTGAAGATCAGTTTTCATGTGTGTTTGCCCCCTCCGTTCGTCCGAGAACCTGGATAGTAGCCGTCAAAAGGACAAACCAGACGCTGTCGAACTACGATTGCGTGTGCGGGCAACACTTTGTGGTCGCCAGATGTATTTGCTTTGTTTCAACATAAATGAGAGAAAACCGCCAAGTTGTCCGAACCACCCACGGGTTCACTGCGTCTTCAAATTCACACGGCCGCCTGATCGTTCGAACTTTCGTCTGCTCTTTCAAACGTCTGCTTTTCGTCGTCTGTTCGTTCAAACAAAAGGGCCCGTAGACCGAACTTTGACCCGGTGATTGCAATAAGAAGTAATTGCAGGCCTCAAAAGACTTAAGTAGGCTCGGTGTAAACAGTAGATACAAGATGCTGATCATTGGTACCAATGGCCATCACCGACTTGTTACGCTTGGTCTGTTCCCGCTTCCGATTTTCAGTATCGACGTCGATCATCGCCGCTGCCTTCTACACTTTTGCAACACGAGCGACGTCGCTACCGAAAATAGCTGGAAGAATCTCATCATGGTTTTTGGCGTCCATTCTGCGGCGTTCATGCGAATGAATCGCCACACGTCAAATTATTTACGGAAAGTTTAGCGGCGTAACGAGCCTTGATAATTTCGCTTAGGCGATTAAAGTGGTAAGACATTGCGATGACGACGTAGAATCTACAATTCCAATGCGAAAAAGAGTATGCAGACTCACACAGACGCCGACAACGTGACATTCGAGTGGTTTGTTGACGCGGGACGCGGTGCTTCTTGCCCGTACCCCATTACGCATGCGTTCGAACTGTCGTCTGCTCTTTCAAACTTGGCTGCTTTTTGTCGTCAGCTCGTTCAAATGACAGCGGCCCGTAAACCAAAGGTTGACCCGGTAATTGCGATAAGAACTAAGTGCAGGCCTCAAAACACTTTTGAAGGTTGGTTGGGGTAAGTAGGCTAAGTGTAAACAGATACAAAAGATGTTGATCATTATTGTTACCAGTGGCCATCACCGACTTGTAATGCCCGATTATACTTGCGGTTTTCAGTATCGACGTCCACCATCTGAGCTACGGTCCGCGCTTTTGCAGTCCGAACAACGTCGCGTCTGAAAAGAGCGAGCAGATTCTCATCGTGGGAGTCAGGCTTTAGCGCCCATTCTGCGGCGTCCACGTGAAATGAATCGCCGCACGTCACATTATTCACGCAAAGTTTTGCCTCGTTAGTTTTGCTGAAGCCGCTCAAGTAGTCAGACATTGTTAGGAGGACGTAGAATCAACAATTCCAACGCGAAAAAGAGCACGGGGACTCCCACCGACGCCGACAACAACGCAATTCAATGGTTTGTTTATGGGCGACGGCGGGCTTCTTGCCCACCATCCACCGCGCATGCGCGGCGCCGGTGGCGTCCGCTAGGGGCGCTCCGGTTTGTTTGTAATGTGGCTAGGTGGCGTAAGCTACCGCCCGATCCAAAGGGATCAGCCGTATTCATCCATCCATCCATCCAAATATGAGTTGGTTTATAATAGAATGCTAGTTGATATTTGGCCGGCTGCCGGCATAGTGGCTTGAAAAACGAATCGCCTAGGAGTCTCCCCCCCCCCCTTCATTAGCTGCTTGCATGCCCGGTGCATGCAGTCCGTGATTCTGGCGACCTAAATGTGTATTTCTGTTTTTTGGAGTAGCTTTTAGTGCAAGTAATCGCATGTTGTCAACGTTGTGTTTTACCTCGTCTGCACCGTTCTGCGATGGCTTCCGTAGGCGACCATGTAGAAAGCTCCACGACCGCGAAATCTCGGCGAAACGAAGATGTCGCTTTTCACTTTCAAACGTGTTTGTTTTTCCTTGAGTATAAATCGAAACACAAAAACGTTGGATGTTCTCAGAATTGATTTAAGTTTGTAGACACATATGACCGCGGGATAGCTTCCGTAGCCTCGGAGCGCATGGAAAGCTCGCGCTATAGAACCAGGGTTCTGGGTTCAATCAGTTCAGTGTCCACCCCAGCCCGTTCGGATCTGGATGAGCACCGTACCGGCGTGCGGTCGTGTATCTCTACTGCGTGTGCACGTTAAAGACCCCAGGCTAGCGGTTGTACTGCACTGGCTAAATAGCCCATCTACAGCTGAGAAAGAAGTCACCCATTGAGACTAACTTTCCTTTGTCTAAACATGGATACTACACAACTCGCTTCGGTGATGCGGCATGACGATATTGGTTTTAAAGCTCAATGATACTGTGACATTCAGTCATTGACGTCACAAAGGGGGGTAGGGAGGGGGAGGGGGGGGCGGACCGCCCCGGGTGCAGGGCTCAAGGAGGTGTCGCGGCGGGCCACGAGAGCGGGGGGGAGTTGCGGCGGGCCACGCGAGAGTGTGGAGGGGGCGGGGGTTGCGCGGCGGGCTACCGCCCCGGGTGCCGCTGACCCTCGTGACGCCACTGCATTCAGTAGGACGTTTTCGTCTGATACGGGATGCTCAATGTCGCAACGCAGACTTCTGTTGTTCACCGAGCTTGTTTTGAAGATCGTGATGATCGACGCAACGAGTGCTGGGTAATAAAGTTGCTACACGGAAGGTTTCCAGAGTGTAGAGAGCAAACAAGTGTTCTGTTCTCTTGGTTGGTTGGGGTTTTATGGCGCAAAAGCATCTTAGGCTATGATGCGTCAGGTACATACACTATTGTTGATAGGGTTTAGAAGAGGATAGAACTTTAATAGTTGATGATAGATTAAAACTATGTGTATCACCATTGGCGTACCAACCGGGGGGGGGGGGGGGGGGGGGGGGGGGCAAGGCATGTGTTTTGCCCCCCCTGAAACGGCCACCACTGGGCAGGGCAAACACTGGCCGGCGGCGCCCAAAGAATACCAAGGACACCGCCCCCCGACCCGCGCGGCATATTTTTAACGCACAGTCGATACATACCCTATCAACGGCGCTCACGCCGGATTGGCTGATTCGTGGAGATAGGAGCTGCCGCCGTCAACATAGGCAGCGGATACAATGCGAGTTTCTGAAGCGGTAGCATAACTTAGTGGTAAGATGTCTGCCTTGACATTGTCGAGGCATTTGGCGATATTTACGATATTTTTTTACGATGAACACTGAAAAAAATAAAGGAATGTTGTTGACGAAACATCGCTGAACTAAATCGTATGGGACTCTATTTACGGAAGTGCATAGGGGACAGCGAGACTTGGGTTGCCGACTGGACGCCGCAAAGCGGCGTGTACGGGGGGGGGGGGAGGGGGGGGGGGGAGCTATGTGGGTTAATAGTTTTGTAATTAGCAGCCGGACACTGTCGCCGTGAAGCGGCGTGAACGCACGCGCGGGCGTGGGTTCGCGCTTCGAGCCATACACGCGCGCCGTCCGAATCCGAAATTTAAGTTCCCGCGCGTTGCCGAGCAGCCAATCCGGCGTGAGCGTCGTTGCTAGGGGGTCTATCGCATGCGCCGTAAAAGGAGCCAGTGACCAAAGCACCCGGTGCGCATACACCAACTGGCCCTCTCCTCCACCCCCCCCCCCCCCCTTTTTTTACAACACCTACACACACACACACTCCGTAAAAGTTAGTGATGGACCGATTCTGCTGAACTTTACGTTCGGCAAAGTTCCGCACATGCCGAAATTTTGAAAAAAAAGTTCGGCAAAGATTCGGCAAAAGTTTGGCAAATGTCTGCTCACGCGCTCGGACGCGACGGGGCCATGGATCAGAAATGGACGCCGCGCAGTCGCGCGGTTACCATCGCACAGTTTAGTACAACCAGCGGTTACGGCGAGGTGTGGAGTAGGCGACACGGTAAACCTTGCGTTTGTGAGCTTTTGCGAGTGTGGTCCTCTTCAATATTTTCTGCCTCGAGAACAGAAGATCGACCAGTAATTTACGCAGTTCACTGCGCAAGTGACAAATGATGCGGTGCATTCTGGATAACGTGATTTTCATTTGACCTTTCCATTGATGCACGGGGTAGTTGAAACATTAACTGACAACTGCGCAATTACGCTCAGTGTGCGCAGCCCACTGCCGTCCAACGGGGCAGAGTTACGAGAGCTTGCCAGAATGTATGGGATGCAGCTGGCATCCTCGTCATAATGTGATAAATATGTTTTCTCCTTCCTTTTCTTTCCTTTTTACGTACTTTCTGTAGTGTGTGTATTCTGTACATTTATTTGTCTTTTCTGTTTTTTCATGTGGAGGCGGGCTGGCAGCAGACATGTACAAGCTACTCAAAAAAAGTAATTAAATTACTGAGTATTAGCCTCAAAAGTAATTTGAGTAGAGTAGCAATTACTGAAATGGAAAGTAATTCAATAAATTACTGATTACCATAAAAATGGAGCGATTACTTTTGAAGTTGCTTTTATTTTTTTCTATGCTAACAATGAAGTACTTAAAAGGTTTTGATGCGTTAGCGAAATTCTGTTAGCCGAATATAAAGCGGCTTGTGTTTTCACAGAAACGCTTTAATAGCTGGTTCTGCTTCTGCACGCCTAATTGTTGTGTACTTCTTTTTGGTCAAGGATGTAATGCGGATGTATCATTTCACCTTTGAGGTTTAGCACTCCCTGAGCTTGATTGTGCAAACAGTGTTTGATTGCTTACAGTGTTGCGTAAAGTACGTTTAAAAACTACTTGGAAGTACAAAGTAAATGAGAGGTTATGTACCTTAAGTAAAGTAGTAAGTACACCGGGTGCAATGTACTTGAAGTGAAGTACTATAAATACAATGTACTTCCAAAGTAAAGTAAAAGTACTTCTTAAAACTTTTTTCAGAATGCCCTTTCAATCCCTATACAGCGGTTTTCTTTTTCTTCTTTTTTTTTTAACAGGCCGTAATGCCTCAAGGGAAATCGGAGGTGCATCAGTTTTTTTCGGAAAGGGCGGCAAAATCGGAAATGCATCAGTTTTTTTGTTGTTCTTTTTAACTTTTTTTTTTTTTTTTTGGAAATGGCAGCAACTAAAATGCCATAAAGTAGTTGCTTTATTTTCGCTGACGAACCATTTGACACAATCAATTTATAAGGCACTTATTTGTATCGGTCTTATAGCCGCCATTTCTTCACTCAGAGAAATGACCAGATGACGTCTCGAAAGACAGCACAAGCTATACAGGAGCACCATATGAACTTCAGAAAGGGTGCTGCACTTTGTTACCTCCATTGAGCGAGGATGCAGTGTGTACACCTCCTGTAGTGGGCAAGAAGTTCTACATTGGGGAGAAGCGGGGACAAGCCCTTTCTTCAAATGCGTCGTCTCCTTGAGCTTCGGGATACAAAGAAACGCCAGTCTTCGACAGTTACTCGGCCTCTCTTACGTTGTGCCTGTTCGCTCCCCGCACCTCATAGCAGTGTTGTTGCAGTGGGGGGCTCGGTAAAATTCTGGAGAGTTCTGGACAATCCAAATTGCTTTCTTCCTTCCCCTCCCCCTTTTCTACGCCACTATGCTTCCCCCTCTGCAAATATCAGCCGATCTTCTAACATCTTGTCTCTGTTGATAGGCGAAACAGCCACTGAAATTCGAAACTAATTTGTAATTTGAGTAGAAGTCACCCGGAAAAGTAGTTAAACGAAACTACTAATTACCAAAATAGAAATGTAATTGAAAGTTACTAAACTACCCAGAAAAATTGTTAAACTACAGTAACTTGAGTAAAGTACTTGAACTACGTACAAGTCTGGCTGGCAGGCGCTCTGTGTTAGGGTTTTCACCTATCTACCTAGCCCTCACACCACCACATGGGCCCATACCACTATGTGCAAATAAAATTATTATTATTATTATTATTATTATTATTATTATTATTATTATTATTATTATTAAAAAGAAGAAGAAGTCCCCGAGAGCAGTCGTTCTTTTCGATCGCTCTTCAAATTTCTATCAGTTATTCATTATATTTCAAGCTCATCAGCAGCCTGCAAGCAATTCGCTACAGAAGTCAAGTCCTGGCGTCAACAGAACCAGGTAACCATCGTCATTCATCGAACGCTTGCTCCGGGCGAGCTTTTGCAGCATAACCGTACCTAACCTCCCTGGCATCCATCGCCAGTTCCACGCCACCTTTCTGGGTACGAAGTACTTTTCGAGTGGACTCAAAACCACAGAACCCATGTCTTCTCAATCTCCATCAAAATGTGCAAAATGCCCCGAGAAGATTGTCAGCGATGGCCGCCTGCAAAAGGTCGCTTCACCTGGGGAAGATGTGCTCCGGTGTTGCGGAAAGCACCTTCAAAACCATGGGTGCTGGTAAACGGGAGGTCTGGCGCTGCCATCCTTGCCGACAACAAAATAGTGGGGCTTATTCCCAAATTGTGTCGCAGTGTGAATCTCCCTTGACTGGTGACCGATTTCGATCACTTGAATCTAGGATGGAATGTCTAGCCTCACTCAAGAGAAATGTTGAGTCCCTCGTTGATCTACCATCCAAGATGGATCAACTCTTGACGTTAAAGCCGGTAGTGGAGAACCCCAAATCCACCGTAACGGAGGTTCAGAAGTTCATTGACTTTCTATCAGACAGGTATGACTCCCTACTATCGACAGCTACCACCAACTCCGCCTCAATAACAGAGCTCCGCACTGAAACTACATCTTTAAGAATTATAATGTAATTAAATGCAAAGGTGCAAGCGAGCTGGACAAGAATCGCGCGCACCAGTCACCTAGCTGTGTTTGGAGATTTATGTTTGTCCTTTGTCCCCGTTGTTCCCCTTCTCCAGGGTTTATTTTCGTCATCTTTAAGAACAGTGATAGCGGAGCAGTCTGAAACCATTCAACACCTCCAAGAGGAACTCAATGACAGCGAACAGTTCGGTCGTCTCTCCAATGTAAAGATTCACGGGCTGCCTCATTCCGTAAACGAAAATCTTCCTGTTGTGGTGGGCGAGTTAGCCAGTCAGCTTGGCCTTCCTGACTTCCGCCCAAGAGACATTCTAACAGTGCATCGTATAACATCTCGGCGGGACGTTCCTCCACCTATACTGATTAGATTTTCTTCGATGACAGTCAAAGAGCAATGGCTCACCGCAAGGGGAGAGCTGCGGACTCTTGCAGCCGACGGGTCACTGCCAAAACTATTCGTCAACGAAAACCTAACCCGAAAGAACAAGGAACTGTTTTGGAGGGTACGTGAGAGAGCAAAGGCAAGGCTATACAAGTTCACATGGGTCAAGAACGGTAAGCTGTTCACAAAGAAGACCGAATCCTCTCCAGTTGTCCGTATCCATCGGCTGGACGACCTAGAGAGGATTCTTTAATCTTTCTCTTTACTAAACGGTTCTGCGAACATGAAAACGACTTAGAATAATGGAAGTACAGTTTTGTCGGTGCTCGGATTTCTCGTCTCTTCAAGACCTTTTCCACCCATTGAGTGATAGCGCTTTTGGTGTTTTACATGTGAACATTAGGAGTATACGCAAATATTGGGATCAGCTTATAGCAACTGTGAATGATACAATAGAATTGTTCGATGTTTTTGTACTGACAGAAATCAATGTTAAAGACGACTTCTCTAATGAATTCCAGATACCGGGTTATAAGCCGTTCTTTTTAACACGTATAATTGGACGAGGGGGAGGGATTTCTATATTTGTTAAAGATATCTTGTGTGTTGAAAAACTTAATGTACATTTTCTTAGTTGCGAGTCACTATCACTGAATGTATCGAATTCTAAGTGGTCGTTGATGTTGCTAGCTTTTTACAGGCCTCCGTCAGGTAATCCTTCAACATTTTTGAACGAACACCGAGCTACGCTTAACAATTTTCAGTCTATTGATAATATTTGTTTAATAGGCGACTTTAACATTGACACGCTTAAACCCGCCAAGTCTATTGTTTGTGATTATCTTAACCTATTGGCACTATTTGGTGTTGAGGGTTTAATTCTTGCTCCTACCCCAGAAGAACTTTTAGAGGATCACCTTGTGGCGTCATGCCTTGATCATATTAATGTACGCGCACCGAATATAGTTGCAAAATCAGCAGTAATTGAGCAAAAGCTCTCCGACCATTACTTCGTGGCATCTCAACTTATGCCACAACTCAATGTTAAACTACCAAAAGAGGCAACAAAAATAATTGAAATAATTGATCGAACGAAGTTTGATAACTTGGTTAGGGCGAATGATTGGAACATTTTGTTATCTAGTAATAACTTTGACGACGTTTACAGTAGGTTTAGAGATCAATTTTGTGCCTTCAGGATACAAGCAAAAAAGGTCATCACTGTGAGGAGACGTCGGAACGAACATGACTGGCTAACTGATGACATTCTGTTAGCACTTAGGTCTAAAGATGCCCTTTGGGCACGATGCCGACGTTCTCCAAAAAATTCTTAGTTGAAGACAGAATTCCGCAGTACACGAAATCGTTTAAACGCGCTGATACGTTCGGCAAAAAGAAAATATTTTCGAGATCAATTTTTTAAAGCAAGGTCAGGTATATCACATACCTGGTGTTTGGTGAATCAACTACGAGGCAAGGGGATTAATAAATCAATTGATCGCACACTCGAGAAAGCATTCGGTCACGATACAGCGCAACTGGTTGAGGACTTTAATACGTTCTTCGCTAAATTCTCTGGAGTAGCCCGAGATGACGCTCTGTTTTCGGCAGGGACTGTAGACTCAAATGCTTCTTCGGCTTTCCTTCCTCAGATGACGGAGCTTGATGTTAGAACTGCACTTTTCAGTTTTAAATCAAACAAGTCCCTTGGTATAGATGGAATCAAAGCAGAAGACCTACGGAGAAATTATGATTTTATAAAGCACGTGCTCCTTTATATGTTAAATGGTTTCAATTTCAATGGGAAAATTCCGGATGATTTGAAGAGTGCCTTAGTAAAGCCTTTATTCAAAGGTGGAGAGCGTAAAAAACTTGACAATTACCGTCCAATTTCAATTTTACCTTGTATAGTCTAAATTTTGGAAAAACATATCCTCAATACTATGACGTCGTACCTAAATAGCTTTGATATTCTATCGTCTAGACAATATGGTTTCGTTAGTGGCCACTTCTGGAAGATTTTTCTGATGAACTGCATCTTGCTTTTGAAAGGCGTCAAGTCGCGTGTGCACTTTTTATTGATGTGGCGAAGGCATTCGACACGGTCAGCCATAGCATTCTACTTAAAAAATTGCATAAAATTGGATTCCGCGGTCCATTCTTTTCTCTACTTCAAAACTTTTTGAGCGGCCGTACACAAGTAGTCTCTATAAACAATAGACGAAGCTTCAAGGTAAATTTAAAAGCTGGAGTCCCCCACTGGGATCTATTTTGTCATTTCTTCTTTTCAATGTGTTTGTCAACGATATGTCCAACGCTGTCTCTACATGTAGACTATTCCAATACGCTGACGACACGGTGTTGCTCTCGCTCTATCTTGATTATGCTACAGCAATGACGCTACTTCAAAAAGACACGTGCTGCTTACTTGACTGGTTTAAAAGAAATCGTCTTGAGGTAAATATAGCAAAAACTAAACTTATTTGCTTTCATAATCCCCTAAGAATTATAACATTTGATCATCCACTTTACATGCATACGTCTGACTGTGCAGACAGCAACTGCTGCCCAGTGCCTTATGCAGATCAGGTTAAGTATTTAGGAATTGAGTTTGATAGTGCTTTGTCATAGAATTTTCACATGTCTTATATCTGTAAAAAACTGAGAAAGGTGTCCTGCTTACTCTATAATACAAGATCATTAATTCCTATATCAACCAAAAAGATGATAGCTCAAGCGTTAGCGTACAGTGTTTTAAGGTATGGCATAACAATTTTCGGGCATGGGTCTGTGATATGGTGCCAAAAAATTGATTCAATTTTGAAAGAAATGTTTAAGAGTATTGTCTGCTGTTCATCGTCACAAACTGAAGAAGAAAAAATAACAACTTTAGGTTTGCCACTATTCCATGCTTTATTAATTCAGACTGTTGTATTGAAATATTTTTGGAACGATGGCTATAAAGAGCCTCACACAGTGTCTAGATCACTTCGTCGGACCGAACGCTATAAAGTGCCTTTTATCACCACGAACTATGGAAAACGTGTTCGCAAGTTTTATGTGCCTTCAACCCTTAATGACTTGCCAGAAACCATATATGGTGTGAACTCTTTAAAAAAACTCAAACAAGTGCTCCAAGATTTCAATTGAACAACACAACTCTGGGTGAGTGTGTGTGCGCGTGTATGGTTTTTATTTTTACATATCCATTTATTGCATCACAGTATAGTTATTGAACCTATGTGTATGTTTGTTTTTCATCATATTTTATTTCATTCGAGAGTAGATACTGGATGATGAGCTTGATACTGATTGTGTGTGGGGATATTGTGACTATGACCTGTAGGGTGCTGTCCCACAAGCCTTTACTGGCTTTGACAGACCCGTGCCTTGATTTGAAGAAATATCTACCCAAATAAATTATTATTGTTATTATTATTGTTTTTATTATTATTACTATTATTATAACGATCCTGTTTTCGGCTCACAAGTAGTTTGTGCCAAAACAGAATAATATCGCTTTTTAGTTCGCGTTATTTCGCGATTCTCCGTGTATCTGCATAAAACTAAACACAGAACTATCATGCTCGGCGTTGCACATCCGACATTCCCAACTCTCCCCATCTTCCTAAACTTCCGTGTGTGTCCTAACACCAGAAATCGGAATATTAAACGTTGAAAACGGCACGTTGCGAATATGGAACGCACACTTTCATGCAAAGCTGACGTTAAGTGACCCAAATAAAAAAAACATGCATATTTACAATATTGTTATCTCTTCTGGTGAAGGCTCAGTAACCGTTTCATTCGTTTTCGCGCACGAAACGGTGACTCCCAGAGAAAGTAAGAACGCAGTGATTGCCTTTCTTTTAACAATGTAAACACACTTGCAGGCGTGCGCTGACTAAGAGAATTCGTGACTTCATCGATGGACAGTTTGTTAAGCGGTGTACAAGCGAGCTTAATTGCCTGGCTGAAGATAGACCAGTTTGCTTCCTCAAACTTCCAAGGGGGAGTTCGTGTAGGCACTGTAACCGGTGTATTTAGTCGGTTCATAATGATAGGAAAGTGATCGCTCCCATAGGGGTTAGGATCGACAGCCCAGGAAAAAAAAACAGCAAACAAATTGTTGGATTGCAAAGAGACAGATCAATAGATGTAAAAGAACGAGTTTGGGCACTGAAATGCGTAGGCTCTGCTCTGTTCAGCAAGAATATAGCTGTCTTAGAAAGAAAAGGCTCTATCATCGAGCCGCGTGTATCTCGTCTTCTACTACCCCAAAGAGGATTATGAGCGTTGAAGCAACCAAGAATTAGCGCAGGTTGGGATAATTGGTCGTGAAGTGATTCAAGCTCTTCACGGGATACAGGATAGCCTGGGGGAGTGTAAAGCGAACAGACGGGTATTAAATGGTCGGACAGAACACGAACTTCCACAGCTTCTAGAGTGCTATTCAGAGGGACCTCAACACATGGAGTAGACGGCTGGACAACTATAGCTACTCCACCAGAACTGTGAGATAGAAGAGGTCTGTCCCTGCGAAAAACCTGAAAGCGCCTTAGGATTTTAGAGTGACAATTGTTTAAGTGTGTTTCCTGGTGACAAAATGCTATGGGGTGATGCTGGTCTAACAGAGAGTACACGTCGTCGTAGTTTCGAAGCAGTCCTCGACAGTTCCACTGCAGGAATGCTGCCATCACGCATGAATTTGAAGAAAGACCATACATCCAAACCTGAAAATCAATTTTGATGCGGGGTGTATTTTCCTTTTTAGATGTATTCTTCGGCCTATCTATGTTACCACAGGAAGCCGCAGGTAAGGACTCCGAGCTTGAGTGGGGCCTGTCATCATTGGACTTGAGCCCACTCTCGTCCATCGGCTTAACTGGGGCTGCCTCGGGCTGACCCCTAAGGGCTTGTGACCCCGGCGGCTCACCAGGTTTTCGGGCGCCTTCAGAGGGATGAGAAGGAATTCCCCGACCTCGAGGCACCTGGGTTTTGGATGGCGCAGGGTTCGAAGAACCCTGCGCTTGAATGTACCCCGAAGCTATAGGATCCACATTTCGTGTTGGGGTTGAAGTGGTTTGTGCCACTCCGGATGGGGTTGAGGTGGACTAAGGGGGGAGGCGCAGGTCGTCCGTTGACGTCTGCGTTCCCGTTGACGCCGTCGACCACGTCGGTCCCCTCCGCGTGGCCTTGGCATACGAGCCTTCAGAAATAAAAGAATATCTTTTCCGTGCCCCTGGGTAAGAAATATTTTCTTTGACCTCCAGTGAGAGAATTTCCTTCTCTCTCTTCCGCAGGGGACAGCTGCGAGAATATGCTAGGTGTGTTCCTTGGCAGTTGACGCAAAAATGGGTATTGTTCTCACAGATGTCGTAAGGGTGGTCAATTCTTGCACATTTTGCACAGGTGGCTTTTTCTCTGCAGGTTAGTGACCGATGTCCAAAGCGCTAGCAACAGAAGCAACGTCTTGGATCGGGGACGTAGGGGCGAACTTTGCAGTTGAGATACCCGGCTTTAACTGTGGAGGGGAGCGTTGTCGAGTTGAACGTTAGCACAATGTGTTCTCTTTCCCGTTCTGCACCGTCGCGACAGATGGTGAAACGTCGCACAGCGACCACCCCTTCATCTTGAGGTCCCTCAAGTATCTCGTCGGTAGATATTCCAAGGAGATCCTCTTCAGAGATGACTCGCTGCGTGCTGCCCAGTGAGTGATGTGGGGTCACGGATACTTTGTAATCTCTTACTTGGTTGAGTGCAACAAGTGCTTTGCTTTGCTCAGCATTTGTGACCTCCACAAACAGGTCGCCAGATGGAAGTTTTTTTGGCTTTAAAAAATTTTCCAATTACAGTTTCTAGGGTCTTTGCGGCCAAGAATGGGGAAAGCTCTGCGAGTGGTTGATCTTCATTCTCCAAGTGCATTACTATAAATTTAGGAAAATTCATGACTGGCAAAGTAGGGTTTGTTGACGTTGTTTCTTCGGTACCCGGGCCCTTTTCGGGGGCTGATCAAGGAAAGATTTAGTTTTGGTACCCATATGAATGGGGAAAGGATTTCGGCACTTGCGGTGTGCCGCCCACCATGGAGCCCAACTTAGGGAGTAGTCAGCAGCCCATAACAAAATAGGCTTTGCTAGAACCGCTGATCTACTAGCACTTGCCCAGGTGCTATGCCCAAGCGTGGTTAGGATAAGGGTATCTGCCACCACACAAGGTTGGCCCTTGCCACCAAAGAAGGTGAAAGTGAAGGAGCGAAGAGGGGAGAAAAGAGAAAGAGGAGAGGGGATAGTAGAAGAAATTGCCACTAGACTGAATCATCCTGGCCGGGCCTTGATTAACAGGACTCCCGTCTATGAGAAGCGGGGGCCGAAGTGGTGTATTGCCTCAGCCGGGGGGCCCCGAAGGGTCCAAACCTGCCCCGGCCTCGGCTCAACCACAAGGATGCCCTTTTCCTCAGACACGGGAGAGCCACACACAGCCAGACGTGGGCGGGCGAACCCGCATGGCTTGGGGGTCCGTGGAGACACCACTCTCCAAACACCTGCTTTCACAGGTGCCCCCTGTGGGGGTTTGTTTTCTTCACAGGTCCAGACAAAGGCAATTTTCAATCTTCGAGCGCCTTGGTATTCCCGGACCAAGGCCGAGTCTCCTGTCTGGAAACTTGACCGAGCTGATGGAGAAGGTGAAATGTCCCTAGGCATTGCTTTCCTTAAATTTCTACTGTTTCACGGATGAAGTGCGAAGTGCCGCTATAGAAATAAGATAATTATTAATTTACAAACACAAAATGGTCGACCTGAATTTAAAAATAATTTGCTAATTAAAAAAAGGGGTTGGCGACTAGAAAGCACAAAAGGGAGACAAGCTAAAAAAATAAGAGAGTATTAAACAAAACAAAAGCCAACATAAGTTGTTTACACACACGTTTAGACTGTATTCTTTCAGAGTAAACGAGTATTAGTGAGACAATATTTAGTGCTTTCATGACCTGAAGTAGATGGCCAAGGACCAGGTAGGTGGTAATATGGGTAATTTTGGTAGACTTCTTAACAAGGTTCAGAGTAGCTGTCCAAGATAGGTGAACCTGGTATCAATCTGCATTGTGGTCGGGTTCTTTTTGAGCCTTTTCGTTTGTGGACTTTAAAATATCTCCGCAGATGGGTTTAGGAACCTAAGAGACAAAAGGCATTCGACAGGCGTTCGTAAAATCAGAAGCGTTGAAAACTGGGCCGGTTTCCGATGCTTCATGATAAAACAGAGCGCACAAAACGTACATACAATATAAGGCATGTGCAGTTATTGAGCTCTCGTCTGTCGCACGCATCTCATCTTGTTCTAAATTTCTTTTTGTGATTTGTTTCAAGATGTTAGTAAAATCTCTATATTTTAGTATTTTTCATTTTTGAGCTTTTCAAAGTTGCCTTCACGCGTGAGAAAATCCACAGCAATACGCCAATTCTAAAACATTTTTTCACTTTTTGTTGTTATGAAGGTTTTTGTTAGGTACTTGCAAGAACAGAAACACGCAGAAAACTTAAAAAGAAAATAAAGATAAGGCATCCCGAAATTTATTGCGTAAAACTTTCCATAAACGCCTTTAAGTTTTTATTAAGTAAAAGGTTGCACGGAAACACATTGTTTTAACATCTGGCCGAAAAATGAAAAAAAAAATTTGAAACTCTTTTTTTTTTCTTTTTATATAGGGTGCCGTGACGGTGTTTGCCGAGTGGATCCGCAAGTATGGTGACGTGGTTGGGTAAGCCGCCATCGGAGACCTGTTATATAAGCTTAGAAAACTTTATTTGAGTTCCGCAATTCCCTTCAAATCTTCATGTGGTGTGCGTTCGAGCACGCATAATTAAGATTTCTGAGTGGAGGCGCGCCGTCGCATAGAAAAATTAATGGGATCGATCTAAGTGGATCACTTTGTAAACGGATTCAAAGATACTTTTTTTTTTTTTAATTGGGCACCAGCAAATAATGCTCGAGTGGAAGCGTGTTTGTTTTCGGCATATGATGGGGATAGTTACTCTCTACGAGTGTTATTTATTGTCTCTATAGGCACCGTTTTCCAAACCCCACCAAGCAACATTGGGGGTCACCATTTTGTGGGTACGAGGCGTGTGATTGGATCCCGAGTCCTCGCCGAACGGCGACGCAACACTCGTTTTTGATACGAGTTGAGCCGAGTTCACGCCGTACGCTGTCGCAGACCTATACTGCCCAACGCACTATCAAAGCGCCATCCCCAACATTCCTTGGCACGGTCTCCCTGCGCCCTCTCTTGGCTATTCTCAGCAAAACGCAGTAAAATGATAATTTCAGCCAAACTACTTCAGAAATCCTTAAGTTCCCCGGGATATCTATAGAGGGCACTAATACACTCTTATTTAATACCTATTTTAACCTCAGGATTGTATACTTTTTATTCCTGGGAACCATATAATATTGTTGCATTGGGTCCTATGGGCCACCTTGACAAAATTCTAAATTTCTTCTCACTGAAATGAAGAGTCGTAAAGTTCCCGAGGAATATAATAGCTGCCGACTCATAGCACACACCGCAGTTAAAATTTCGGTATTTTAATTAATAATTTTTATTCCTCGAGACTTTCAAATTCGGCCCGCTTTTTTCCCCTGTAAAGCTAGCACTCCGCCGTGCACCAAGCAGATTGCGGCCAAGCTACATTTACATAGGCTTGTAACATTGAACGTATCTAGTAATTACGCAATTTATTCAAGGTTTTTCTTCGGAGCCTCGCCTATGTTGATCATCAAAAACTTGGACCTGATTAAAAAGATTCAAGTACACGACTTCTCCAACTTTCATGACAGAGGGGTAAGCTGTTATTATCCTCACCATTCTATCACATAAATGAGTTGCGTGTAAACATAATTACGCCTAGTTGCTTTGAGGCATGCTAGTCGCAGATTATTTCAGCAAACTTTGGAAATGCAGCATTCACCTCCTGAACTTTTTTAAAAGTTGTTTTTAGGTGGTTTAGCACGTTATAGTCAAAGATGAAGATTTTCAACATTCGAATTGAATTTCGCGTAACGAGCATTAAAACCAACATTAAAAGACTGGAAAGAAATAACGCTGAAATTAATCGTTAAAGAAATTTTCAGACGAGAAACAACAACTGCCGGAGAAGCAGGAAGCTTCAAATCAGAAACACGCTCTCAATTTGCTCTTATTTCTGGTTTCTTTACCAGAACTTTCTCAGCGTGATGCTGCGCGAGCATCACTCGTCATTTTCTTTTCAGTTATCAGTTATATGAATTCTTCAGTTATTTGAATATCCATTATCCGCAAGATTTAAGAAGACGCGGTATATGTATTCGTCCGTTTCAGATACCAGATGGCGCGCGGCTCGTGATGTGGTTGGACTCGCGACTTCTAGATGGCGCCAGTATCGAAATGTGAAAAGGCCGGCGTTATCTGCTGCGTGAAATAGATCCCCGAATCGTGTCGTGTTCTCCCGGCGGAGGAAGTTTCTCCCTCCCTCGCGCGCGCTTGATATGTCTGGTCAGTCAGTTCAGTGTGCATTGCATCGGACGTCAGTGATAATACGCGCGGTGGCCGAGTCCGGCCTCTACTCTGTGTGATGCAGTGAGCGTTTCTGTTCCGGGGTAGGAATAAAAATGTCGGTCCTCTTTTTTACGACTCTCGTTTCTATAGCTTGGGTTTTTATCTCAAGTGACGTACAGTACCGCCTTTTCGAAATCGTACTTTCCGGCGGGCGATTGAGAGCCAGGTTAGCATTTTATTTTGGTCAGCACTACACGTTCAATGAAGACTTCGGGCGGCGATGTAAATATATCTTGCTCCCCAAAGTGTGTCGAACGTGCGCAGTGACAATTGGAAATGGTATTGAAGGCACTCGACCGTCGGTTGGTGAAAGACGTGCGTTAGATTCACTTATTCAGTCTAATCACTTTTGCCAACGTATTTTGTCTCTTTCGACACATGACATGGTCGAGTCGATTGATAACCTTAGGTGGACTGAATGTACGGAGTGTCCGGGCTTTAAGTACATTTGCTTCGTTTATGTGAACTAATAACTGATTTCTCTTTTCTGAATTCGGTTCTATGCGAAAATCGCTTAGATGTTATAGCAGTGTTGTGTGGCGGCGTTTTGCACGCTGACTCATTATTGCATTCGCTGAGCACACTATGTGTTTAGATAGAATGTGTCAAATCGTATTTCTGATCGATATGATAGATTTACTTTGATACAGTGTTATTTATATTTCCCTGGTTTAAACTGGTCCGTCCCTGATCTGAGCCCAAATTCAAATTCGAGAGTGCAGACAGACTTAGCGTCGTAACTGCCGTAATTCGCAGAAACAAATTAGTACCACGAAAGAAAAACAAAAGGATACGAGGCGGCTCGGTGTTATAGGGATTCCATCGTACGTTCTTTTTCTTGTTGAACGCTCCGCATCGCTGTGAAACGCACAAAGTACTAGGGAAGACAACGGGCTGGCGTGAAATTTCCATCGAGCACGAAACGAGCGTCACTTTCGTCATGCACTTTCATTTCGAAATGGCGCAAAATTCGCGCGAAATAGTAACAGGTAAGGCAACGACGTTTAGATGTTAGGTCTGGAACACCACCAAACTCAACCGTGTTGGGGGCATCTCTCGTGAGTCCATACATCAAAGGTACTGCGCGTCGAACTGTACGTGTCAAAAAACAGTTAGGGCGCAGGCGAGCTGGTGTAAGTTTACGATTTTTAGACCACCCGAGACTGGGTGGAAGAAACACAACGACTACTCCGTTGTGTTTCTTTTACCCAGTCTCAGGTGATCTAAAAATGGTAAACTTACACCAGCTCGCCTGCGCCCTAACTGTTTTTTCATTAATCGTACCCGAGGCAGGCTTAGTCACCCTTTTCTTGTTTTGAGATGTCGTCGTGTTTTTTCCACCCAGTCTCAGGTGGTCTACAAATGGTAAATGTACGTCTGAGTTATCCAATTGAGCGAAACCTGATTTCGCAAAACTATTGTGCGTTAGAAATATGCATCGTGTTAATCAGCTATAACTTTACCCTATTTGACAAGCTGCGCGCAGTACTTGGAAGCCACGAGCGAAAAATAAATGAAAGTCGATTTTGTAGGACAATCACGACGTGGAGACCCATAAAAGAGAGTCCCGATAAGACGAGAGCTTCCCCTTTTCTTCAAATGCTTGGGTTACGCTCTCAATACCGCACCTGTGGTAACACTGCGCGCAGCTAAAATCGCATTCTTCCCTGAAAATCACGTTGGCTTTCAGAATTCAGGGGTGCTACGCGAAAGCGAGCGACATATCACGAGAACGAAGGCGAGGTGCTTCGGGCTTTGAAAACGCCCCTGATCGCAAAAACAACAGTTTTTTTTTTTTTTTTTTTGTCGAAGCACATTTTTTTTTGTCTATCTTGATATTCCATCAGCGCAAAAACTACCATAAACAAAAAATAATAATAATAAATAAATAAAAAAATTGTGGGCATACAACGACAACGCACCCACTGGGACCCGAGTAAAGGCAAAAACAACTACTAAAAGAAAGAAAAAATAAAGAAATCATGTTCGCATACAGACAGAACGCATCCATCGAGAGAATTGAATCCCGCGCTTGTTCTGCCAGTCTCGTGCTTCTGTCAAAAGCCACAAAGGAGGAAGACAATCAGTGCCTACACCCTCCCCCTCTTTCCCCCCTCCCCCCCTAAGAAAAGGAAAAAGAAAGGAAGGTTTTCGGACGCCCGCGGTCGCCCAAGCGATGACCTTGGAAGGGTATGCGATTGTAGCACGTTGGCCCCGCGGCAGTACCCCTCTCTGAAATGCCACGGTCCGTTTCTCCCAAGTACCAAAGTCCCCGTCTTATCTGCCCCGAGTATCAACTCCGCAGTGATTCTGAATCATTACGATGCTTTTTAACGTTGCAAAACTGTTAGACGAATATTTGCACACAAGTATACACTACTTGTTCGTGAGCGCGTTGGTAAAGTATACACTGTTCGCAGAACTATCTACAGTGCTAAAATTCAAAAGCGCTGTGTTGGATTCGGGAACTTGTGTAGGTTTAGCTCATTGTTGGAACATTCCCGTTCACACTTGCGACCGAGTACGACTGAGAGAGACGAGATCTCTTAAAACTTGTTAAATGTTTTTAGGATAAGGGAACACACTGGCATTGTGGCGCCATCTATGCGGTGACCCTGGAACTGCATTTCACAAGAGCGAAGGTTTTGCGGGATTTCCGAGGTCAAATGTCCGTAATACCCACAGAAAGGCTCGTTTATATCATTGACAAAAGCTTTTCGAGCCAAGAAAGAAAGGATAATGCGCGAGAAATAAAAAAAAATATGCCGGACCGCCGAGTTTACACTGCACCCCAATAGATGGCGCCAGTGTGTTTTCTGGTTTAAGAAGTTTTAAGGAACCCAGGTTTAAGAGGTCGCAAGAGTGTGAACGGGCCTTTATTCACTCGATGAACTCCACAAAACTTGTAAATATTAAAATAGATTTTCCAGAGAATGATATTAGTTGTCGGGGCCCTAGGCGACCGGATGGTCGCAATTCTTGGTTGATTTAATATTTTATTTCATAATCACAATCGTATCATCAAGGGCTAAGTATCTTTTCTTTGTATTTTGGTGTTTAAAGTGTACATGGTATAATAGAGGTAGATTTAATTAGCAGCAGGGTACTGGATTTAGATTAGCCTGGGTGGCCGGGCGAGCCATGAGAAGGTAGAGTAGGGTCGGTCTTTGTGTAGATTTTGGCGGGCTTTTTCTTTGTGATAGACACGCGAATTTTTGAGTAGCTATAGGCGATGAATAGAAAAGAGAAGATAAAGGGAGAGTGCAAGCGGTGGTGCTACTTAGAAGAAACGGACTTCAAGAGCGTAGCTGAAGTAGGGAAAGGCACTTTCGCTTGCCAACTTTGTGAGAAGATTGACGATACTAAAGCGAGAGTGGAAAGATAAATTCGAAGAGATGAAGGAGGAACTGAAGGAATTGCGGGAAAAGCGGGTCCTGCTCGAGGCACAGGTCACTGAGTTGAAGAGGGGGGAGCCCGAGGTGAAATGGCAGGCTGAGCTTAACGAGGAAAGGGAGAAGCGGGCGGAACTTGAGAAGCAGGTGGAGGAGCTCAGGCAGGGGGAAGCGTGGAAGGCAGGGCTAGAAGAGGGAAAAAAGGAGTGCGAGGATAGAGTGGAGCGTGTCATTGGTGTAATTAGAGAAGGGGAAGAACAGGGAAGGACAAGCAATGATGGCAGAATTACAGGGCATTCTCAGAGTAGAGGTCGAGAAGATGGTTGACCTACAAGTACAGTGGGAAGAGATGAAGAGGGAGCCGACAGCGACGGTAGTGCCTACGGTTCAGGGGGCCAGAAAGTAGGGAGCGAGCAGTGCGGGCACGAAGGAGGTTCCTAGGACCTATAGTGAAGCCGCGCAAAAAGAGAGGGAAACGGCTGGATTGGTAGAGCCCAACCTGCTACCGGTGGTAAATGCAGAGGGTAGCAGCGTAGCGCCAGGAGAAAGAGGGCAGCCGTCGGCCGGTAGGAGAGTCCTAATAGTGGGAGACTCCAATTTGGCAAGGATCGTAGAGGGAGTGCTAGGCAAGGTGAAGGAGGACAAGAGGGTGTGAGTAGATGCCCAGCCAGGAAAATACATGGTAGATGCCATTGCCAAAGCAGAGGAGGTATTGTGGGACAACATGGAGGGGGAAAACCTAGTGTTGATCCACGCAGGACTCAACGACGTGTTGAACGGGAGGAGCCAGAACCTGGGAAGCAAATAGAGGCAGGACTGGGTAAATTAAGAGCGGTCAGTGAGAGGGTGAGTGTGGAAATATGCACTATCCCACGTGTCCGGGGACAGTCTCTTGACATCAAGAGGCGGGTCATTGAGGCTAACCGGGAGATTAAGGGGATGAGTCGACGACTTGAGTCCGGCGTAAAAGAGATACACTGGAAAGTTTATGCGGCTGGCTCCTGCCCTTTTACACGGGGTGGAATCCACTACCGCCCAGACATGGGCCCACACTGGAGGGGTAACGGATTTGGCCGTGGCCCTGGGTTTTACTGGCGACGATGGAAGGACGAAAGAGAAAAGTATTAGAGTATTAGAAGATTGGTGGCAATTATCTAGGGAAAATTGAATGATGGACAACTAACTAGCACAGCTGGGACTCCCTCCCGCGTGGCTACGGCCCAAAGTCTCAACCATGTCTCCCAGTGGGTCCGGTGCTGGGGTAACGCCGACAAGGTTTGACCAGAGGAAAATTAGCGACTCCCTCGCCGGGGGGAAGAGTCAGGGGGTTGATGTTTTTAGTTTGTTTTTGCCCGATCTCCCGAAGGTCATCCTGGTGATGTCCCACACTACCTGATGATAGTTAGGGAGAGAAAATTGGTCTTAAAAAGGCGGGAGGAATCACGTTTTTGTCTTTTTAGACATAGGCTATGTGGCGCAAGCTACGGCTCGTCACGGAGGGTATTGCCATTAACATCCATCCATCCTCTTCGAACTTTAGTGAAAGTTAGAAGGTCGGCGAACCAGTAGAATCATGAGGTTGGACAAAAAGCTCGGGACACCTGTACTGGCTAAAGACCAACCTACGGCGCTGAAGTCACGACACCGCGGTGGCGCTGCATGCGAAGTCGCTTCTCCAAAAAAGAAATTTGGTTTCGGCTCGCCCGCAGCGCCCATATTTGGTGGGGCCAAGCGAAGGCTTGTTTCTACGCTGCGCGTTGACGTATACATCTCTTGGGAAAACACCAGCGATAGCTCGTTCAGGGCTACTGCAGACTATGGTCGCTGAGAGCACTAGAATCGCAGGGAGAGGCTGGCCCCGAGAACCTTATCATCACTCCGCAACCAATCAGATTAAAGCATCAGACAGAAAGAAATTCAAAAAACAAATGCCGAAGTGGGATGCGTGAACATAACTTAAGCCACGCTCTTTGTATTTCTTAAGTCGTCAGTGACCATAGTGAGTACGATTGTCATTTCTTTTTTTCTTTTTTTAAGGTAACGTCCGTTTTTCTCCGAACCCACAAAATCACCAAGCTCACTCTCCAGAACACGTCAGGAGACCAGTGGCGGAACACGCGAAGAACCCTGACGCGCGCGTTCACACCCAGCAAAATGAAAAAGGTAAAGTCGTGTCAACCGATTTTAGAAGTCGAGTATAAGTATAGAATGATTTTACAAATTTAACAGCAATGTTTTTTTTTTTTTTTTTTTTTTTAGTTCTTACACGTAATATTGCTTCAATTTTGTGGAATCTTGCAGCGCGACACTTAATACTTTTAGTCACTGACATTTTAACCGACTACAAACCGGCGAGAAGACGCTCGCCACAATTTCCGTTTCTGAAGCCTTCGGGGACGTGCAGTTTACTTTCTCGTCTCATAGGTGGACCTACTCGGTCCTATATCTCTCATTCGCCATTCGGTCGTTTCACCTTTCGGTGCCCAAGACTGTAGAGGGAAGGTGGTTGTAAAATGTCCTATTAAACAAAATGAAATAGCTAGAAAAGTAAATACCGAAATGTAAAAAAAAAACACAAAAAAAGACGTGAAAGTGATTGTTATTGCTTATGTTCTCAGCCTTCATGCTACCGCACATCTCTCGGCAGACCTTGGGTGCTATTTCTATCACTTGATGACACCACTTTGTCGTCGTTACATGTCCTCACAATTTGTCTCTAATACCCCGGTCAGGCGGTCTAATTTAGTGCACTTCAACGGAGTGCACTTCGTCTTTGGTGTCGTTTGTGTAGTGTGCCACACGGCTTCTTCCCGAAAGAATACGTGAGTTTGCTTCTTGTTCTTTGTCTTTTTTCGTTCTCTTGCCTCGTGAGGATCGATCAGAATCATCCACTTGGCGCAAATATTGTCAAGTAACGTAACGTGGTCTCGTAACGTGTCTTTGTTAAAAATATATTAAATATTGCCGATACATTGATGCCTTTGCTTTAACATTTCAGGTGTCTAATAGTACTTTACGCATCGTTATTGTTGTAATTTCCGAGCGGCACTAATTTATCCCGTGTGGCGCGGAAACACTTGAAATGACATTCGGTGACCTCAAGCGCACTCGATTGAAGTGCACTGAATTAGACCGTCTGACAGGTTTTTAAACGATTGCTGTACTCTGATGAATACAATCCCTGGAGAAGGGGAACAAGAGGGACAAAGGACAAACACAAATCTTTAAACACAGCTAGGTGACTGGTGCGCGACCGAAAAAATCTGCCTGGTCCGGGTATCGAACCCGGGACCTCTCCATACAGGTGGAGTTTACCGGGTTCGATACCCGGACCAGGCAGATTTTTTCGGTCGCGCACCAGTCACCTAGCTGTGTTTAAAGATTTGGGTTTGTCCTTTGTCCCTCTTGTTCCCCTTCTCCAAGGATTATATTCATCATTCTTGTCCAGCTCGCTTGCACCTTTGCATTTAATTGCATTATAATCATGCTGTACTCTGTTTCGCGCCTACCGCAGCCTATGCCACAATCCGACCAACAATCAAGCAGCACGAAATATGCACTGTCACGGCACCCGCCGTCTTTACGCGTTTGCTACCAGTGGCTAAACAAATCGCGCGGAGGGCTCATCGTACCGTATCAGATTTGCAAAAGCGGTTCCTTGAAACTCCCTAATAGATAGTTTTAGAGAACCATTTTGCACGTCCGATGCGGTATACGATAAACCCTCCGGTACGAACTGCGCCTGTGCCACCGTAGAAGATTCGCGCACGCACAGTTCATACCGGTGGACCCATCGTCCCATATTGGATGTGTAAAGACGGTTCCCTAAAACTCCCTAATAAAGAGTTTTAGGGTACCCTTTTTGAACGTTCGAGGCGGCATCCGATGAGTCCCCCGGAACGAGCTGCGCATGTGCCATCGCAGAAGACTCGCGCACGCGCAGTTCATACCGGTGGACCCATCGTACCGTATCGGATGTGTAAAAACAGTTCCCTAAAACTCACTAATAAAGAGTTTTAGGGTACCCTTTTTGAACGTTCGATGCGGTATCCGATGAGCCCACCGGAACGAGCTGCGCATGTGTCATCGCAGAAGACTCGCGCACGCGCAGTTCATACCGATGGACCCATCGTACCGTATCGGGTGTGTAAAAACGGTTGCATAAACTCCCTAATAAAGAATTTTAGGGTACCGTTTTTGAACCTCCGATGCGGTATCCGATGAGCCCCCCGGAACGAACTGCGCTTGTGCCACCGTAGAAGACTCGCACACGCGCAGTTCGTACCTGTGGGCTCATGATACCGTATCGGATGGGGAAACACGGTTCCCTAAAACTTCCTAACAGAGAGTTTTAGGGAACCGTTTTTGAACGTGCGATGCGGTATACGATATACCCTCCGGTACGAAATGCGCATGTGCCACCGCAGAAGACTCGCACACGCGCAGTCCGTACCGGTGGGCCCATGATAATGTATAAGATGTGCAAAAACGCTTCCCTTATAGAGAGTTTTAGAGAACCGTTTTTGCACGTCCGATGCGGTATACGATAAACTCTCCGGTACGAAGTGCGCCTGTGCCACAACAGAAGACTCGCACGCGCACAGTTCGTACCGGTGGGCCCATGATACCGTATAAGATGTGCAAAAACGCTTCCCTAACAGAGAGTTCTAGAGAATCGTTTTTGCACGTCCGATGCGGTATACGATTAACTCTCCGGTACGAACTGCGCCTGTGCCACAACAGAAGACTCGCGCGCGCGCAGTTCATACCGGTGGACCCATCGGACCGTATCGGATGTGTAAAAATGGTTCCATAAAACTCCCTAATAAACAATTTTAAGGTACCCTTTTTGAACGTCCGATACGGTATCCGATGAGCCCTCCGGAACGAACTGCGCTTGCGCCACCGCAGAAGACTCGCACACCCGCAGTTCGTACCGGTGGGCCCATGATACCGTATCGGATGGGCAAACACGGTTCCCTAAAACTTCCTAAAAGAGAGTTTTAGGGAACCGTTTTTGAACGTGCGATGCGGTATACGATATACCCTCCGGTACGAAGTGCGCCTGTGCCACAACAGAAGACTCGCACGCGCACAGTTCGTACCGGTGGGCCCATGATACCGTATAAGATGTGCAAAAACGCTTCCCTAACAGAGAGTTCTAGAGAATCGTTTTTGCACGTCCGATGCGGTATACGATAAACTCTCCGGTACGAACTGCGCCTGTGCCACAACAGAAGACTCGCGCGCGCGCAGTTCATACCGGTGGACCCATCGGACCGTATCGGATGTGTAAAAATGGTTCCATAAAACTCCCTAATAAACAATTTTAGGGTACCCTTTTTGCACGTCCGATGCGGCCTACGATAAACCCTCCGGTACGAAGTTCGCTTGTGCCACCGCAGAAGACTCGCACACGTGCAGTTCGTACCGGTGGGCCCATGATACCGTATCGGATGGGCAAACACGGTTCCCTAAAACTTCCTAAAAGAGAGTTTTAGGGAACCGTTTTTGAACGTGCGATGCGGTATACGATATACCCTCCGGTACGAAGTGCGCCTGTGCCACAACAGAAGACTCGCACGCGCACAGTTCGTACCGGTGGGCCCATGATACCGTATAAGATATGCAAAAACGCTTCCCTAACAGAGAGTTCTAGAGAATCGTTTTTGCACGTCCGATGCGGTATACGATAAACTCTCCGGTACGAACTGCGCCTGTGCCACAACAGAAGACTCGCGCGCGCGCAGTTCATACCGGTGGGCCCATGATACCGTATAAGATGTGCAAAAACGCTTCCCTAACAGAGAGTTCTAGAGAATCGTTTTTGCACGTCCGATGCGGTATACGATAAACTCTCCGGTACGAAGTGCGCCTGTGCCACAACAGAAGACTCGCACACGCACAGTTCGTACCGGTGGGCCCATGATACCGTATAAGATGTGCAAAAACGCTTCCCTAACAGACAGATCTAGAGAATCGTTTTTGCACGTCCGATGCGGTATACGATAAACTCTCCGGTACGAACTGCGCCTGTGCCACAACAGAAGACTCGCGCGCGCGCAGTTCATACCGGTGGACCCATCGGACCGTATCGGATGTGTAAAAATGGTTCCATAAAACTCCCTAATAAACAATTTTAGGGTACCCTTTTTGAACGTCCGATACGGTATCCGATGAGCCCTCCGGAACGAACTGCGCTTGCGCCACCGCAGAAGACTCGCACACGCGCAGTTCGTACCGGTGGGCTCATGATACCGTATCGGATGGGCAAACACGGTTCCCAAAAACTTCCTAAAAGAGAGTTTTAGGGAACTGTTTTTGAACGTGCGATGCGGTATACGATATACCCTCCGGTACGAAGTGCGCCTGTGCCACCGCAGAAGACTCGCACACGCACAGTTCGTATCGGTGGGCCCATGATACCGTATAAGATGTGCAAAAACGCTTCCCTAACAGAGAGTTCTAGAGAATCGTTTTTGCACGTCCGATGCGGTATACGATAAACTCTCCGGTACGAACTGCGCCTGTGCCACAACAGAAGACTCGCGCGCGCGCAGTTCATACCGGTGGACCCATCGGACCGTATCGGATGTGTAAAAATGGTTCCATAAAACTCCCTAATAAACAATTTTAGGGTACCCTTTTGAACGTCCGATACGGTATCCGATGAGCCCTCCGGAACGAACTGCGCTTGCGCCACCGCAGAAGACTCGCACACGCGCAGTTCGTACCGGTGGGCTCATGATACCGTATCGGATGGGCAAACACGGTTCCTAAAACTTCCTAAAAGAGAGTTTTAGGGAACTGTTTTTGAACGTGCGATGCGGTATACGATATACCCTCCGGTACGAAGTGCGCCTGTGCCACCGCAGAAGACTCGCACACGCACAGTTCGTATCGGTGGGCCCATGATACCGTATAAGATGTGCAAAAACGCTTCCCTAACAGAGAGTTCTAGAGAATCGTTTTTGCACGTCCGATGCGGTATACGATAAACTCTCCGGTACGAACTGCGCCTGTGCCACAACAGAAGACTCGCGCGCGCGCAGTTCATACCGGTGGACCCATGATACCGTATAAGATGTGCAAAAACGCTTCCCTAACAGAGAGTTCTAGAGAATCGTTTTTGCACGTCCGATGCGGTATACGATAAACTCTCCGGTACGAACTGCGCCTGTGCCACAACAGAAGACTCGCGCGCGCGCAGTTCATACCGGTGGACCCATCGGACCGTATCGGATGTGTAAAAATGGTTCCATAAAACTCCCTAATAAACAATTTTAGGGTACCCTTTTTGAACGTCCGATACGGTATCCGATGAGCCCTCCGGAACGAACTGCGCTTGCGCCACCGCAGAAGACTCGCACACGCGCAGTTCGTACCGGTGGGCTCATGATACCGTATCGGATGGGCAAACACGGTTCCCTAAAACTTCCTAAAAGAGAGTTTTAGGGAACTGTTTTTGAACGTGCGATGCGGTATACGATATACCCTCCGGTACGAAGTGCGCCTGTGCCACCGCAGAAGACTCGCACACGCACAGTTCGTATCGGTGGGCCCATGATACCGTATAAGATGTGCAAAAACGCTTCCCTAACAGAGAGTTCTAGAGAATCGTTTTTGCACGTCCGATGCGGTATACGATAAACTCTCCGGTACGAACTGCGCCTGTGCCACAACAGAAGACTCGCGCGCGCGCAGTTCATACCGGTGGACCCATCGGACCGTATCGGATGTGTAAAAATGGTTCCATAAAACTCCCTAATAAACAATTTTAGGGTACCCTTTTTGAACGTCCGATACGGTATCCGATCAGCCCTCCGGAACGAACTGCGCTTGCGCCACCGCAGAAGACTCGCACACGCGCAGTTCGTACCGGTGGGCTCATGATACCGTATCGGATGGGCAAACACGGTTCCCTAAAACTTCCTAAAAGAGAGTTTTAGGGAACTGTTTTTGAACGTGCGATGCGGTATACGATATACCCTCCGGTACGAAGTGCGCCTGTGCCACCGCAGAAGACTCGCACACGCACAGTTCGTATCGGTGGGCCCATGATACCGTATAAGATGTGCAAAAACGCTTCCCTAACAGAGAGTTCTAGAGAATCGTTTTTGCACGTCCGATGCGGTATACGATAAACTCTCCGGTACGAACTGCGCCTGTGCCACAACAGAAGACTCGCGCGCGCGCAGTTCATACCGGTGGACCCATGATACCGTATAAGATGTGCAAAAACGCTTCCCTAACAGAGAGTTCTAGAGAATCGTTTTTGCTCGTCCGATGCGGTATACGATAAACTCTCCGGTACGAACTGCGCCTGTGCCACAACAGAAGACTCGCGCGCGCGCAGTTCATACCGGTGGACCCATCGGACCGTATCGGATGTGTAAAAATGGTTCCATAAAACTCCCTAATAAACAATTTTAGGATACCCTTTTTGAACGTCCGATACGGTATCCGATGAGCCCTCCGGAACGAACTGCGCTTGCGCCACCGCAGAAGACTCGCACACGCACAGTTCGTACCGGTGGGCCCATGATACCGTATAAGATGTGCAAAAACGCTTCCCTAACAGAGAGTTCTAGAGAATCGTTTTTGCACGTCCGATGCGGTATACGATAAACTCTCCGGTACGAACTGCGCCTGTGCCACAACAGAAGACTCGCGCGCGCGCAGTTCATACCGGTGGACCCATCGGACCGTATCGGATGTGTAAAAATGGTTCCATAAAACTCCCTAATAAACAATTTTAGGGTACCCTTTTTGAACGTCCGATACGGTATCCGATGAGCCCTCCGGAACGAACTGCGCTTGCGCCACCGCAGAAGACTCGCACACGCGCAGTTCGTACCGGTGGGCTCATGATACCGTATCGGATGGGCAAACACGGTTCCCTAAAACTTCCTAAAAGAGAGTTTTAGGGAACTGTTTTTGAACGTGCGATGCGGTATACGATATACCCTCCGGTACGAAGTGCGCCTGTGCCACCGCAGAAGACTCGCACACGCACAGTTCGTATCGGTGGGCCCATGATACCGAATAAGATGTGCAAAAACGCTTCCCTAACAGAGAGTTCTAGAGAATCGTTTTTGCACGTCCGATGCGGTATACGATAAACTCTCCGGTACGAACTGCGCCTGTGCCACAACAGAAGACTTGCGCGCGCGCAGTTCATACCGGTGGACCCATCGGACCGTATCGGATGTGTAAAAATGGTTCCATAAAACTCCCCAATAAACAATTTTAGGGTACCCTTTTTGAACGTCCGATACGGTATCCGATGAGCCCTCCGGAACGAACTGCGCTTGCGCCACCGCAGAAGACTTGCACACGAGCAGTTCGTACCGGTGGGCTCATGATACCGTATCGCATGGGCAAACACGGTTCCCTAAAACTTCCTAAAAGAGAGTTTTAGGGAACTGTTTTTGAACGTGCGATGCGGTATACAATATACCCTCCGGTACGAAGTGCGCCTGTGCCACCGCAGAAGACTCGCACACGCACCGTTCGTATCGGTGGGCCCATGATACCGTATAAGATGTGCAAAAACGCTTCCCTAACAGAGAGTTCTAGAGAATCGTTTTTGCACGTCCGATGCGGTATACGATAAACTCTCCGGTACGAACTGCGCCTGTGCCACAACAGAAGACTCGCGCGCGCGCAGTTCATACCGGTGGACCCATCGGACCGTATCGGATGTGTAAAAATGGTTCCATAAAACTCCCTAATAAACAATTTTAGGGTACCCTTTTTGAACGTCCGATACGGTATCCGATGAGCCCTCCGGAACGAACTGCGCTTGCGCCACCGCAGAAGACTCGCACACGCGCAGTTCGTACCGGTGGGCTCATGATACCGTATCGGATAAGCAAACACGGTTCCCTAAAACTTCCTAAAAGAGAGTTTTAGGGAACTGTTTTTGAACGTGCGATGCGGTATACGATATACCCTCCGGTACGAAGTGCGCCTGTGCCACCGCAGAAGACTCGCACACGCACAGTTCGTATCGGTGGGCCCATGATACCGTATAAGATGTGCAAAAACGCTTCCCTAACAGAGAGTTCTAGAGAATCGTTTTTGCACGTCCGATGCGGTATACGATAAACTCTCCGGTACGAACTGCGCCTGTGCCACAACAGAAGACTCGCGCGCGCGCAGTTCATACCGGTGGGCCCATGATACCGTATAAGATGTGCAAAAATGGTTCCATAAAACTCCCTAATAAACAATTTTAGGGTACCCTTTTTGAACGTCCGATACGGTATCCGATGAGCCCTCCGGAACGAACTGCGCTTGCGCCACCGCAGAAGACTCGCACACGCGCAGTTCGTACCGGTGGGCTCATGATACCGTATCGGATAAGCAAACACGGTTCCCTAAAACTTCCTAAAAGAGAGTTTTAGGGAACTGTTTTTGAACGTGCGATGCGGTATACGATATACCCTCCGGTACGAAGTGCGCCTGTGCCACCGCAGAAGACTCGCACACGCACAGTTCGTATCGGTGGGCCCATGATACCGTATAAGATGTGCAAAAACGCTTCCCTAACAGAGAGTTCTAGAGAATCGTTTTTGCACGTCCGATGCGGTATACGATAAACTCTCCGGTACGAACTGCGCCTGTGCCACAACAGAAGACTCGCGCGCGCGCAGTTCATACCGGTGGACCCATCGGACCGTATCGGATGTGTAAAAATGGTTCCATAAAACTCCCTAATAAACAATTTTAGGGTACCCTTTTTGAACGTCCGATACGGTATCCGATGAGCCCTCCGGAACGAACTGCGCTTGCGCCACCGCAGAAGACTCGCACACGCGCAGTTCGTACCGGTGGGCTCAAGATACCGTATCGGATAAGCAAACACGGTTCCCTAAAACTTCCTAAAAGAGAGTTTTAGGGAACTGATTTTGAACGTGCGATGCGGTATACGATATACCCTCCGGTACGAAGTGCGCCTGTGCCACCGCAGAAGACTCGCACACGCACAGTTCGTATCGGTGGGCCCATGATACCGTATAAGATGTGCAAAAACGCTTCCCTAACAGAGAGTTCTAGAGAATCGTTTTTGCACGTCCGATGCGGTATACGATAAACTCTCCGGTACGAACTGCGCCTGTGCCACAACAGAAGACTCGCGCGCGCGCAGTTCATACCGGTGGACCCATCGGACCGTATCGGATGTGTAAAAATGGTTCCATAAAACTCCCTAATAAACAATTTTAGGGTACCCTTTTTGAACGTCCGATACGGTATCCGATGAGCCCTCCGGAACGAACTGCGCTTGCGCCACCGCAGAAGACTCGCACACGCGCAGTTCGTACCGGTGGGCTCAAGATACCGTATCGGATAAGCAAACACGGTTCCCTAAAACTTCCTAAAAGAGAGTTTTAGGGAACTGTTTTTGAACGTGCGATGCGGTATACGATATACCCTCCGGTACGAAGTGCGCCTGTGCCACCGCAGAAGACTCGCACACGCACAGTTCGTATCGGTGGGCCCATGATACCGTATAAGATGTGCAAAAACGCTTCCCTAACAGAGAGTTCTAGAGAATCGTTTTTGCACGTCCGATGCGGTATACGATAAACTCTCCGGTACGAACTGCGCCTGTGCCACAACAGAAGACTCGCGCGCGCGCAGTTCATACCGGTGGACCCATCGGACCGTATCGGATGTGTAAAAATGGTTCCATAAAACTCCCTAATAAACAATTTTAGGGTACCCTTTTTGAACGTCCGATACGGTATCCGATGAGCCCTCCGGAACGAACTGCGCTTGCGCCACCGCAGAAGACTCGCACACGCGCAGTTCGTACCGGTGGGCTCATGATACCGTATCGGATAAGCAAACACGGTTCCCTAAAACTTCCTAAAAGAGAGTTTTAGGGAACTGATTTTGAACGTGCGATGCGGTATACGATATACCCTCCGGTACGAAGTGCGCCTGTGCCACCGCAGAAGACTCGCACACGCACAGTTCGTATCGGTGGGCCCATGATACCGTATAAGATGTGCAAAAACGCTTCCCTAACAGAGAGTTCTAGAGAATCGTTTTTGCACGTCCGATGCGGTATACGATAAACTCTCCGGTACGAACTGCGCCTGTGCCACAACAGAAGACTCGCGCGCGCGCAGTTCATACCGGTGGGCCCATGATACCGTATAAGATGTGCAAAAACGCTTCCCTAACAGAGAGTTCTAGAGAATCGTTTTTGCACGTCCGATGCGGTATACGATAAACTCTCCGGTACGAAGTGCGCCTGTGCCACAACAGAAGACTCGCACACGCACAGTTCGTACCGGTGGGCCCATGATACCGTATAAGATGTGCAAAAACGCTTCCCTAACAGAGAGTTCTAGAGAATCGTTTTTGCACGTCCGATGCGGTATACGATAAACTCTCCGGTACGAACTGCGCCTGTGCCACAACAGAAGACTCGCGCGCGCGCAGTTCATACCGGTGGACCCATCGGACCGTATCGGATGTGTAAAAATGGTTCCATAAAACTCCCTAATAAACAATTTTAGGGTACCCTTTTTGAACGTCCGATACCGTATCCGATGAGCCCTCCGGAACGAACTACGCTTGCGCCACCGCAGAAGACTCGCACACGCGCAGTTCGTACCGGTGGGCTCATGATACCGTATCGGATGGGCAAACACGGTTCCCTAAAACTTCCTAAAAGAGAGTTTTAGGGAACTGTTTTTGAACGTGCGATGCGGTATACGATATACCCTCCGGTACGAAGTGCGCCTGTGCCACCGCAGAAGACTCGCACACGCACCGTTCGTATCGGTGGGCCCATGATACCGTATAAGATGTGCAAAAACGCTTCCCTAACAGAGAGTTCTAGAGAATCGTTTTTGCACGTCCGATGCGGTATACGATAAACTCTCCGGTACGAACTGCGCCTGTGCCACAACAGAAGACTCGCGCGCGCGCAGTTCATACCGGTGGGCCCATGATACCGTATAAGATGTGCAAAAATGGTTCCATAAAACTCCCTAATAAACAATTTTAGGGTACCCTTTTTGAACGTCCGATACGGTATCCGATGAGCCCTCCGGAACGAACTGCGCTTGCGCCACCGCAGAAGACTCGCACACGCGCAGTTCGTACCGGTGGGCTCATGATACCGTATCGGATAAGCAAACACGGTTCCCTAAAACTTCCTAAAAGAGAGTTTTAGGGAACTGTTTTTGAACGTGCGATGCGGTATACGATATACCCTCCGGTACGAAGTGCGCCTGTGCCACCGCAGAAGACTCGCACACGCACAGTTCGTATCGGTGGGCCCATGATACCGTATAAGATGTGCAAAAACGCTTCCCTAACAGAGAGTTCTAGAGAATCGTTTTTGCACGTCCGATGCGGTATACGATAAACTCTCCGGTACGAACTGCGCCTGTGCCACAACAGAAGACTCGCGCGCGCGCAGTTCATACCGGTGGACCCATCGGACCGTATCGGATGTGTAAAAATGGTTCCATAAAACTCCCTAATAAACAATTTTAGGGTACCCTTTTTGAACGTCCGATACGGTATCCGATGAGCCCTCCGGAACGAACTGCGCTTGCGCCACCGCAGAAGACTCGCACACGCGCAGTTCGTACCGGTGGGCTCAAGATACCGTATCGGATGGGCAAACACGGTTCCCTAAAACTTCCTAAAAGAGAGTTTTAGGGAACTGTTTTTGAACGTGCGATGCGGTATACGATATACCCTCCGGTACGAAGTGCGCCTGTGCCACCGCAGAAGACTCGCACACGCACAGTTCGTATCGGTGGGCCCATGATACCGTATAAGATGTGCAAAAACGCTTCCCTAACAGAGAGTTCTAGAGAATCGTTTTTGCACGTCCGATGCGGTATACGATAAACTCTCCGGTACGAACTGCGCCTGTGCCACAACAGAAGACTCGCGCGCGCGCAGTTCATACCGGTGGGCCCATGATACCGTATAAGATGTGCAAAAACGCTTCCCTAACAGAGAGTTCTAGAGAATCGTTTTTGCACGTCCGATGCGGTATACGATAAACTCTCCGGTACGAAGTGCGCCTGTGCCACAACAGAAGACTCGCACACGCACAGTTCGTACCGGTGGGCCCATGATACCGTATAAGATGTGCAAAAACGCTTCCCTAACAGAGAGTTCTAGAGAATCGTTTTTGCATGTCCGATGCGGTATACGATAAACTCTCCGGTACGAACTGCGCCTGTGCCACAACAGAAGATTCGCGCGCGCGCAGTTCATACCGGTGGGCCCATGATACCGTATAAGATGTGCAAAAACGCTTCCCTAACAGAGAGTTCTAGAGAATCGTTTTTGCACGTCCGATGCGGTATACGATAAACTCTCCGGTACGAAGTGCGCCTGTGCCACAACAGAAGACTCGCACACGCGCAGTTCATACCGGTGGGCCCATGATACCGTATAAGATGTGCAAAAACGCTTCCCTAACAGAGAGTTCTAGAGAATCGTTTTTGCACGTCCGATGCGGTATACGATAAACTCTCCGGTACGAAGTGCGCCTGTGCCACAACAGAAGACTCGCGCGCGCGCAGTTCATACCGGTGGGCCCATGATACCGTATAAGATGTGCAAAAACGCTTCCCTAACAGAGAGTTCTAGAGAATCGTTTTTGCACGTCCGATGCGGTATACGATAAACTCTCCGGTACGAACTGCGCCTGTGCCACAACAGAAGACTCGCGCGCGCGCAGTTCATACCGGTGGACCCATCGGACCGTATCGGATGTGTAAAAATGGTTCCATAAAACTCCCTAATAAACAATTTTAGGGTACCCTTTTTGAACGTCCGATACCGTATCCGATGAGCCCTCCGGAACGAACTACGCTTGCGCCACCGCAGAAGACTCGCACACGCGCAGTTCGTACCGGTGGGCTCATGATACCGTATCGGATGGGCAAACACGGTTCCCTAAAACTTCCTAAAAGAGAGTTTTAGGGAACTGTTTTTGAACGTGCGATGCTGTATACGATATACCCTCCGGTACGAAGTGCGCCTGTGCCACCGCAGAAGACTCGCACACGCACAGTTCGTATCGGTGGGCCCATGATACCGTATAAGATGTGCAAAAACGCTTCCCTAACAGAGAGTTCTAGAGAATCGTTTTTGCACGTCCGATGCGGTATACGATAAACTCTCCGGTACGAACTGCGCCTGTGCCACAACAGAAGACTCGCGCGCGCGCAGTTCATACCGGTGGGCCCATGATACCGTATAAGATGTGCAAAAACGCTTCCCTAACAGAGAGTTCTAGAGAATCGTTTTTGCACGTCCGATGCGGTATAGGATAAACTCTCCGGTACGAAGTGCGCCAGTGCCACAACAGAAGACTCGCACACGCACAGTTCGTACCGGTGGGCCCATGATACCGTATAAGATGTGCAAAAACGCTTCCCTAACAGAGAGTTCTAGAGAATCGTTTTTGCACGTCCGATGCGGTATACGATAAACTCTCCGGTACGAACTGCGCCTGTGCCACAACAGAAGACTCGCACACGCACAGTTCGTACCGGTGGGCCCATGATACCGTATAAGATGTGCAAAAACGCTTCCCTAACAGAGAGTTCTAGAGAATCGTTTTTGCACGTCCGATGCGGTATACGATAAACTCTCCGGTACGAAGTGCGCCTGTGCCACAACAGAAGACTCGCACACGCACAGTTCGTATCGGTGGGCCCATGATACCGTATAAGATGTGCAAAAACGCTTCCCTAACAGAGAGTTCTAGAGAATCGTTTTTGCACGTCCGATGCGGTATACGATAAACTCTCCGGTACGAACTGCGCCTGTGCCACAACAGAAGACTCGCACACGCACAGTTCGTACCGGTGGGCCCATGATACCGTATAAGATGTGCAAAAACGCTTCCCTAACAGAGAGTTCTGGAGAATCGTTTTTGCACGTCCGATGCGGTATACGATAAACTCTCCGGTACGAAGTGCGCCTGTGCCACAACAGAAGACTCGCACACGCACAGTTCGTATCGGTGGGCCCATGATACCGTATAAGATGTGCAAAAACGCTTCCCTAACAGAGAGTTCTAGAGAATCGTTTTTGCACGTCCGATGCGGTATACGATAAACTCTCCGGTACGAACTGCGCCTGTGCCACAACAGAAGACTCGCGCGCGCGCAGTTCATACCGGTGGACCCATCGGACCGTATCGGATGTGTAAAAATGGTTCCATAAAACTCCCTAATAAACAATTTTAGGGTACCCTTTTTGAACGTCCGATACGGTATCCGATGAGCCCTCCGGAACGAACTGCGCTTGCGCCACCGCAGAAGACTCGCACACGCGCAGTTCGTACCGGTGGGCTCATGATACCGTATCGGATGGGCAAACACGGTTCCCTAAAACTTCCTAGAAGAGAGTTTTAGGGAACTGTTTTTGAACGTGCGATGCGGTATACGATATACCCTCCGGTACGAAGTGCGCCTGTGCCACCGCAGAAGACTCGCACACGCACAGTTCGTATCGGTGGGCCCATGATACCGTATAAGATGTGCAAAAACGCTTCCCTAACAGAGAGTTCTAGAGAATCGTTTTTGCACGTCCGATGCGGTATACGATAAACTCTCCGGTACGAACTGCGCCTGTGCCACAACAGAAGACTCGCGCGCGCGCAGTTCATACCGGTGGACCCATCGGACCGTATCGGATGTGTAAAAATGGTTCCATAAAACTCCCTAATAAACAATTTTAGGGTACCCTTTTTGAACGTCCGATACGGTAATCGATGAGCCCTCCGGAACGAACTGCGCTTGCGCCACCGCAGAAGACTCGCACACGCGCAGTTCGTACCGGTGGGCTCATGATACCGTATCGGATAAGCAAACACGGTTCCCTAACACTTCCTAAAAGAGAGTTTTAGGGAACTGTTTTTGAACGTGCGATGCGGTATACGATATACCCTCCGGTACGAAGTGCGCCTGTGCCACCGCAGAAGACTCGCACACGCACAGTTCGTATCGGTGGGCCCACGATACCGTATAAGATGTGCAAAAACGCTTCCCTAACAGAGAGTTCTAGAGAATCGTTTTTGCACGTCCGATGCGGTATACGATAAACTCTCCGGTACGAACTGCGCCTGTGCCACAACAGAAGACTCGCGCGCGCGCAGTTCATACCGGTGGACCCATCGGACCGTATCGGATGTGTAAAAATGGTTCCATAAAACTCCCTAATAAACAATTTTAGGGTACCCTTTTCGAACGTCCGATACGGTATCCGATGAGCCCTCCGGAACGAACTGCGCCTGTGCCACCGCAGAAGACTCGCACACGCACAGTTCGTATCGGTGGGCCCACGATACCGTATAAGATGTGCAAAAACGCTTCCCTAACAGAGAGTTCTAGAGAATCGTTTTTGCACGTCCGATGCGGTATACGATAAACTCTCCGGTACGAACTGCGCCTGTGCCACAACAGAAGACTCGCACACGCACAGTTCGTACCGGTGGGCCCATGATACCGTATAAGATGTGCAAAAACGCTTCCCTAACAGAGAGTTCTAGAGAATCGTTTTTGCACGTCCGATGCGGTATACGATAAACTCTCCGGTACGAACTGCGCCTGTGCCACAACAGAAGACTCGCGCGCGCGCAGTTCATACCGGTGGACCCATCGGACCGTATCGGATGTGTAAAAATGGTTCCATAAAACTCCCTAATAAACAATTTTAGGGTACCCTTTTTGAACGTCCGATACGGTATCCGATGAGCCCTCCGGAACGAACTGCGCTTGCGCCACCGCAGAAGACTCGCACACGCGCAGTTCGTATCGGTGGACCCATGATACCGTATAAGATGTGCAAAAACGCTTCCCTAACAGAGAGTTCTAGAGAATCGTTTTTGCACGTCCGATGCGGTATACGATAAACTCTCCGGTACGAACTGCGCCTGTGCCACAACAGAAGACTCGCACACGCACAGTTCGTACCGGTGGGCCCATGATACCGTATAAGATGTGCAAAAACGCTTCCCTAACAGAGAGTTCTAGAGAATCGTTTTTGCACGTCCGATGCGGTATACGATAAACTCTCCGGTACGAACTGCGCCTGTGCCACAACAGAAGACTCGCGCGCGCGCAGTTCATACCGGTGGGCCCATGATACCGTATAAGATGTGCAAAAACGCTTTCCTAACAGAGAGTTCTAGAGAATCGTTTTTGCACGTCCGATGCGGTATACGATAAACTCTCCGGTACGAACTGCGCCTGTGCCACAACAGAAGACTCGCGCGCGCGCAGTTCATACCGGTGGACCCATCGGACCGTGTCGGATGTGTAAAAATGGTTCCATAAAACTCCCTAATAAACAATTTTAGGGTACCCTTTTTGAACGTCCGATACGGTATCCGATGAGCCCTCCGGAACGAACTGCGCTTGCGCCACCGCAGAAGACTCGCACACGCGCAGTTCGTATCGGTGGACCCATGATACCGTATAAGATGTGCAAAAACGCTTCCCTAACAGAGAGTTCTAGAGAATCGTTTTTGCACGTCCGATGCGGTATACGATAAACTCTCCGGTACGAACTGCGCCTGTGCCACAACAGAAGACTCGCACACGCACAGTTCGTACCGGTGGGCCCATGATACCGTATAAGATGTGCAAAAACGCTTCCCTAACAGAGAGTTCTAGAGAATCGTTTTTGCACGTCCGATGCGGTATACGATAAACTCTCCGGTACGAACTGCGCCTGTGCCACAACAGGAGACTCGCACACGCACAGTTCGTACCGGTGGGCCCATGATACCGTATAAGATGTGCAAAAACGCTTCCCTAACAGAGAGTTCTAGAGAATCGTTTTTGCACGTCCGATGCGGTATACGATAAACTCTCCGGTACGAACTGCGCCTGTGCCACAACAGAAGACTCGCGCGCGCGCAGTTCATACCGGTGGGCCCATGATACCGTATAAGATGTGCAAAAACGCTTCCCTAACAGAGAGTTCTAGAGAATCGTTTTTGCACGTCCGATGCGGTATACGATAAACTCTCCGGTACGAACTGCGCCTGTGCCACAACAGAAGACTCGCGCGCGCGCAGTTCATACCGGTGGACCCATCGGACCGTATCGGATGTGTAAAAATGGTTCCATAAAACTCCCTAATAAACAATTTTAGGGTACCCTTTTTGAACGTCCGATACGGTATCCGATGAGCCCTCCGGAACGAACTGCGCTTGCGCCACCGCAGAAGACTCGCACACGCGCAGTTCGTATCGGTGGACCTATGATACCGTATAAGATGTGCAAAAACGCTTCCCTAACAGAGAGTTCTAGAGAATCGTTTTTGCACGTCCGATGCGGTATACGATAAACTCTCCGGTACGAACTGCGCCTGTGCCACAACAGAAGACTCGCGCGCGCGCAGTTCATACCGGTGGACCCATCGGACCGTATCGGATGTGTAAAAATGGTTCCATAAAACTCCCTAATAAACAATTTTAGGGTACCCTTTTTGAACGTCCGATACGGTATCCGATGAGCCCTCCGGAACGAACTACGCTTGCGCCACCGCAGAAGACTCGCACACGCGCAGTTCGTATCGGTGGACCCATGATACCGTATAAGATGTGCAAAAACGCTTCCCTAACAGAGAGTTCTAGAGAATCGTTTTTGCACGTCCGATGCGGTATACGATAAACTCTCCGGTACGAACTGCGCCTGTGCCACAACAGAAGACTCGCGCGCGCGCAGTTCATACCGGTGGACCCATCGGACCGTATCGGATGTGTAAAAATGGTTCCATAAAACTCCCTAATAAACAATTTTAGGGTACCCTTTTTGAACGTCCGATACGGTATCCGATGAGCCCTCCGGAACGAACTGCGCTTGCGCCACCGCAGAAGACTCGCACACGCGCAGTTCGTATCGGTGGACCCATGATACCGTATAAGATGTGCAAAAACGCTTCCCTAACAGAGAGTTCTAGAGAATCGTTTTTGCACGTCCGATGCGGTATACGATAAACTCTCCGGTACGAACTGCGCCTGTGCCACAACAGAAGACTCGCGCGCGCGCAGTTCATACCGGTGGACCCATCGGACCGTATCGGATGTGTAAAAATGGTTCCATAAAACTCCCTAATAAACAATTTTAGGGTACCCTTTTTGAACGTCCGATACGGTATCCGATGAGCCCTCCGGAACGAACTGCGCTTGCGCCACCGCAGAAGACTCGCACACGCGCAGTTCGTATCGGTGGACCCATGATACCGTATAAGATGTGCAAAAACGCTTCCCTAACAGAGAGTTCTAGAGAATCGTTTTTGCACGTCCGATGCGGTATACGATAAACTCTCCGGTACGAACTGCGCCTGTGCCACAACAGAAGACTCGCGCGCGCGCAGTTCATTCCGGTGGACCCATCGGACCGTATCGGATGTGTAAAAATGGTTCCATAAAACTCCCTAATAAACAATTTTAGGGTACCCTTTTTGAACGTCCGATACGGTATCCGATGAGCCCTCCGGAACGAACTGCGCTTGCGCCACCGCAGAAGACTCGCACACGCGCAGTTCGTATCGGTGGACCCATGATACCGTATAAGATGTGCAAAAACGCTTCCCTAACAGAGAGTTCTAGAGAATCGTTTTTGCACGTCCGATGCGGTATACGATAAACTCTCCGGTACGAACTGCGCCTGTGCCACAACAGAAGACTCGCGCGCGCGCAGTTCATACCGGTGGACCCATCGGACCGTATCGGATGTGTAAAAATGGTTCCATAAAACTCCCTAATAAACAATTTTAGGGTACCCTTTTTGAACGTCCGATACGGTATCCGATGAGCCCTCCGGAACGAACTGCGCTTGCGCCACCGCAGAAGACTCGCACACGCGCAGTTCGTATCGGTGGGCTCATGATACCGTATCGGATAAGCAAACACGGTTCCCTAAAACTTCCTAAAAGAGAGTTTTAGGGAACTGTTTTTGAACGTGCGATGCGGTATACGATATACCCTCTGGTACGAACTGCGCCTGTGCCACCGCAGAAGACTCGCACACGCACAGTTCGTATCGGTGGGCCCATGATACCGTATAAGATGTGCAAAAACGCTTCCCTAACAGAGAGTTCTAGAGAATCGTTTTTGCACGTCCGATGCGGTATACGATAAACTCTCCGGTACGAACTGCGCCTGTGCCACAACAGAAGACTCGCGCGCGCGCAGTTCATACCGGTGGACCCATCGGACCGTATCGGATGTGTAAAAATGGTTCCATAAAACTCCCTAATAAACAATTTTAGGGTACCCTTTTTGAACGTCCGATACGGTATCCGATGAGCCCTCCGGAACGAACTACGCTTGCGCCACCGCAGAAGACTCGCACACGCGCAGTTCGTACCGGTGGGCTCATGATACCGTATCGGATAAGCAAACACGGTTCCCTAAAACTTCCTAAAAGAGAGTTTTAGGGAACTGTTTTTGAACGTGCGATGCGGTATACGATATACCCTCTGGTACGAACTGCGCCTGTGCCACCGCAGAAGACTCGCACACGCACAGTTCGTATCGGTGGGCCCATGATACCGTATAAGATGTGCAAAAACGCTTCCCTAACAGAGAGTTCTAGAGAATCGTTTTTGCACGTCCGATGCGGTATACGATAAACTCTCCGGTACGAACTGCGCCTGTGCCACAACAGAAGACTCGCGCGCGCGCAGTTCATACCGGTGGACCCATCGGACCGTATCGGATGTGTAAAAATGGTTCCATAAAACTCCCTAATAAACAATTTTAGGGTACCCTTTTTGAACGTCCGATACGGTATCCGATGAGCCCTCCGGAACGAACTGCGCTTGCGCCACCGCAGAAGACTCGCACACGCGCAGTTCGTATCGGTGGACCCATGATACCGTATAAGATGTGCAAAAACGCTTCCCTAACAGAGAGTTCTAGAGAATCGTTTTTGCACGTCCGATGCGGTATACGATAAACTCTCCGGTACGAACTGCGCCTGTGCCACAACAGAAGACTCGCGCGCGCGCAGTTCATACCGGTGGACACATCGGACCGTATCGGATGTGTAAAAATGGTTCCATAAAACTCCCTAATAAACAATTTTAGGGTACCCTTTTTGAACTTCCGATACGGTATCCGATGAGCCCTCCGGAACGAACTGCGCTTGCGCCACCGCAGAAGACTCGCACACGCGCAGTTCGTATCGGTGGACCCATGATACCGTATAAGATGTGCAAAAACGCTTCCCTAACAGAGAGTTCTAGAGAATCGTTTTTGCACGTCCGATGCGGTATACGATAAACTCTCCGGTACGAACTGCGCCTGTGCCACAACAGAAGACTCGCGCGCGCGCAGTTCATACCGGTGGACCCATCGGACCGTATCGGATGTGTAAAAATGGTTCCATAAAACTCCCTAATAAACAATTTTAGGGTACCCTTTTTGAACGTCCGATACGGTATCCGATGAGCCCTCCGGAACGAACTACGCTTGCGCCACCGCAGAAGACTCGCACACGCGCAGTTCGTACCGGTGGGCTCATGATACCGTATCGGATAAGCAAACACGATTCCCTAAAACTTCCTAAAAGAGAGTTTTAGGGAACTGTTTTTGAACGTGCGATGCGGTATACGATATACCCTCTGGTACGAACTGCGCCTGTGCCACCGCAGAAGACTCGCACACGCACAGTTCGTATCGGTGGGCCCATGATACCGTATAAGATGTGCAAAAACGCTTCCCTAACAGAGAGTTCTAGAGAATCGTTTTTGCACGTCCGATGCGGTATACGATAAACTCTCCGGTACGAACTGCGCCTGTGCCACAACAGAAGACTCGCGCGCGCGCAGTTCATACCGGTGGACCCATCGGACCGTATCGGATGTGTAAAAATGGTTCCATAAAACTCCCTAATAAACAATTTTAGGGTACCCTTTTTGAACGTCCGATACGGTATCCGATGAGCCCTCCGGAACGAACTACGCTTGCGCCACCGCAGAAGACTCGCACACGCGCAGTTCGTACCGGTGGGCTCATGATACCGTATCGGATAAGCAAACACGGTTCCCTAAAACTTCCTAAAAGAGAGTTTTAGGGAACTGTTTTTGAACGTGCGATGCGGTATACGATATACCCTCTGGTACGAACTGCGCCTGTGCCACCGCAGAAGACTCGCACACGCACAGTTCGTATCGGTGGGCCCATGATACCGTATAAGATGTGCAAAAACGCTTCCCTAACAGAGAGTTCTAGAGAATCGTTTTTGCACGTCCGATGCGGTATACGATAAACTCTCCGGTACGAACTGCGCCTGTGCCACAACAGAAGACTCGCGCGCGCGCAGTTCATACCGGTGGACCCATCGGACCGTATCGGATGTGTAAAAATGGTTCCATAAAACTCCCTAATAAACAATTTTAGGGTACCCTTTTTGAACGTCCGATACGGTATCCGATGAGCCCTCCGGAACGAACTGCGCTTGCGCCACCGCAGAAGACTCGCACACGCGCAGTTCGTATCGGTGGACCCATGATACCGTATAAGATGTGCAAAAACGCGTCCCTAACAGAGAGTTCTAGAGAATCGTTTTTGCACGTCCGATGCGGTATACGATAAACTCTCCGGTACGAACTGCGCCTGTGCCACAACAGAAGACTCGCGCGCGCGCAGTTCATACCGGTGGACCCATCGGACCGTATCGGATGTGTAAAAATGGTTCCATAAAACTCCCTAATAAACAATTTTAGGGTACCCTTTTTGAACGTCCGATACGGTATCCGATGAGCCCTCCGGAACGAACTGCGCTTGCGCCACCGCAGAAGACTCGCACACGCGCAGTTCGTATCGGTGGACCCATGATACCGTATAAGATGTGCAAAAACGCTTCCCTAACAGAGAGTTCTAGAGAATCGTTTTTGCACGTCCGATGCGGTATACGATAAACTCTCCGGTACGAACTGCGCCTGTGCCACAACAGAAGACTCGCGCGCGCGCAGTTCATACCGGTGGACCCATCGGACCGTATCGGATGTGTAAAAATGGTTCTATAAAACTCCCTAATAAACAATTTTAGGGTACCCTTTTTGAACGTCCGATACGGTATCCGATGAGCCCTCCGGAACGAACTGCGCTTGCGCCACCGCAGAAGACTCGCACACGCGCAGTTCGTATCGGTGGACCCATGATACCGTATAAGATGTGCAAAAACGCTTCCCTAACAGAGAGTTCTAGAGAATCGTTTTTGCACGTCCGATGCGGTATACGATAAACTCTCCGGTACGAACTGCGCCTGTGCCACAACAGAAGACTCGCGCGCGCGCAGTTCATACCGGTGGACCCATCGGACCGTATCGGATGTGTAAAAATGGTTCCATAAAACTCCCTAATAAACAATTTTAGGGTACCCTTTTTGAACGTCCGATACGGTATCCGATGAGCCCTCCGGAACGAACTACGCTTGCGCCACCGCAGAAGACTCGCACACGCGCAGTTCGTACCGGTGGGCTCATGATACCGTATCGGATAAGCAAACACGGTTCCCTAAAACTTCCTAAAAGAGAGTTTTAGGGAACTGTTTTTGAACGTGCGATGCGGTATACGATATACCCTCTGGTACGAACTGCGCCTGTGCCACCGCAGAAGACTCGCACACGCACAGTTCGTATCGGTGGGCCCATGATACCGTATAAGATGTGCAAAAACGCTTCCCTAACAGAGAGTTCTAGAGAATCGTTTTTGCACGTCCGATGCGGTATACGATAAACTCTCCGGTACGAACTGCGCCTGTGCCACAACAGAAGACTCGCGCGCGCGCAGTTCATACCGGTGGACCCATCGGACCGTATCGGATGTGTAAAAATGGTTCCATAAAACTCCCTAATAAACAATTTTAGGGTACCCTTTTTGAACGTCCGATACGGTATCCGATGAGCCCTCCGGAACGAACTACGCTTGCGCCACCGCAGAAGACTCGCACACGTGCAGTTCGTACCAGTGGGCTCATGATACCGTATCGGATAAGCAAACACGGTTCCCTAAAACTTCCTAAAAGAGAGTTTTAGGGAACTGTTTTTGAACGTGCGATGCGGTATACGATATACCCTCTGGTACGAACTGCGCCTGTGCCACCGCAGAAGACTCGCACACGCACAGTTCGTATCGGTGGGCCCATGATACCGTATAAGATGTGCAAAAACGCTTCCCTAACAGAGAGTTCTAGAGAATCGTTTTTGCACGTCCGATGCGGTATACGATAAACTCTCCGGTACGAACTGCGCCTGTGCCACAACAGAAGACTCGCGCGCGCGCAGTTCATACCGGTGGACCCATCGGACCGTATCGGATGTGTAAAAATGGTTCCATAAAACTCCCTAATAAACAATTTTAGGGTACCCTTTTTGAACGTCCGATACGGTATCCGATGAGCCCTCCGGAACGAACTGCGCTTGCGCCACCGCAGAAGACTCGCACACGCGCAGTTCGTATCGGTGGACCCATGATACCGTATAAGATGTGCAAAAACGCTTCCCTAACAGAGAGTTCTAGAGAATCGTTTTTGCACGTCCGATGCGGTATACGATAAACTCTCCGGTACGAACTGCGCCTGTGCCACAACAGAAGACTCGCGCGCGCGCAGTTCATACCGGTGGACCCATCGGACCGTATCGGATGTGTAAAAATGGTTCCATAAAACTCCCTAATAAACAATTTTAGGGTACCCTTTTTGAACGTCCGATACGGTATCCGATGAGCCCTCCGGAACGAACTGCGCTTGCGCCACCGCAGAAGACTCGCACACGCGCAGTTCGTATCGGTGGACCCATGATACCGTATAAGATGTGCAAAAACGCTTCCCTAACAGAGAGTTCTAGAGAATCGTTTTTGCACGTCCGATGCGGTATACGATAAACTCTCCGGTACGAACTGCGCCTGTGCCACAACAGAAGACTCGCGCGCGCGCAGTTCATACCGTTGGACCCATCGGACCGTATCGGATGTGTAAAAATGGTTCCATAAAACTCCCTAATAAACAATTTTAGGGTACCCTTTTTGAACTTCCGATACGGTATCCGATGAGCCCTCCGGGACGAACTGCGCTTGCGCCACCGCAGAAAACTCGCACACGCGCAGTTCGTATCGGTGGACCCATGATACCGTATAAGATGTGCAAAAACGCTTCCCTAATAGAGAGTTCTAGAGAATCGTTTTTGCACGTCCGATGCGGTATACGATAAACTCTCCGGTACGAACTGCGCCTGTGCCACAACAGAAGACTCGCGCGCGCGCAGTTCATACCGGTGGACCCATCGGACCGTATCGGATGTGTAAAAATGGTTCCATAAAACTCCCTAATAAACAATTTTAGGGTACCCTTTTTGAACGTCCGATACGGTATCCGATGAGCCCTCCGGAACGAACTACGCTTGCGCCACCGCAGAAGACTCGCACACGCGCAGTTCGTACCGGTGGGCTCATGATACCGTATCGGATAAGCAAACACGGTTCCCTAAAACTTCCTAAAAGAGAGTTTTAGGGAACTGTTTTTGAACGTGCGATGCGGTATACGATATACCCTCTGGTACGAACTGCGCCTGTGCCACCGCAGAAGACTCGCACACGCACAGTTCGTATCGGTGGGCCCATGATACCGTATAAGATGTGCAAAAACGCTTCCCTAACAGAGAGTTCTAGAGAATCGTTTTTGCACGTCCGATGCGGTATACGATAAACTCTCCGGTACGAACTGCGCCTGTGCCACAACAGAAGACTCGCGCGCGCGCAGTTCATACCGGTGGACCCATCGGACCGTATCGGATGTGTAAAAATGGTTCCATAAAACTCCCTAATAAACAATTTTAGGGTACCCTTTTTGAACGTCCGATACGGTATCCGATGAGCCCTCCGGAACGAACTACGCTTGCGCCACCGCAGAAGACTCGCACACGCGCAGTTCGTACCGGTGGGCTCATGATACCGTATCGGATAAGCAAACACGGTTCCCTAAAACTTCCTAAAAGAGAGTTTTAGGGAACTGTTTTTGAACGTGCGATGCGGTATACGATATACCCTCTGGTACGAACTGCGCCTGTGCCACCGCAGAAGACTCGCACACGCACAGTTCGTATCGGTGGGCCCATGATACCGTATAAGATGTGCAAAAACGCTTCCCTAACAGAGAGTTCTAGAGAATCGTTTTTGCACGTCCGATGCGGTATACGATAAACTCTCCGGTACGAACTGCGCCTGTGCCACAACAGAAGACTCGCGCGCGCGCAGTTCATACCGGTGGACCCATCGGACCGTATCGGATGTGTAAAAATGGTTCCATAAAACTCCCTAATAAACAATTTTAGGGTACCCTTTTTGAACGTCCGATACGGTATCCGATGAGCCCTCCGGAACGAACTACGCTTGCGCCACCGCAGAAGACTCGCACACGCGCAGTTCGTACCGGTGGGCTCATGATACCGTATCGGATAAGCAAACACGGTTCCCTAAAACTTCCTAAAAGAGAGTTTTAGGGAACTGTTTTTGAACGTGCGATGCGGTATACGATATACCCTCTGGTACGAACTGCGCCTGTGCCACCGCAGAAGACTCGCACACGCACAGTTCGTATCGGTGGGCCCATGATACCGTATAAGATGTGCAAAAACGCTTCCCTAACAGAGAGTTCTAGAGAATCGTTTTTGCACGTCCGATGCGGTATACGATAAACTCTCCGGTACGAACTGCGCCTGTGCCACAACAGAAGACTCGCGCGCGCGCAGTTCATACCGGTGGACCCATCGGACCGTATCGGATGTGTAAAAATGGTTCCATAAAACTCCCTAATAAACAATTTTAGGGTACCCTTTTTGAACGTCCGATACGGTATCCGATGAGCCCTCCGGAACGAACTGCGCTTGCGCCACCGCAGAAGACTCGCACACGCGCAGTTCGTACCGGTGGGCTCATGATACCGTATCGGATAAGCAAACACGGTTCCCTAAAACTTCCTAAAAGAGAGTTTTAGGGAACTGTTTTTGAACGTGCGATGCGGTATACGATATACCCTCCGGTACGAACTGCGCCTGTGCCACCGCAGAAGACTCGCACACGCACAGTTCGTATCGGTGGGCCCATGATACCGTATAAGATGTGCAAAAACGCTTCCCTAACAGAGAGTTCTAGAGAATCGTTTTTGCACGTCCGATGCGGTATACGATAAACTCTCCGGTACGAACTGCGCCTGTGCCACAACAGAAGACTCGCGCGCGCGCAGTTCATACCGGTGGACCCATCGGACCGTATCGGATGTGTAAAAATGGTTCCATAAAACTCCCTAATAAACAATTTTAGGGTACCCTTTTTGAACGTCCGATACGGTATCCGATGAGCCCTCCGGAACGAACTGCGCTTGCGCCACCGCAGAAGACTCGCACACGCGCAGTTCGTACCGGTGGGCTCATGATACCGTATCGGATAAGCAAACACGGTTCCCTAAAACTTCCTAAAAGAGAGTTTTAGGGAACTGTTTTTGAACGTGCGATGCGGTATACGATATACCCTCCGGTACGAACTGCGCCTGTGCCACCGCAGAAGACTCGCACACGCACAGTTCGTATCGGTGGGCCCATGATACCGTATAAGATGTGCAAAAACGCTTCCCTAACAGAGAGTTCTAGAGAATCGTTTTTGCACGTCCGATGCGGTATACGATAAACTCTCCGGTACGAACTGCGCCTGTGCCACAACAGAAGACTCGCGCGCGCGCAGTTCATACCGGTGGACCCATCGGACCGTATCGGATGTGTAAAAATGGTTCCATAAAACTCCCTAATAAACAATTTTAGGGTACCCTTTTTGAACGTCCGATACGGTATCCGATGAGCCCTCCGGAACGAACTGCGCTTGCGCCACCGCAGAAGACTCGCACACGCGCAGTTCGTACCGGTGGGCTCATGATACCGTATCGGATAAGCAAACACGGTTCCCTAAAACTTCCTAAAAGAGAGTTTTAGGGAACTGTTTTTGAACGTGCGATGCGGTATACGATATACCCTCTGGTACGAACTGCGCCTGTGCCACCGCAGAAGACTCGCACACGCACAGTTCGTATCGGTGGGCCCATGATACCGTATAAGATGTGCAAAAACGCTTCCCTAATAGAGAGTTTAAGAGAACCGTTTTTGCACGTCCGATGCGGTATACGATATACCCTCCGGTACGAACTGCGCCTGTGCCACAACTGAAGACTCGCGCGCGCGCAGTTCATACCGGTGGACCCATCGGACCGTATCGGATGTGAAAAAACACTCCCCTAAATATACCTAATAGAGAGTCTTAGGGAACCGTTTTTGCACGTCCGATGCGGTATACAATGCACCCTCTGGTACGAACTGCGCATGTGCCACCGCGCTTGCAGCCTTGTATTTTACGACTTCATTGTCTGGACACATTTTAAGTTTTTTCTTGGCTCGAGTCCGTCCCGTAAGCTGGGGTCCCACTGCTCATACATCATACAAAAGGCAGTCTGCAAACGCGAGTGACCGCGATATCCGTGGTTCGAATGCCGCCGGCCAAGTTTCTCCTTGAACTCAGTGCCATGCGGCATTCGAAGCACGGATCTCGCGGGGACTCGCATTCGAATTTGTTTGCAGACTATCTTTTGTATAGGGAGCATTCACTGGGCGGCCATACCTGTGAGTGCTAATGCTTAGCGCGTGCTGACGGCGAGCTTCCACAGTTCTTTTGCAACGTGCATTCCGCACCATCAAGAGTGTCGGTCTTTGCAGCCTATTGATGTGAGCTCGTTCTGAGCATGCGCTCTAAACAGCACCCACAAATATGGCGTCCAGTGAATACTCCCTACAGGCAGTGTGACCCCGGCTTCACAAAAGCAGCGGTGCACGTCATTTCGAGGGACCACAAAAATACAGTATTTTAGTCGTAGCATCATAATATTAATCACAACATTAGTATGATTGAAGTTGCGGACAAGGGGAGGACTGATTTGAGTAGTCGATAGATAGAGGTGATGTGCTATTATCAGTTGCCATTCACTATAAAGGAGGCAATAAAAATAATTAGTCACATTGGTACTAGAAAGTGAAGCAAAAGCTAAATTAGCATAAAGACTTGGAGGGCGCTTAACCTGAGCCTTTAAAAGTTAGACGCGATAGCGTTATCGGGCCCCGTTCGCAAAGCCTTCTCATTCGCTTCTCATGCTCCGAGACGCGAGTGCGCTCCGAGATCCGGAGGCGCTATCTCATCTCTGCATCGTCCTGTCGCTGCTGTCGCCTCACTTAAAGGGGTTATGACACGGAAATTAGATGGATAGATAATTCTTGATATTGGAAGGCTCATAGGCTACTTAGTATATACACCAAGTTACGCGATTTTGAGACCTCTGGTAATTGCAATAATCAATTTACGAATGTTTATCATTTTCATCTGGCGACCAGGCAACACTGCCCAAGTTAGTCACACCATGCTGTCCATAAACCACAAGACCATGAACGATCTTTCATTCTAGGCGCCCCCATGATCGCCCAAGCTCTCCTCGCCGCGGCACGATCAAAACCGCTCACGCAACTCGGTAACCAGAACGCTCTTCTCGCTCTCGCCCCCGGCCTGTTAACCTTCCACCCTGCTTGCGCCTGCGAGATATTCTCGGACGACGGTGACCACGGCGAGTTCGTCCGTAACTCGCCGTCGCTGGTACTGGTCGCCAGCGGGTCGTAGTCAAAATGAACAGCTTCCAACATCTCTTGTTAGCAATCACTCTCATCGCTGCTGCGATCAATGTCGAACCCTTTGAGAAGGCGAGCGATGCCGTAGACGTAATCGTCACGGACCGCATGCTTGAAGCGCGGAAGGTAAACGAGGAAGCTGAAGCTCGAGACGTTAAGAGAGCCAAGTCTGTGAGTGCGTGCAAGGGGACTATGCGCGGGAGGCTGACTACGTTGCCAGCCTCCCGCTCCGCCCGGATCTGCCCCTCCGAGGGACTCGCATATAAATCGATTTATCCACGAAACTATCGTGCCATTTTCAAAACAAATTTAGCAGGATTATAGGAACATACAATAGGTCCTAGCAATATTGTTATCTCCTATTTTATTTTTGGCGTGCCATAACCCCTTTAAGGCCCGTTCACACAGTGGCGTTCGGAGCGACCACTACGCTTACGAACGAATGCAACCGGCTGGCAGGACGAGTTTCCATAGCAACGAAGCGCCAAAAGGCCGTTTCGTTCGCGTTCGTTCGCAACGTAAGGAGTTGAGCCCGGCTGAACTTTCTCGCTACGTTCGGGAACGACGGGAGCAACCGCACCGACAGACCACTCACACGTCGAGGACAGCTCGGCCGCGCTCGTTGCATGCCGGTCGCGGTTCTTGCTAACATGGCGTCGGTGGTGATCGTCGGCGTGGCGGAAGCTCGTCGTTCCGCGTAGAGCGCTTTCCTTGACTGTCAATTATCGTCGTGTGTCGCGATAATAGCCCAGCACGTCCTAGAAGAGAAAACCCAGCGACTCGTGCGGTGATGTTGTGGCGTATACACACGCTCGTGGCGTCGTGTTTGTTCACTTCGACTACACTGGTGCTTTCTTAGCAATTGTGTCCTCAAACATCGCCCGGATTTCTTATTTTGCGCATTACATGGGTGTGCTCAAATTCAAGGTGTTACTGGTGCTTACTGTATTTAAAGGCGTGTATGAAGGATGTGAATTTTGAGGCGCTTTCATCACCCGAGAAAAGTGATTAGTGCCAGCATTCCTGAGCGCTCGCAACGTCCCCGTGATGACCAAATCATATTTCTACGTTGCTATATCGCTGCTAGGATTACATCGAGTTTTTATTCGTAGAAAAGGCGTGTGGCGAGGTTTGTACTATCGGCAAAGTTGTGTGTTCAAGTCGTGCTCGTCCAAGACGGCGTACTGCATTTCTTCTTATTTTCCATTCTATCTAGCCTGCAAGCGTATCCCGAAAAGAATAAATAAAAAAAAAAGCTTGAGGTTATAGAAAACTTTGTCTATTTTCTATTACGCCAGTTATTGGCAGCGCGTCCCCTTCTTTCTAGAGGTACCGCTGAAACAGCTGACGGCGGCGGAGAAGCGGTCGCCGTGTTGCCGACCCGCTGTGCTTGTTGCAGTGGTTGCAGGAGTGTGTACGCGCGCGACGCAGAGCGGTCGTTCCGGTCGTTCCGGTCACAACGGACTCATAGATAAAGAGCTCGTTGCAGATGTCTGAACCAGCCTTTAGGCTTCACTGGCATGCATATAAATAGTAGCATGTCTGGCTCGCAATCGCAGGGTCCTGGGTTCGAGTCCCGCCTCAAATTCCTCAGTTTGGTTTCTTTAAGCCAAACAAATTGCTTTATAAAGCGAAATCATTTGAGACATAAGGCGCTCTTTAGTCCGCATTACATATCATCTTTTAATCACTTTCATTCCACGCGTGACGCCACGTTTCACGTGAGCGTTGTTTTAAATTTTCGGGCGAGGTCATGTGGCTGTGATGTCATGACCCTATTGACCAATGGGGATTTTCCTGTCACGCCCGCCGGCTTTTCTGCGACACGAGCTCCTTAACGCTACCACGTTAAAAACGAGTTTTGCGGCTTAAATCGAAAAAGGGGGTACTCAGTTGAGTTTGCAAGTTTGACCCCTCTAGATTTGCGAACGCGCGAACGAAATTTAATATAATGTCGTTAGTACCTAAAAAATATTAACTCAACAAAAGCCCGCGAGGAAAACTAAGTTACAAGTTATTATATGTATATGGTCAGCATTTAGTACAACCAGGCTGCGGCAGTATTTATTCAAATATATGACATTAATCGTACTGAAAAAAAAAAAAAAAAAAACACCTCCTGGGCTTCTTCGGGATTCCGAAAAAGCTCTTGTGAGTGGCAGCTTTTTTTTAAAAAAAAAAAAAAAAAGCGCAGGGTGTGGCGAGTTCCCTTGCATCTCATTGTCGTTTCGCAGCCAATAAGATTGAAGCATTCACCGACAACAACGTCGACGAACCAATCACGAGGCAGGGAGTGTGAGCATGAGACCAATCACGATCGAAGTAGGAGGTGTGAAAGCTTAAGAACACGCCCTGCATTTCTGAAGTTATCATCAACTATATACCTGCTTTGATTGCCCTCGATATTGTTTTAGAAAGGTATTGCAGGATCCTCTATATATTGCGAGCTCACCATTTGCTCATCCGTCAATATTATTGTTTAATGTTTGTTTCGTTGTGTTTTGTGTTTTTTTTTCAGCTAGCAATTTTGATGGACCAGTGTTGCAATGAATTTATGAAAGTCATGGAGACACTCGATCTTCGAGACGAGGCGATTGAAGTCCAAGAAATGTTTCAAAAACTTTGCTTGGATATATCGTTACGCTCGATCTTTGGCGGAGAGGGACGCTTCGAAGTCAGTCAGGAAGAAAAGGGAGTGCAAATCATCAAAAGCGAACTCAAGAAGTTCACGACATCTCTCGGCAGCGGATGGCAGAAGTTCGTTGTGGGTAAGTTTCGGAAAAACAATAGGGCCAAGCATAGGCTCGATGAAACCTATTCATACAATTGTAACGCGAAAAACAAAATACATAGCAGTGCGTCCAAATGCTAGGGCACTTTTTGTATAACAGAAAAGCATCAGATCGATATATTTCAAAATCTTAAGACTTAAAAAAAGACGCACAGTGCAGCACATTATTTTAACCAGATTTTTCTCAATATTTCTATATTTATTGTTTCTTTCTCTCTTTTTTCCATCTATTTATTATATCGTGGATAAAATTTACTAGTGAAAGTTTTTAGAACCGTCATGTGTTTAACCTCTCTGCGCCTCTTCTGTTTTTATTTTTATGCTGTTGGGTATTTAGCCATGTTGTTCCCATATTCGCTTACGTATTTACAGTCTTACACATCAAAGCTAAATCTAAGCTGAGATTATTATTTTTTTTAAGTCTTGCGATTTAAATGTTGTAAACGCCAGCTGTTGCAGCCTATCTACCAGGCGTAAAATACAAACCTGTAAATTTGTTAGTTTGCAAATAACAGAAGGAAACATAAAAGTAATCTTCTAATGTCCAAAATGTTTTGGTTGCACAAGGAAGGTTTTGAAGAATTCATATTAAAGTCTAAAGCTGAATATTCTTTTAATGATTCTTATGTGGTTTTTAGGAGAGCCCGGTTCAATCCAAGCCGGATTCTGCGTTGCAGCAACCGGAAACGGCAAAGTTTTTGCGGTTTTTGTGACGTCACCGGCGTAATTTTGCGACTTCCGCTATCCGCATTCGGAGTTTAATATATTTGAACTTTCGGGGACAAGCAACGACCGGACATATTTCCTCCCCTCATCCACGTCAATTCGTTCTGCCTGCAGCGTCGACGCACTCAGAATCACTCGTTAATTGAAAAGCTCAGCTCTATTTTCGCTTCGCGTTGCAGAAAATGCAAACAAAATAAAATCGTGTTTACCTTTTCCATGCGGATCGTTACTGGCCGTCCAAATCGTCTAAACTTAACTGCAAAATTTCCACCAGCAATGGCTAGCGGAAGCCTCAAACACTTTGTGGTTTCCGCGATCCGCAACTCGGCATTTAGGTACGATTAAACCGGCCTCTAACGTGAAACATGTGACCAACCAGGGCCCATGAACGCTTCAAGAAGTTAAGTCTTGAACTGCCGGTCAAGTCGTGCGCTGCGAGCACTTGTCACAGCGCACTCAGTCGTGGCTGACGTTCCCCATCGACTTGGCACGCAACCAATGCAACGGTCTGAGCTAGGCCTAAAGGCCCGTTCACACTCTTGCGACCGACTACGACTGAGAGAGACGAGATCTCTTACAACTTCTTAAATGTTTTTAGAATGAGGGAACACACTGGCATTGTGGCGCCATCTATGCGGTGACCCTGGAACTGCATTTCACAAGAGCGAAGGTTTTGCGGGATTTCTGAGGTCAAATGTGCGTAATACCCATAGAAAGGCTCGTTTATAACATTGACAAAAGTTTTTCGAGCTAAGAAAGAAAGGATAATGCGCGAGAAATAAAAAAAATATGCCGGACCGCCGAGTTTACACTGCTTCCCAACAGATGGCGCCAGTGTGTTCTCTGGTTTAAGAAGTTTTAAGGAACCCAGGTTTAAGAGGTCGCAAGTGTGTGAACGGGCCTTTACTGTCGAGCGAGTGCAACGTCCATTAAAAACCTCCTAGACAGCTAAAGTAACAGTTGGAAATGTACATTTTGAAGACGTACACCTACATGTGTTTCGGCGAAATGAAATTATCGCTGTGCTTCTTCTCGTCGTCAAACCCTGGATGGAGTACTAAAAGCGTTTCTCCGACCAGACTGCTTTCCGGAATTTTCTTTTCTGTGGAGGGGCCTCCTGTACTTGAGGGGACATTTGATGAAATATTCGGCAGACAGGATTCAAGAAGAACTCTCCAAAATAATGAGTCGGCGATTCTCCGGATTAACGGTAAGCTGCCTACGTTACGATAAATACGCGGTAACGCTGAGCATGTTGACAGAGTTATCTGCGCACACGCTTCACGCATGTTTGAAACATGTTTGTTTCATACATGCGCATGCGTCAAAGAAGCATTAAAACAGTTTTTTTTTTTGTATGACTAATGTCACAGGGCCGCATGCAAGCGAGAAACACGCATCGAACAGTAGGGAGTTTTAGGGAACGGTTTTTGCACATCTGATACGGTGCACGGTAAGCACTCCGGTACGAACTGCGCATGCGCAAGCACAGAATGACTCGCACATGCGCAGTTCGTACCGGAGGGCCCATCGCACCGCATCGGAGACGCAAAAACGGTTCCCTAAAACTCTCTAGTGTTCGCAGGCTGTCTTTATTATGATGTAAAAACAGTGCGACCGCCGCTTAATAACGCTTTAAAAAGTTGTCTGCGTTAATATAGAAGTCTGGCATTCGGTTCGCAATCTTTTCTCGGCAAAAGTCGCAATTGTACGGTTGTGCTCTAAAAGGCGAAGTCGCTCTCGCGAACCAATAAAACGAGAATAACAATAAAGAAATGCTTCGAGGCATGAGGCGTCACCGGTAGCGCTGGAGACGCATAACATACAAAAACTCAACGGAACGGAATGCCTGTCGTTTGGGCCAACACTCAAATTGAGTAAGTGCGTCTTTTTTTTTTTTTTTTTTTCCAAAGTGACTTTAAGTGTCTTTCTTGTGTGCGTGTCTTTATGTTCGAGCCATTTTTTTTATTTCTTTCTTAGTCTAAATAAATTAAAGGTGTTGCCATTCTACAGTATATCAATCATTAGATCAAGGACATCATTGAAAGCAACGGGAACCAATTTTGTCAAAACCTTAATGACAAAATAGTGTTAACTTCGCGAATGCATAATCCCGAATCGTCAAAGAACCAGGCCCTTCAGCCCGATACTTTGACAGAGAGGAGCAGCTAGTCTACTGCTTTCTATTTGCGGAATTTTGTCTTCGACAGCTGTGTTTCAAACTTAAAGTCAAGCTCTTTATTTTTCTCCAGTTTTGAGAGGGAAGGCATAAAAAAAAAGGAACTAAGGTGTTGCTTGACAAGCCTCTACCTGCCTTCACAGCAGCAGCAAAAACAAAAAAAAAACAAAAAAAAATTACAAGGTTTGTAGCTCAGCAGGGACCTCAAGATAGAAAAAATATACAATCGATTTAAAACTTAACTATACGAAACCTCAATAAAAAGATCATGAACAAAAACAGAACGCACATTTTTTAGATTCTCACAGAATGTTTATATTCAGCTCACTACAACAATTTAAAAGACGGGGAAGGGTATATTTTAACATTTGATCACCATAACATGTTCTGGAGTGTGGCACTAACAGCGAGTGTGGTAGACCATTTTCCTAAACAAAAGGTTGGAAATTATTAAGACCAGATCATCATTGTAATTTAAACACTTTTTCCACGTAAGAGCTATTTTACAACTCTAATAATTAGGAATTTGTACGATATTGAGTTTATTTAAAAGTGGTCTAGTGTGACTGTTATAGGTAGCATGACATATAATACAATTTACTCGTTTTTTAGGATTTGAATTTGTTTGATAATTGTTGAGGTTGTATCACCCCACACTAAAAAGCAATAATTAAATTGCGCGTAAAAATAGGGTTGTAAATGAGTTTTAGAACCGGACTGGGTATTATGTATATATATTTGTACATAACACCGACTGCCCTCGAAAGTTTCTTACACGTATGATGAACCATTTCGTCTCAAGCCATATGCTGGTTAAGGCCCGTTCACACTCTTACAACCTCTTAGAACTTTGTGCCCTAAAACCTCTTAACAACGAGGGGACACTGGCGCCATCTATTGGGTAGCAGTGTAAACTTGGTGGTCCAGCATATTTTCTATTTCTCTCGCGCATTATTCTCTCTTTCTTGACTCGAAAAACTTTTGTCAGCGTTATAAATGAGTCTTTCTTATAGGTGATATGCACATTTTACCTCGGAAATCCCGCAAAACCTTCGCTCTTATGAAATGCAGTTCCTGGGTCACCGCATAGATGGCGCCAGAATGCCAGTGTGTTCCCTCGTCCTAAGTAATTTTAAGAGGTTTCAACACCTCTTGTCTCTCTCGGTCGTACTCGGTTGCAAGAGTGTGAACGGGCCTTTAAAAATTACCCCTAGAACTTTTACATTATCAACTATGTCGATGGGACACGAACCAAGAGAAAGCATGTTTGTATAACAAGAATGCATATTTCGCGATCTAAATAAGATGGCCTTAGTTTTACTCACATTTATCTGCAATTAATTTGAAAATGCCCGTGCATCCAACTTAGTCAGAAAACTATTCGCGTCGCTAATAATTTCATTCGTTCCAACTCCCGAAGAAAATATATTTGCATCATCTGCAAAGATAATGCAGCTTAAACTATACTGAATATTTACAAGATCATTATTATAGATTAAAAAGGAGTGACCCCAATATACTGCCCCGTGGCAAACTAGCTGTTGTCGGCCTAATAATAGATCGGTTTTTATTTATTTATACACACTGATAACGACCATGACCATAACTTTGGATCCACTTTAAGGCAACACTGCGAACACAATAAAGATGCAATTCTTTTTAAAAATTGTGTCATGATTTATGCTGCCAAACGCTTTTGAGAAATGATGAAAAATACAGTGCTATCAGTTTTTGTTCGAAATTGCTTAAAATTATTTTATTTTGTTTTAACAGTGCAAGTTCCGTTGAGTGACCTTTCCTAAATCCATATTGACAGGGCGTGATGATTAAAAACCTCTCACAAAAAGAACATACCCTTAAAGGCATATTTTTTTTCTAATCCTTCTGAGAATACAGGTAGAACGAAAATTGGTCTTTAATTACACAAACAATTTTATATCCCGCCCTATATAGCCTGGTCACTTTTGCTACTTGCATTTTTTGGGGGGAATGTTCCGTTGTTTATTGCAAGGCTGAAAATGTGGGTCAACAGTGGTACACTCGTCCGTAATACATGCTTAACTGATTTAATCTGAATATCGTATACATCGAGAGTCCATTATTTTGTAGGTTATTAAAGACTGAAAATACCTCATCCTCGTCAGTGGAAAAAAAATACTGTCAGAAACACCCAACACCTACCTGGAAGCATTCGAAGAGTGCACACCTTGAACATATTTAACAAAATAGTCATTCATTTTTTCTGCTAAAGCTTCCCTGTGCACTTTAGTACCGTCAATTTTAATTGTAGTAATTTTCTCTTCATGTTGCTCACGTTTGAATAAGCTGTTAAATTCCTTGCACGCGACATCAGATACTTTATAACCTAGAAACAGATGATTAAAATATAGAAGTTTAGCTTGTCTTAATTACCTCGTCAACTGATTATTTTTTTATGTAGCTAAGATGTTGATATCTCTAGTCCAAACAAGCCAATCATAAAGGGCATTTTTATCTATCATTTTTCGTATTTCCGGCATTACCCTGGATTTACGAGACTTACGGGGGGAATATGTTATCTTCGGTAGAAAAAGCAGCAGTTGTACAGGATGCTAAACTTTCCAAGAGAACAATTAAATGCCTCATCTGCTGACACGCTGGAGAACACCGCACTCCAGTTTTCGCAATTTATTTCTTGCTCATAAAGATCAAGGTTTTTGGCACTGATGTTTCCAAAATAAATTTGAGTAGGACTGGCTATACTAAGGACTAAGCCTGTATCAGCGAACATAAAAATTGGCAGATGATCACCAATAGTTTCCCCGATCACACCAGAAAATAACGCCATCGTGGAAACATTTCTTAAAAATAGATCCAGCAAACCCTTCTGCAATGATGTATATATGTTGTGAAACAACCTATATACACCAAAAATAAAATTAAGTAATCCGCATGACTGATATAGCGACATGAAGTCAAGTTGATGTTGAGAAAAAGTGGTCATATCTATTTTAAAGTCGCCCCGAAATAAAAAGTGAAGTTATTTTCACCAATAAACTTGAAAAAAAAAAAACACTCAGAAACTTAAGAAATAAATATTTTCACCTGGCGGGAGACAAACAAGTGAAAGTACAGATTTTGCACATTGCAAAGTTAGGCTGTCATAGTCGTTTGTTATTTTTGTTAAATCACGAATAATATGAGATTCATAACTTTTTTTCACGTGAACGCCCACACCTCCCCGTTTTTATTGCTTCAAATTAAACTAAATACACCATAATTATCAAGCGTATCCACTACTTCAGTGACCTTACACTACGTTTCCGTGAGCATTATGACATCGAATGGAAACCAACAGCTGTCCAAAAAGTTGCTAAATTCATGAAACTTATTCCGCAGTGACTGAGTATTTAAGTGAAGCAACAAAAAACGCACACTTGATGTTTCTTTAAAGACAAGTCCACCTTATTTGGCAATAAGTTATTTTTATCCGTGGTTATAAATTTTTTTTTTTAAGAAAACTGCGAACAACCCGAAACAAAATTTACTCCTGCTTGTGCAAATCATCATTGGTTCTTATAAGGTATGCCTGAGCGCCATCCTTTTCTCTCACCAGGACCTTTCTATTTTTGAACCAGACGTAGTTAAACTTGTTTGTTCTTGCCCAGTCTCTCGTGTCCCACAGGAGCGCTTTGTCCTGCTGCTCCAGGTTCTCTAGAATGTACGTTTTGCTCCGAGCAAACTTCAGTCTGTCTCTTTCTTCGTAAAAACAATGAGAGCACAGGCGAGCTTCTGGAAGTTGATCATGATGTAGAACACCTGAGACTGTGTCATAAAGGGACAATTGAAATTGCAGCAAAAGGATAAACAACAACGTGAAAATGAGGCGAAAGAGCATTATGTGGTTATCCCGTATTTTCACGCAATTTCTCATAACCTTAAAGTATGCACAAAAAAAATTTGGGATAGATGTAGCGTTTAAGTCTGACTTTAAACTGAACCGTTTGACACCGTTTCAGACGACTCAGAAAGTGTCAGAAAGCGCACCGTGATAAGTCGGTTGGCTGCAAGGAAGAGGTGATCTATGAAATATCACTGGAATGCGGTTTCAAGAATGTGCGACAAACGGCAAGGTGTATAAATGATAGATTGGTAGAGCACAAAAGAAGTGTAAAAATAAACGCACCCAATTCAGAGATTGCTAAACACATTAGTGAGTGCAACGACTGTACGGCATATTGTTCGCAAACTGGCATTGTTCACAGAGAGCGCAACAACACTCAGAGGCTCATAAAAGATACAGTTCGTATAAAATCCATCGGTAATTGTATCAGCCATGTTTCGGTGCAACTCGGAAATAGTTCCAAGGAGTTTCTTAAAATGTAATGTTTTTGTCGAACTTTTTTCTTTTTTTTTTTTTGTAAATGAAAGTGCAATGAGTTATTTTACGGGCAGGGGTTCAGTTGTAGGTCATATCAGTTCTCGTCTGGTAAAGCACAGTTCTTTCAGACTCCGGCTGGAAAGGAAGTGGGTCACTGTGTTTGTTTTGTTGTGTGCGTTTTGTTCAAGGTCCCAAATTTTCAGTCTGGGATTGAGGTCACCGTTTATGATTGAGGTGAAAACCAATGTGGGTAGAATTGTATAACAAAGGCTGACCTTGTGACATCGGTGGTCGGTGATTAGGCTGTGGATATATAACGCTTCCAGGAAATAAACGCAGTAGCTGAGTTTGAGAGGTTCTTTTCCTCTCTCCTTTTTCTTCGGCCAAGTTTCCCAGCTTTTACCACAGTCTCGGGTATTCTACATCATGAACTTTCTTCGTCTTGTGTATTTTTTTTTAGTCGTCTTTGTTCGTTGTACCATTTAACTTTTAAGTAATTATGACTCTATGACCAACTAATTCAACTTAACAGGGGAGACAAACACAAACGACCAGTTCGCGGTCTTGATTTTATTTTATTTTTGTTTTTGCGTAAAAGCATACATCCAGACTCTCACAGCGCTACATTAAAGTCTGTCATACCCTCGAGAAGGATGGTATAGACAGGCTAAATAAACAAGACGAGCATGTTCGGCATTTTGTTAGCCCCTGAACTGTTCTGTCGTTTTTACAGCGAAGCTCTTAAGGGCTAGTTTCCCAAGGATCGTGTCCCCCGCAAAGAAATGAAGACACCGAACAAAGGAAACCTACCGCCATCTATGAGTGACGGCGGCAAGCCACGTATCTGGTTGCCGCCGTCGCTCATATATGGCGGCAGCCCTTCCACTCTGGCTTGCCAACTTATGGCCGGCCATTACTTTCCATTGTACAGCTCCGCTGGTCTTCCTTCTTCACCAGAGTGGAAAGGCTAACATTTTTTTTTTCTCTTGAAATAACTTTTAAAGTAAGTTTCTTTAATATGTACACGCAATTTTATGAATTCAGGGTGGTCAGGATGACCTGTTGCAGCTCATGATGACTGCTCAGTTGGATGATGGTGCTGCTGATAACACTGATCAGCTTGCAATGAACGATGACACTGAACGTTTGAAACGTAAGTATTATCAACTTTAAGATTTAATGCCGCGGACGCGGTGAATGACTGCACTAAACAAGAACATTTGGCAGTAGGCCCATTTTAAAAGTCCATCAAGAAACATTGGCGTCGCCATTGCTTTGACTAGGCTAGGCTAGGTGGCGCAAGCTGCCGCCCGATATCAAGAGCACAGCCGTTAGCATCTATCCATCCTTCCATCCATAGGCACGAAGCATGTGATTGGATCCGAGTCCTCGTCGAACGCCGACGCAACGTTGGTGTTCAAATACGAGCTGAGCAGAGTTCACGTGGAACTCTGAGAGAGCCCTCGTGTTCAATACATGCTCAGAGTATGTGAACGATCAATGGCAGACAGGCGCTGACTTTAAAAAGGGGTCTATTCGCGACTCCAGCAAAACGAACGGCACCTAGCGGGAAAACATTGAACTGGCCGGAACAGGTTCTTTTGCGATTTCAGCTTGTCTCTTGTGGCTTCCGTGTTTACATGTTGTCGATGGTTTGCGCGACAGAACAGGGACGGACAGACATTCTGCGTTTCTCAACGTTCATCAGCACCGTGGAAGGACAGTGGGCAGTCCTTTCCTCGCTTCCTCGAAGAAAGCAGAGCCTCTGGAAGTTTGCTTACCCCAACACATGGCCGCAGATCCGAAACGTGGAAGATAAAACGCGGGGGAACCAATTTTGAGTCCAATGCTTGCTTGCTGATGCCCCAGCGTTGTGCGTTGAGCTGGCATATGGCACGGCACGACCTGGATTCGACCGCCATATTAGCCCGATAGTGGCGTCCCCTATAGGTCGCTGGAGTCGCGAATATTATCCTTCTTTTGCAAAGTTTCAATTGTCCTTTTTTGTGGCAGTAGTGAGCTCGGTTGGACTGTACCCTCTAGCCTAAATGTAACAATGTTTTTAATCTTAATCTTTTTTTTTTTACAGGTGTTCGAGGGAAGCGGGGTGCCGAGGAAAGAGGACCGCTTAGCGACTACGAAATTCAAGCAAACATACTAAGTGCACTATATGATGGGTAAGCACATGGCTCCATACACTCTAAAAATCTGGAGCGTCTAGTTTTACCCAAAGCATGGCTGAGTCAATCGCTGCAATCGACGAGAAAGGAAAAAAAATCGCATCTCCACGTGGTGAATGATGTTGATTGGGGCGAAGCTGTGGTGGTGCTTGTCTGCTTAGACGCTGAGCCACAGCATGCCGAGCCTTTCCTTCGTTTTCATCCATGTCACGCTGCGGTCAAATGCTCAAATACGTATATAACCACGTTCCATACCACACATTCTCTTTCTGAAATGGATGAAAACGAACGAAAGGCTCGGCCATAGCTCGGCATGCTGCGGCTCACCGTCTACGCAGACAAGCACCATTAGAGCTTCGCCCCAATCCACATCATTCACCACGTGGAGATGCGTTTTTTTTTTTTTTTTTTTGCCCTACACGAGCACGGGAGCACGTGCTCACGTGCTCGTGAGCACGTGAGCGCGTGAGCTCATGAGCAGGAGCACGTGCACCCGACGGCGGACGGACATGGCTAGCTCCTAAAACGTCAACAGCCGAGGCTAAAAACACACGACCTAAGAAAAATTGCAGTTGTATTTCGATCTATCGAACAAACCATCATACGCAGAATTGCGTTTTATGAGGACCGCAACAGACGTTACAGGGGTACGAAACCAGAATTTTAGCTCTTATTTTTTTTTTTTTTTTTTAACCAGAAACTACGTTGTGTCACCAGTCTTTCGCTCGTAAACGCACGAAAACTAATTTTAGAACGAATAAAACACTTTCTCAATACCTGGTAGCTTGGACGCCGATGTATAGTTATGACGTTGAATACCTCTCGCCCCAGCGTCACCCACAGAAGTGCGGCACAAATGTATAGAAAACTCGGGCTTGAACGGAATCATGAAGCTTGGCGAAAAAATCCACAGTACTTCATGCAGTCCACTTCATCAAGATCACCGTTCTTAGCAGACGATAAGTAGGAACTTGATCTGAGGATACGGGGACCTTTGCCAAGTCAACCATTCTACTGACCCCCCAGTCTGCGTATGAGGACGCAGGACGTCTTCAACGTCGTCCTAGAGGTCGTTCTTGAGGTAATCCTAGTCGTTGTCTTTAGGACGTCGTACTAGAAGGCGTCCTTGAGATCAGGCTAGAGGTTGTTCTAGACGTCGTCTTTGACGTCATCCTTTTAGGACGTTATCATCGACGTCGTTTTTGGGGTCGTCCTAGAGCAGGAGTCTCAAACACGCGGCCCGCGACTCGCTGGGACGTGGCCCGCAGGCAACCGGCTACGAGTCCCGGTTCCATGTCTGGAGCTTTAGAAATAGCATGCGCCATCGTGATCTGATCTCACCGATTCATTTTTGCTCGAAAAGTAGCTTCCCTCTTTTAACGTATTCACATAGTTATTACTTATCTGTGTTAATATTTTCTTTGTTTCGCTTTATGTCTTGCTTCCTAGCGTTTTGTACTGTACAGCAATACCGCTACTAGGTTGCAGGCGCGAGCTCTTCGTTGAAGGTTGCATCTCGGCGGCGCGAAATCTCGATCAGCAGGAGCAACTGCCGAAGATAAAGCTACGAGCTCGGGATTCTCGCCTTAAAAAAAATGAAAGCCGTTTACAACTCCCTGTAACGCCTAATTAGAGCGCAGCTCTTGAGGAGGAGGAGAGAACGGTACTGAGGGGAGTGTATACCCCTACTTCTCATCTCCTCATCCTGCCTGCTACTCCTCCTTCCGAGCGGCGTCGTCGTCGCCGTCGGTGTAACCATGAGGTCACGTGATCCTCGTGACGTCGCGTGACCCTCGTGACCTCACGGGGGTCACATGACCCCCCTCTCCTCCTCCCCGCGCGTTGCATCATGGGACATTTCCCATGATGCACCACGCGGTTATGCCGACGCCGCTCAAGCCGGAAACGGGCGCCTAAGAGCTGCGCTTGAGAAAACATCCCCATTAAAAGACAAGTATGGGTGTTGTAATAGATATCGCCAGGAAAGCAAGAACTGCCAAATTAACTTATTGTTTTTAGAGACATATTGAGCTTGGTTAATTCCCGAGCGAATTGAGCAACGAGAACGACGGTGTATTTGCTTTCTTTTTATATTAGAATGCGAGCACGTTGGTGGGGCGGTGTCATTTTACTTATGGCGATCATATCAGATCAGGGTCCAAAGTAGTCATATAAACAAATCAAATCTAAAATGTCACTGGCAAAACTTAGCTTACACAAGGCATAGGGTACGATGTCTCTACTCATTCGAAATTCAAATCGTTCGACCCCCCCTCCTCCAGTTCAGCGTTGGCCCTCGACCTTCTCACTGTGGGCTATCTGGCCCCCATGGTCAGTGAGTTTGATACCACTGTCCTAGAGGTTGTCCTAGAGGTCGTCCTTGAGGTCGCCCTAGATGTCGCTCTAAAGGTCGTTCTAGACGTCATCTTTGACGTCGTCCTAGGCGACATCCTTTAGGTTGTCCTAGAGGTCGTCCTTGAGGACGTCATAGAGGTCGTCCTAAACGTCGTATTTGATGTCGCTCTCTAGGACGTCGTCCTAGCAAGCAGATAAATCCGTGCCGCGCATACACGGAGCGGCAGTAAGCACACATTCACAATTGCGACCAAGCTACGAAACAATTATCGATTTGAGTTGAGCTGGTTGGTACACTCTAAAGAAATGCCTGTGCGTCTACTTACCCGCAAAACACTCCAAGAGCCAATCTCAGATCTACGAAGTTAGCTCAGCCGAATGATGAGGCGGAACATTCGTTTAGACCTAGAAATGCAGTCTGCGCTGTGGCATTGCGCAATGCAAAGCGTCATGCTTGCATTCCATAACGCCACAGCGCAGACTGCATTTTTTGGTCTAAAGAGTTGTTCCGCCTCATCATTCGCTGAGCTGATTTCATATATCGCAGAGATTGGCTCTTGGAGTGTTTTGCTGGTAAGTAGACGCGCAGGCATTTTTAGAGTGTACAACTAACTGTACATGGTCAATGATGGTGGCAAAACAGCTTGAACAATAAAGGATTACGTGGAGACAGAAGATTAAACGATTGCACAGTGACGAAGAAATCACTCAATTTCGAAGTGGCGAGCTGCAGTAACGCTAACGTCAATGATTGCGTCGTGAAGCATTCATAAAATAGTTTTCACTCAAAATTGGCGTCGTCGTATTCACAGTGAGCTGCCTTGTTACTCTCACGACGAATACTATCGCAATTCATAGACAACCAACAATAGTGGTTTCTGCAGCCAATGTTTGTTCCATTTTGTTTTTAAGCGCAGCTGGCGAAGTCTTGCGAAGCGTCTCGGATCCTCTCTCCTGCCTCTTCTCTTTTCTTTTCATTTCTTTTTCTACAGTTCCGTTGTGTGGCCGGCGGAGCTAGCGGCGCCAGGGCTTCGCAGCCGGCCAAATCCCTTCGGCCGTGATACGCTTCGCTTTCAAGGCTAAATCAAAGTTAGCTCGAGTAAGAGTGCCATTCTGCATTAAAGTCAGCCCTCATTTTGGCACCAAAAATGGTAAAACGTCACGCTCAGTTTTGGGTCTGAACAGATTATCAGCCTCTTCATTCGTAAATTGCAGCGACTCGGGCTTTGCGGGAAAGCAGACGCTCCAGATGTCTTAGAGGCTGTGTTTCAAATCTTACCCAAATGGATCTGAGTTACTCCGGCGGGTCGTGTCTCGTGACAACACAGATTTAAAAGCGCTTAACGCGGGTAGGTTTTCGGGTGCCAAGGTACGAAACCCATACCCTGGAGAAAGATCGAGTAAATTTTGGAACACGGCCCGAGTGACACTCTGAACCCTTTATGTCTTTGAAACTACGTGTTTTGTAAAGGAAATACCCTACGAAATAATGTTAAAGGACAAGTCGTGTCCGTTGCCTGCAGATACGATACGCAAACCTCAGTGATGGCATGCGTGGCTTTTCTCTTGGCGAAGCATCCAGATGTACAAGATCGAATCAGGAGTGAAGTGACCTCAACGATCGACAAACACGTGAACAGTTCTTTGCTTATCGACATCAGAAGAATAAACTGAAAAAAAAAAAGAAAACACCGAGATGGTTATGCTAACGTTTAATCCTCGTAATTAACACGCTTTCAGGGGTGCATGGACATCGACAGCATCCTCAAGAATCGATACATGGAACAGGTGATCCTGGAAGCCCTCCGGCTATATCCGCCAGTGATCAGGTCGTGTAAACTCTTGTTGCTCGTAATCGACCCTCTTCAAATACCCCTCAAGCAACATTGGCGGTCACCATTTCTTGGGCGAGAGGCGTCTGGTTGGATCCGAATCCTGACCGAACGCTGACCGAGCACTCGTTCTCGATAAGAGCTGAACCGGAACCGCGTCGGACGCTGACTCCGCCTTCGTGTCTTATACGCACTGAGAATGCCTGCAGAAATAATGGCGAGTTCGGATAATATACCCTTTTTTCGAAATTTCATCATGATGCATAGATTATGCGCAGCCGCCATTAGTTGGTTATGCACGCGTGAGCACGCATGGCACACGAGCGCTTCGTCGGCATCCGGAGTGTACTCGGATCGAAACGCATTCCACACGAGTGCTGCGTCAGAGCACGGCGAAACCTCGGAACCAGTCACTGGCTTCACGCCAGAAGCGATGAGACCAACTAATGGCGGCTGCGCATAATCTATGCATCCTTTCACAAAATCTCGGAAAGGGTCTATTCGGCGCAGCAGCTATACTATAGTCGGTTACAAGTCAAGAAGGTAGGAGAAGCTCCTCCCACAAGCGTGATGCGCCCGTTTCAAATCCCTCCGCAGTCGAAAGAAGAGTTCACTGGAAACGCTCCTTGTTCCGCTTCAGTGGATTCCAACTTGTCTCCGACCCCACTTTTTAAGAAAGCGACCTTTGTATTAATCGGAGGGGGAACCGAGCCCCTGAAAGCAGCCTTTGTATCCATCGGGGGGGAAGCTAATCCCCGAAGGTCGTATTTGTTTCCGTCGCTGGGGGAGAACTCTAATCTCCCTTTCGTGCCTTCCACAATGCTAAGTCAAAGTCGAAAGATAAAGCAAATATGTACAGAAAGGCAAGACCCTCCTCGCGCGTTGGCCGCGACGTCACGGAAGCGGTGGAACGCTATTGGATGCCGAGGTGGCGGAGGAATATCTGATTCCCTTTGAGGGGCATTTGCCGCTACCTTCTTGACCTGTAACTGACTATAGATGACATACACACCTTTGGAAAACGCCCAATTTATTTCGTAGTTTCACAGCTTCGAAAATGTCTCTGTGTTTCTACAAACCGTGATAGCGGAGTGAAAGGAGCTCAAGTTATAAGTAATAAATGGAAACAAGGCCTCGCTTACATCACACCATGTACTATCGCGCATAATACGAGCTGTAACAGTTCTTTGTCCTTTTTTGACGTGCTTGCCAGTTTATAAAAAAAATACTCTTCTTTAAACGTATTTTGGAGGAACGCGATGGAACGTGAAGCTTAAGTCCCATTCTTTGAACTCAGGGGCATATGAGAGACAATGGAAGGTTTGTGGGGATTGCTGACTCAAAAAGAGGCCGGATTCGTTGTCGCAGGTAAAATTCCACGGGGTTACAACGCGTGACAGACTTAACAAAAACACAGCATCTGCGATTTTGTTTGTCTGTTTTAAACTCGGAAACTGATAGGTCCCACTTTTCACACCCTAAATTGATTGCAAGACCGACCACTTGACACCCCCGTAGCATTTATTTTTATCGGCAGGGCTTTAAAGCTCCGTCCGTTTTCTGAGTTACACAAAATGAACACACTTTCGGAATATCCAGGATTTACTTTTCCCGGCATGCTCTTTATTGTCTCTAGATTTGAGACAGCTATTGAGAAAGCGGCAAATGAAGGTAATGCCAAAACAAACATTTAAATGTGGTAAGGTGGTGGTTTGGGTCAGTTGGTGTTTGTTGGTCGTCGTTGGTCGTCGTTGGTAGTCGTTGTTTCACTCAAGCTTTTAACACGTCGGGAACGAGTTTACTGCCCCGATATTACTTGACGCCGCGTCTTCGGTGTTGCCAGTATCAGACCAACTGTGAAACTTAATAACTTTGGGATTTTGGATTACTGGTTTATATGTATATATTAATGTTTCAAACCATGTTTTTGAAGCGAATAATTGATTATTAAAATTTCGCCATAGTTATAAAAAAAAATATTTAAAATGAGGATCCCTTGTTCGTGCAAACTGTGTCGCACCTCACAGCGTACTTAATGACCATAATTTTCTGTCGGTTCTAGTGTGAAAAGCAAAAACGCATTTGCAGCATGTTGCACTCTCCGGTGATAAAGATCGGTCGCTATGTCGACTTCTGGATTGCGCCTCAGCCGTCCTTTGCCTGTAGCCCCCATGAATCCGTGAAGGCTGAGCCTGGCAAGCTGGGCACTATCTCATACAATCCGGACAGGGCACACGTTAGAACGGGATGGGATAGGCACGGCAATGTGGCGGCTTTCTCTAACGATTAGCCGACTCTTAAGCTAGAAATAGTAGGCTACCATTTAAATGTTGAGCATACTCGCAAATGTAATGCTTATATAAAATAAATTATGCGTACTATCGTATTTATATAATGTAACGTACTTATATGCAACGTCAACATGATTGCAAAGTAGTAAACATGCTCATAGACAATTAATAAGCACTAAATATCTGAAGTAGCCGGTATTAAAATATTTTTAGTAAATTAGAAGTATTCGAATCACCAAGTTCAACTCCCTTAACGCAAATGGAACTGTTGAATGAAAGCAGAACCTATCCTTCTCGGTCGGTCGTTCGACGCGACAGAGATGACCTTAATTACTTTACGGTTTTCTTAAATTACCCTAACCCCTGTTCATTTAACAGCTTTAACACCAGAAAATGTAAAGAGGATCGCGTATATAATGGTCTCAAGATTCCAGCCGAAATGGATGTATTGATTCCCGTGTATCAACTTCACTACGACGCCGAGTTGTGGGACGATCCTTGGAAATTTGACCCGGAGAGGTACACAGTCCACTTTCTAAAATTCAGTTGCCATAAATGCGCAGAAATTTTCCCGAGCAAAAACTTTCTTGAAGCCGATTCTTATAGGCCCAAAACGATTAATTATTTTTCAAATGTTTTTTTTTATAGTTTGCGGTAGGATAAAAAAACATTCGTCAATTTGGTCACGTCGCCTGAACGTGGAGCGGTTTGCACTTTAGAATACTATCTTCTAATTAAAGGGGCACTGAAGTGGATCTTGAAAGTGTCTTTTCATGGCGCAGACTGAAATAATATGTATTCTAGAAAAATGAATAATTTTAACCAAACAGGGTGAAAATGAATGATTATAACTAGGATTCCGTGTTTTCGGGTAAATCCGAAAAAATTCGAAAAACTTCGAATTTTGAGGTAACAAACACAAAATAAAAAGCAAAATAGACTATGTTTTACAAAGAAACTTCATAGGAGCGCAAGATCAAGAGCAGATGCAACTTCAGTTTCCTATGGAATCTCGAAATACTGGCAAAAGTGATTTGCCTTTTAGCTCGTCAAGGTTCCTTCAAGACAATAAATAGGTCATGGTACCCGAACTTAATTTATTTTAGGTTTGAGCGTGTAAAAATTGGGACTACTAAAATAAACTCTAAATTTTAAGCTTTAATAAACTCTGATAAACTCCGAAATGTCAGTGAAAGTAAACTCTGAAAAATGCCCCTTCGAATTTTACGAGAAATAAACTCCGAAAACATAGAATCTTATAGTTATTACCAACGCGACGAAACATCGCGACACTCCCCTTTGCCTTAATCATCCCATGAAATCAAAAAATTGCAAGCATATGAGGTCTTTTTTTCTCTCTTAAAAGCGTGACCGAAATTATCTCAGATAATCGTGACGCTAAAGGCCCGTTCACACTCTTGCGACTGCTTGCGACCTCTTAAACCTGGGTTCCTTAAAACTTCTTAAACCAGAGAACACACTGGCGCCATCTATTGGGAAGCAGTGTAAACTCGGCGGTCCGGCATATTTTTTTTTTATTTCTCGCGCAATATCCTTTCTTTTTTGGCTCGAAAAACTTTTGTCAATGTTATAAACGAGCCCTTCTATGGGTATTACGCACATTTGACCTCGTAAATCCCGCAAAACCTTCGCTTTTGTGAAATGCAGTTCTAGGGTCACCGCATAGATGGCGCCACAATGTCAGTGTGTCCCCTCATTCTAGAAACATTTAAGAAGTTGTAAGAGATCTCGTCTCTCTCAGTCGTACTCGGTCGCAAGAGTGTGAACGGGCCTTTAGTTTCTTTTTAAGTAATAAAAAAACCTCGCATGAGTTCAGTTTTTGATTTCATGAATGCTTACTGTGCGCGTAAGTTGAGTTCGCGACATAGAAAGGACGATCTGTAAATTAACTTTAGTGTTTTTTTAAGGTCTCTCCTGTAAGTTTCGACCGATAACTGGAAAATGTATAATCCCGCTAATGTTTGAAATGATTGAAATAAAAACAGAACTTCCAGACTTGTGAGTAAACTCCCCCCCCCCCTCCCCCGTTTGCTGGTCTCTGTCTTCTTCTAACTGCTACAGGTTTGGTGTTGACAAGGGAAGAGCTTTCAATCCCATGGCATTCCAAGCCTTCGGCAATGGTCCACGGAACTGCATAGGCAAGCGCTTCACCCAGCAGCAGTTAAAACTGGCATTCGCCAAGATCTTGGCAAAATACAAGATCGTTCCCGATGATAGATATTTGGAGGTACGGAAATGTTGTATGTATATATACTATTTGCCTTCCAGAGGTTATAGACCAGCTGGCGTATCTGCTAAAATTGACCTTTTTCGAGTAACGTCTCAGTGGGCGGACTAACGCGCACATGTCAATTAGCGATTTTTTGGGTGATTTGCTCGTCAATTATTATTACGTCTTAATATGTGTGCCCTTATGCCCGTCGCAATCAATAACGTCAATCAAAAAGGAATTATATAGGGGGTATTCACTGACCCCCATATTTGAGGTCACTGTTTAGAGCGCGTGCTCAGAGCGAGCTCGCGTTAATAGGCTGCCAAGACCGGCAATCTTGATGGTGCGGGGTGCACTTTACAAAATAACTGTGGAAGCTCGCCGTCAGCACGTGCTCAGCATTAGCGCACACAGATATGGCCGCCAGTGAATACACCCTATAGTCACCGACAACCGAAGAAAAGCAGGTGTGTGTGTCTCATTATGTTCACGCCTCTTGCTTCGTGATTGGTTGTTTGAAGTTCTTATCGGCCAACGGTGCAATCTCATTGGATGCGGAACGATAATGAGATACTCGGGATTGGCCACGCCCCACGTTTTTGAAGTTGCCGGTGGCTCTTAGTGGAGAGATGTTTTGGTGGTGCCCTTCTATGGTTCCCTCTCGTGGCGTCATTACCTTGCGAACGAGTTCGATGGTTTCTTGTAATTAGCATGGTGGAAGCTTGAAATCATTGCGCTCTGAAACCAACACTGCCAACACCGTTATAATTGAAGTTCTTACGTTACACGTATTTTTTCTCGATAAGAAAACCTTTGCCGACGTCATAGTCAGCATTCGGACAATCGTGGAAAGCCGATCACAGCGACCCTTTCGATCGCGCAAGTCGCGAATAGAGGGTACGCTTTGTACACGGTGCGAATGCATGCAATAAAACAGCACGATCACGAACGACATATTGCATTGCTCCTCAAAAAGAACATTTTTAAGGGAGGGAGGATTTTTATAGACAGTCTGTTACGCCGGTGGCCTCGAATTACTCCCTTCTGTTATATATAGGTAAGAAAATGCGTGTGCTAAGTAGTATCTCTATACTCTTGCGCACATCAGAAAGGAGATCGATAAATGTACAAGGTGTCTGAAAAACAATTCAGTGTTTTTTTTGTTTTTTTTTTTACCGCAAAAATGAACTTAGCATTGTCGAACACTCATTTTCCGCCGAAATGTAGCGCTTTAGGTTCGAACCAGAGGTCAAAGTTTCAGAACTAAGACCATCATCAAAATCAAAAGTTACGTGATTTCCTGAAAAATTTCAATGGGAAAATAGGGTACCGTTTTTCGCTCGTTTTCGGTAACTGGTGCCATTCAACTCCATCGATTGGATAGCTCCGTCAGCCGCCATTTCCCCCAGTGAAATGTTTAGAAAATCACGTAACTTTCGTATAACTGTTAGTTCTGAAAAGTTGGCATTTGGCTCGGAAAAACAGCTCAGAGCTTCGTTTGGGCGGAAAATGAGCGTTCGACAATGCGTAATTTATTTTTGTTGAGCAAAAAAAAGGAAAAAAGAAAAGACTCTGTACACTAGTTTGGTGGGACACCTTGTAGAACGACATTTTAGGAGGCAGTTATCTTTGACGACGCTAAGGCAAAGAAACCTAAATGTCTACTGGGAAAACTTGGATGCTTTTGTGCGTGAGCCTTTAAGCACACTTGGCATCAGAGAACGTACAGATAAAACTTCCGGAAAAATGGTCTAAGATGTCTTCACTCTCTTTTTCTTCTTACAGGAAGATCATCTCCAAATGGCATCTTCCTACGTCTTCTGCAAACCTCGGGGTGGAGTTTGGCTTAAGTTTCAGAAAATCTACAGCAACAACAGCGAAAAATAGAAGGGTGCAAGCAGAAAAAAATTACTGCCTCCCTGTAAGGATTACGAGCAGTAAATAATTACTAAAAAAAAATGCTATCCTACGTTTTTTGTCTTAAAAAGTCATCACACAAAGTAACTTCGAAAAGTATCAAGATACTTTATTCCACAGTTCGTAATAACTAAAAAAAGAAACGCTGGAAAGTCCATATTATATGCAACGCACACGTGATTTGTGTGTAACATTTGAATAATAAGCGAAACAATTGAGATAAGGGGAGAACTGGGCCAGTTGGTTGACGTTATACATGATGGGGAAAACAGCTCAGAAAACACGGACTACGAAGAGGAACACACACGACAGGACAGCATTGTCCTGTCGTGTGTGTTCCTCTTCGTAGTCTGTGTTTTCTGAGCTGTTTTCCCCATCATGTGAAACAAATGAGCCTTTCAGATATGCCTTCCTAGGCGTAAAAGTCCTAACTGGCTGAAAAGAAAGTTGACGCCACAATGTGATTTTTCAAAAAGACATCTTGCAAACTTTGGGGACCCAATGATCACGGTGTCGGTTACAGTTGGCTAACCCCGTTTCTCGACATTTTGTCATGAACAAATACAGTGCATGCATTTTCGAATATGTGACTTTGCTTAAATTTTAATATTGTAGGTATGCCTATGAATACAAATAGAATGGTGGGACACGTTTTATTGGTGCTCCCAACGTACCAGAGTTTGTGCGCAGGTAAACAAAGGAAGAATAAGTATACTGCAGGGCCGAGCAGCCTGTTCCATTGTCTCAATGTCCTTGGCTTCTTAGATTACCCGTTCCATGGGAGGGTAATGTTGCACTCTGGAGTTGTAGCCATGCTGTCAGAAAGGTATGAAACGCGGCTCGCCGTACTCTTAAAGGGATACTACAACGAAATTTCGGCGCTCATTTTTTGGTTTATATCTGTTCATAGGAGCAGCATCACATCGAACATACCAATATCTTGTTAAAAAAGTTACGAAAAAGAATTTTAAAACGAATTAAACGATTAGCAAAGACTCGAGCACCTGGTGGATGTCGCTAACGCCTCGCTTGTAATGCCCGTCAAAGAACCTTGACAGCTAGTGACGGAGATTATCTCGCCTACGGCCACGACGAGAGAAGGGGGGAAGGAGGAACTCCCCTCTTCCCGAGAATGCCTTTTGTGTGTCGCAGAAGTCGCTATTGTCCCCCTACAAGGTTATAGAAGATTAACCCGTCACTCCAAATTGTTACAAAAGCAGCCGTTTCGGTGGCTGGGACGACTAGGCCATCCTCTCAACGTCATCCTCGCCGTAGCTTTGCTCGTCCCGAGACGACCTACGTCACGATTGCGTTGGATGTCGCGTGGTCTCCGCTGGGCCTTCTCCGAGCGCTTGCCAGAGTGGGCCGTTTATAACGAAAAATACAGCCACCAGGCTCAAAATACAAACGTGCGATTCTCATTTACGGATATTGTGGATCATATTCAAACTATTTTTGAACACGACGGGAATATTTCAAATTTCGTTGAAGTATCCCTTTAAGGCCTGTTCACACAATTACGACCGAGTGAGACAAGACCTCTTTTTAGGCCTCTTGCGACGGCGTAAGACAAGACGCTGCTGCGGAGCAGGCCCTAAGTCGTCGAAAGAGGCTTTAAAACCGCTCTCGCCTCAGCCAGTCTCTCTCGGTGTGAACGAGCCTTTACTTCTCTCAAAGTCTAGGCAGGTCTCTATGGCCACTGAAGACTCGTGTTTCAGCGGGGACTTTCACGAAGGTGGAGGGGTGCAAAAAGTGAGCGCTGTCTTTATTTTCGTGCAGTGATGAGAAGCACTACATCGTCATTGAGGCGATCGAAATAAAAACCATGTCACTCCTCTCCATGGCCAAAGATGCCCCATAATGCAACGCGCGCAGTGTAGCATGCAGGGATTTTCGGAAGTAGTCTATTGTAAGACATTGTGGTGTCTTACGCGAATATTTTATAGGAGTCGCCAACAGCAATATATCTCCTTCATGTGCATTCTTCACTGTGGCAAGAGTGTCCTTCACCATCCCTACTGTCTATCTATACAATAATTTAGAAAAATATTGTTTCAGTTTCGTGAATACACGAGGGGCACCACATTTTCTGGAATATGTGGTGCCCCCCCCCCCTAGCGTCTGCTTTACGCATTGTGACGTTTAGGTGAAATTCTCCAAAAAGAGAGGACGAAGTTGACGTTGGTTTAACAGTTCGTGAATTCAGAACGCAGAGAAGGTGGAAGGAAAGCAAAACAGAATATGTGATGACCTTCTTTTCCGTTCGCTTAATTTTTGCGTGTGTTAACGATAAGAACGAATGAATTTGCCGCTACCAGGATATGCAAAGCGTTCGAGCCGGCACGAGCAGACATCCGAGCAGCCCAACAATTCCCTCGATACAGGTTCTCCTCGGATTCTCCGAAAAGCTCTATTGTTGTAAAACTAACAAAGAATTTCTTCGACGCCACAGGGGCTAACGTGAATTAAGCATAGTAATGTGGGTTCCCGTGGGGTCTGTAGGCCAGCACACCTTCAAGGTACGAGGGCGGGGAGAGGAAGTGTTCGGCGTCTGAGTACATGACTCTAACATGACCACCGAGAACATGACTATTCCGCGATACACTTGGAATACGATATAAAAAGACAACTGTGTTTTATATCATGTAAGAACTTGATGAATAGATTTTTCAGCGCTCACAAAGTCTAATATAATAGAGATCAAGAAATAGACTCGTATAAATATCTTAATTTTAATTTAAATAAATAAAAAAATAAACTTTACGTTTTCTGACAAATTTAAGACGTGTCCTTATCAACACGTGGATGCCGCTTTATGGCACAACACAATCTTTATGTATTATCGCAATGAAAAATTACGATATCTAATTCATTAAAAAAATCTCAGCGCGTCGAAATCACACAAGCATATCACAAATAATAAAGTTCAGACAAAACAGTGCATAGACTTGATTGGGGTGAGCAGTAGTCCACACGCCTGATAAACATTCCTCTGCTAGTCGACGTCCAAGATAGAAACACCAACTTCGAATGACAGCTTTAAATTGGACACTCCAGGCCAGGGCGTCAAATATATCATCCACGTTCAGTGACAATAGGTAATGGCGTATTGTCCTGAGGGCGCCACAGTCCGTCCAGTCGCCATTCTTGAGTCAAACACAGCTCCACGTAGGCTGCCCCTCTGTCACGAACGATAGGCGTATCTAAAATTGATCAACCTCCCCCTTCTACCCGTTCCGGATGTTAAAGGTGCGAAACACGAGATCCAAGACCGAAAGGACTGGCACTCGCATCCAGGAGTTCAGTTATTCTGGAACGATTGCGGTCCACTTCGCGATATTAGAACACACGTCCTCTCAGTGTTGAGGGTGCAGTTCCACGACGGGGGACTCAAATAATATTGCCGCGCGCGCCGCTAGCCAAGAAGGCAGCGCGGCCGTGGCCTAACGGTTATCGTGCCTGCTTCCCATGCGAAGTGCCAGGGTTCAATTCCTGGGAGCGACGCGTCTTTCGTTTATCCTTGCAATGGGGTGTTCTAGTAAATTCGAGAATCCTGTTGCCTGTTCGAGGTGCGAATGTGTTCCGTCGCCGAGCCTTCTAGGCCGATTGTTCCAGAAGCAAACGCGTGTAGCACATAAGGGGCTCTGCATGGCGATCCTCAGTCAGTCTCGCCCAGCGTTCGACTCTGCTGTTACGCCGACTTCGACGCCCGCGGCGCTCTGCGGTTATCTACTGTTACCTTTTTTTTTTATTTTTGGGCACAAGTTCGCCCCATTAAACATTTCAGTTTCCCCCAGTTATTCTTTGTTTACTCACCTGTTCCTTCGTGACAATATTCGTCGATGTAACCATCGATGGCCTCTGTCTCGGTGGAGGTCACGGCCGGCACAATAGATATCTGGAGCGTCTAATTTCCAGCAAAGCACTTTGAAGACCCAATCTTTGCAGACCACGGAAATTGCGTTTATGCCTGAAAAAGCAGCCTGCGCTGGGGCACTAGCTGAGCATGTAGCTCCATCATGCTTCTCAATGCCACAAAGTTGACATTTCTTTAGGTCTAAACATATTTTCAGCCTCGTTATTCACAGAGCTATCTCCAGAGACTGCTGCAAATGGTTCTTCCAAGTGCTTTGCGGAAAATAAGACGTTCCAGATTCGTATTTGGTCAGTCCGGAACGTTATGAAGGTATCTGAAGATGCTACAGTTCTGACCCGCCCTGTGTTATGCGCAGAAGGACCACGTGAAGACCATTAGTCCTGACGACTTCGTGTGCTTCGTAGGCAGACTTTAGGCGCTAACCTTGGACCTATAGAGATAAGGCTACGAGAAAATGTTTTTTTTTTTTTTTTTTTTGGGGGGGGGGGGGGGGGGGTGGGGGAAGGGGGGGGGGGGTCTTTTGAATCCGACCAGAAGTTGGCGCACAGAATTGACAACCAATTTTGTACGACCTGAACGGCTCGCCTAGTGGGGCCGTCAAAGTGGTGCAGCAGTAAACGAGGCCTGAGTATACGTAGGGCGGGATGATGCGATCGTTGATCTGGCTGGTGCTGGTGTTATACATGCACTACAGGCTCTTCGGCTTGTTCTCCTTCAAATTAGCGATATATATTCTTTTGTGGGTTCAATAATTTTCAGGAATTGTTTTTGATTAATAATAATGTATGTTGTAAATGTGCGCGGTAATGGCGATGCAAAGAGAATGGGCCGCTCCTGGTGCGATAGCATGCTTTAGAGACAACCTGAAAAAAGTTACTTTTACGCTTTTATTATTGATATGAAAGTAAAACATCGTCGTCTGTGATTGCCTGGCATTGTAAGAGCCCGTACCAATGCGACTTCTTATAACAGCTGGTCCTGCAAACAATGTAGACCCTCCACAGGAATACTGTTATGGTGAATTCTCCGCTCCTCTCAATATTCCACAGCATCGGGCGAAGCAGTGGTCTTAGAGACTGGGCAGTGAAAATCAAATCTGAGCTTGCTACGCCCGTAGTCTTTAAGATGTTGGTGGATAGACCCAAGACTAGGTGAGCACACCAAGTACACAATGCGACCTTATTTCATCAAAAAAAGAGTTTCAAACTTCTGCTAGATGTCAATCTTAAAAAGAAGATTAACTATCTAGTTTCACAACTAAAATTGAACAAAATGAGAGAAATAGGAAAAGAAAGAAAGAGGAGCATGAGTCAACTCGCACTTTCCGGGAAACCAAGCTTTTCCAAGGCAGCGTTGTTGTAGCTGGAGTTCCGATCAACGTCCTCGTCTGTGGCGTCTTGTATGGTTTCCTGAGCCAGATGCACACCACCTGGCGACTCGCTGGAGACGTCGGGTTTCGTGGACGTCATATTGCGCTTGGACCACGGCTGTTCTCGGAGGAAGGAGAAATCTGAATGGGCGAGCAGAAGGAGTGCAAGGATGACGGCGAGCAGAACGCATGTCACAAAAGCGACGTTCAGCCCGCGTGGCGTAGTTCCCAGGGACAGAGACGGCAACTCCCTCATAGAAAGCTCGTCGGCTTTGTTCGCTGCTGGAACAACAGCCTTGTTTGCCTTCTTTACTTCCATCTTCTTCTTTGCTTTCCTCTGTTACTATTTCTGTTCCGAGTGCGAGCTTTTTGCCCTTGATAAAGCTTCGCTCCACGCGCAGCCCATATAGTTATTATAATAGACGCTATAGAGGTTCAAGTGGCGCTATTGTGCTGGCCGTAAATTCAAGCAGACAGCAACCAGTCGAAAATTGACTTCCGGTAATGCATTATGGAAAAAAAAGTAAGGTATATTTCTCCCTGTGCTCGATTATAAGAGCCATTATCTCGAATAATTCGTGCGTACATAGGTAGCAATTGGAACATTTCTCACTCTGGCTGACGAAATAATTGGTCAGTTACGGCGTTTTCTTTCAACTTCATTGCATTAAAAACGGCGCTAACAACTGCTGTGGAACACAGGTTTGGGCCTGAAATATACCAAAGTTAAACATCGTTCACTGATAAAGAAAAATGCGCTAACTAAACAAGTTACAGTTTTACAATGTTAATAAAGGTACATACTATTCGGTACGATCCAAATAACAAAAGTGTTCCATGTCATTTACAGGCGAAGAGAAAAAATGGCACGCGCGTTTTCTCATAGCAATGCGCAGGATCACCGCGAAGGTAGTCCGCTCTGGTTGCAGTCTGCTTCAGTTTGTTTCACGGAAGTCGACGCATGGTGCCAATATATATTTATGGGCTAGAGGCTCCGGTAGGATGCTCCAGTTGATGCTCCGCTTCCAGCACGCGGTCGTTACCCTCCGTCGGTCCTTAATTGTCTACGGCATGGAGTTATTATAATGCACGCTAGAGGTTCAACAGGCGTAGCTAGTGGCACTAGGCTTAGCTTATAAGCTCTACGCTTTCTCTGACTTTCGCATGGGTGGCGCCATTTTGGTGCTTGGTGCAGAGCGGGCGAATGGCGACCGTTACGATTCAAAAATGCAAAATTCTGAGCTTTAGATGCGGTACGAGCACCGTGGGTACGAGAAAGCTCAGACGATATCATTTTGATCTGTCGCCGACTGTTTTAACGCTTCTGGGGGCCGGAAAAGCGTTCCTCGCGATTTAAGGTAAAGCTTCAGATAACCGGGAACCGTGATTCTAAGCACCAAGATTGCTGAATTGCCGTCACTCTGAAGTGAGACTTCTACGTGTACTATTAATGATCTTGCTTGCGGCGGGTGCAACAGGTTGAAGAGGGAAGGGCAGGGACACGGCCTCGAAACGAGAGCACCAGGCTCAACAGCATCAGCCACCATAGCCACAGCAAACGAATCACCATCACGCCGCAGCCGACTGGCAGTCCAAGCGCCAGTTGCCGAACAATCCCTTCGGTGTGGTGTGTGCGACAAACTGTGGATTTTGGGCGGTCGTGAGCAAAAGTGTTATAACTTCTTGTACTTAGAACACCTTTGGCAAATGCCAAAGACAGTGAACTTGTGTGTGTGTGTGTGTGTGTGTGTGTGTGTGTGTGTGTGTGTGTGTGTGTGTGTGCGCGCGCGTGTGCGTGCGTGTGTGTGTGTGTGAGTGTGCGTGTGTGTGTGTGTGTGTGTGTGTGTGTGCTCTCAAAGCAACGTCATGCAAGTCAAGACAGATCGCACGTGGCCCATGCATGCGACTCGAAAAGAGGAAGCTAAATTACTCAAAAGGAATAAAAATCGTTCTTATTTGGCTGGGGCCAACGCTTGGAAGTTCCTCGCCCTGCTCTCGTTCCCGCCGGAACGCAACAAAACTAATTTCGCCGGGACTTCTCCACATCCACGGTGGAAGAAATACATTTAGGTGATGACTCTGGCCGCTCTTCCCGCGGGGAGCGAGCGACCAGATCGTGTTCGGAGCTAGCCTCGAACCAGGAGTAGTGAGTTCCCCGCCGCCGCGGAGGGAGCTGAGCTATGAGCACCGTGGGTATATATGAGGCCGCTTCGGCGGCCACGGTGTCGGCGGCGTAGCGTGCTCGCCTTTTTCGCGGTGTGGTCGTGGTGTGCGGCCAGTGGCTGGCCTCGTGTTTTGCTTTGATGCTGTCAGGGATGGGCAGTATTTCAAATACAAGTATTTGAAATACGTATTTCAAATACTTTGTGTATTTTGCATTTGTATTTAATTACAAATTGGATAATGTATTTGACGTCTGTATTTAAATACTAAAACGTGGGTATTTCAAATAAAATTGTAATTAAATACAATTTTGTGGGGGGAAATACATCTTGTTTTTATGCATGTGGTTGTAAGATATAGTCTCCATCTTTTATTCGACCATGGGGCTTTTTTCTTTTTCTCCTCCGGTTTTATTTTAAAGGCACCGTCCAGAGCAGGAAGGAAACTACGTTCTGCACCGAATGCAGTGTCTCTCAATCAAGCACAAGCGTTTAGTGACTTTGTGATTACAGTGCTAGTCCAGGGCAAGAATAGTGACGAAATCGACGTTCACAGGCAGACTGGCTAAATAATTGCCTGTGACAACTTGTGATGCTATCCAGCCTGATTTCCATCCATATTTTTGCCTGGAACATTCTAAATGTGCGGGTCGTCCAGATTTTCGTAACTAGTGGTGCGAGTTGCAACAATAAAAAATTCCCTAGCTAGTGCTGCGCGTCTTGGTCGTCTCGGTTCTTTGTTGGTCTATACCAAAATGTAATCGACAAAAAAAGCTGCTTGAAGCTCTGTACTTGTTTCACCTATTGCGTCCAAGCTGATTACTTTTTTTTTTTTGTGTGATTATATTTCTATTACGTTACTAGAGCCTCGCACACTAACTCCCGAGTGTGCGATGCAAAATTAAAATGAGATACCCAGAAACCCGTTGCAAGTGCCCTGAGGTCGCTGACGAAAATTTTGAGGAAAGTATTTGGAAAAGTATTTGGAGGAGACCAAATACAATTGGTTGTATTTGTATCTTGTACTTAAATGCTTTTTTGAAAATGTAATTAGATTTTTAATTAACTACATTTTTGACGAAGTATTTTGTATTTGTATTTCAATACATATTTGCATGTATTTTGCCCATCCCTGGATGCTGTGTCGATCACAGGTGCCACCATCGTGCACAAAGGTGAGCCTTAACCCGAAGAAGAAGTTATGCTATAAGGATGGGAAAGACGTGCTTCGTTCCCAACTGTAATAGACCTATTGCTAAATTACCCAAGCATCAAGGAGAATGCGGGGATTGGTGTTCCACGCGCCGCACGTGCTGGCCTCAGCAGTATTAACTTTTCTAAAGCAAATACCTAAAACAAATGGCATCTTGCACGCGCGTTCGTCAACGCTTTATTTTGGTTATTTACTTCGAATCTTTTATACGGGGAAGGCGTGCGCGTGTGGCGCGTGGAACACCAATCCCTGCATTCTCCTTGATGCTCGGGTAATATAGCAAATTGTCTATTCGGGGTACTGGAACTGTGCAGAGCGAGTGTCCTTGTTTAAAGCTCCGTCGAATGATGCTCGTCTGGAGCAGTGGCGTCGTACGATGCCGAGGGCCGATCGCAAGTTACCACCTAGTGATCATGTTTGTGCGAAGCATTTCCCTGACGAACTGATATCGAAATGCTATATCATGCAGAGTTCGGCGGGAGAGTTCTCCTCCAGGCTGCAAAGAAGCTTGTGCTATCTGTAGACGCTGTCCCGAGCATTTTCCCTGGCTGCCCGAAGTACTTTTCACGTTACCTGTAAACTGTAAGACCTGTAAGACGGGGTGACATCATACTGTGAGTGTATAAATGAAAATTGATGTATGTCCTATAAACGCTAATACTGTTTGACTTTCAGTCACTGTGTCATCATTTTAGTCAGTATGTCATCATACTGTGTCATCATTTCAGTCACTGTGTCATCATAAATAATAATGTTTTCTGCTCACATGGTTTGTATGTACCACAGTACAAGTTGACATCGTATGTATAAACCATTTGTAATGCTAATACCTTTCTGCGCATGAAAACAATCATTTAGGCCCCACTATTTAACATTATTAGAATTTATTTTTTCAATAAGAAGGCAGGAGCAGGGTGGAAAAAAATCCCCCGACCTCCTATAAGGCCACGCAACGTGTGTAAACAATTTACGTGCTGTCGGACAAAACATGCGAGCACGACCCAGCTATGTTGAACGTAATTATTTTAAATTACTCTAAATTATTGAAAGCCCAGTATTGTTTCGGGAACTTTTGTATTTATGCGAGTATTCTTGTCACGTTGAGTAATCCTCGGAATGTTCTCGTAAAAAAAAAAAAAAATAATAAAACAACCGCACGGGGGAAAAGGCAGTCAGTGCCAATGCGCCAACTTAAATCTATCATTTCACCACACAGTACGCAGGAACCGAGTAAAGAATGTATAATTTCCTTCACAAGCCCTCTATAGACCTTTGCAAAAAGAGCTCTCTGGCCGCCGCTATTTTGCGAACCAAGCGACTCCTAACAGCCAGCATGCCTGCCACAGCCCACTGACAAGAAACTCCAGAGCCCAGCGCAGTCGGGCAACACTGACGTACCCTCTGAAAACCATGGACGCGCGCTGTAAATTGCTTCGGTCGAGACTGCCGCTGGAAGGGTCTAGACAAGCCTCCATTCACAAGCCCCTCATACTTGGGCGCCACCTATCCCCGTGCGAGTGAAGCGCGCTCGGTGCGCCGAACATAACGTGGTCGCGGTGTCGGACAGACAGTCATCACCTAAATGTATTTCTTTCCCCTTGCCCACACCATACCTAATGCTCAGAAAGTTTCAAATCGTAACTATCGCAAATGTAGCTCGCGCTTTGTACTAAACACCAAAATGGCGGCGCCTACAAGATAATCTGGGAATAGGGTGCCGATAGGCTCTAAAGGCATATATACACCTATAGCCTATTCAGTGTTCTCGAACGGTAACTTGGTAGGGAGGTATTTCTTGCCCACACGACGCCATCACATTTGGTGACAGAGTGCCGCAAAGTGGTTGAACCGCCATTATACCGCGTATTTCAAAAGGCTTGGCGGTTCTTTGAATAGACCGAAAAGATCGGTTTCTAAAAAGACACTAACACACCCTTTTTTTTTTCTTTTTTACAAGCGTTTTCTAATGGTTTCAGAAGACCTACCCAACCAATATTTTGCTACCGCGTCACCTCTATAATTAACTAAGCAAAAATAAAAATAAAAAAAGCACAACTGCTCGAGCCCGAAACCTAAACTGGACTGAGGAAGAAGAAGAAATATCGAGGAGGAGAGGGTTGCCGAAAATCACATGGCTGTGAAACTTTTATTTTTTTTTTTTCAATCAATGTATTTGCAGTTCTTTAAAAGCCGAGTCGATTGCTGGGCTAGTTGGTTTTGGAATTTGGTATACATTTTAGCGCTCAAAAAACAGGGACAAAGAGGCGAGCTGTGCTGTCTGTTTCTCGCCTCTTTGTCCCTGTTTTTTGAGCGCTAAAATGTATTCCAAACTTTAAAAGCCACAAAGAAAAATGGGTATCATTTTTTTCAACATTGAGTGTGTGCATTGGATGACCCACGACTTTGATTATATTTGGTGGTTGTGTCTAAACCATAAAAAACGGCACGTGACCACGGAGAAGAGAGTGAGCGTGACTCTAACCAACACCGCTCAAACTCGTCAGTTCTCGATCGGCGGTTTCTGGCAGAAAGAAAACGAATTTCGAGCCGCAAATTGTGTTCTGTGAAGTTGGGCTCTCATATGTCATGCACAAATAAAAACCTTGGGGAGCATAAACACCCTGTCAGTGTTCCTTTACCGTATTGAGCTATGATTTTGTACAGAGGTGGCCGAAGATTGTGCACTTTGTGCATCAGTTTCAAAGAATGAATTTACTTAAGTAAAGGCTGAACTCCATGGGACGAATATGCTGCGAAAAATCGGCGAATTTCGCCCGGCGGCTTCTGATCTGCGCGTGGAATCACCACAGTGGCTGCTATGTCGCGCGCAAAGCGAACTTGCCGTCGGGCGGCGTTCGTCAGTTATTCGTCGCATAATTCGCTCCATGGAGTTCAGCCTCAGGGAGTACGAAATAAATAGCCTAAATTCACTACCTATTGCATCTGCTAAGAAAAGGTTTCTGATTGGTGCAACATCCGACAGACAGAGGCAGAGATCAGTGGAGCAGGCTAGCGCTGACTGATCTCCGATAGCAGACAATGTTTTTGAGTCAAATGCGGCACGGGCTTTACGGTGTAGTGCGTGAGTTTGTTGTTTTGAGTAATGGAACACACTGAATAAACACAAAACCAACAAGAAGGATTCTTTGTCGGGCTGTTTCAGCTACCCTTCAAAGGCCCAGCGATCTCTTTGACTCACATGTATGTATAGATGTATGTAGTGCGTCGCCCCAATGCCGACAGTTCCAGCTGCTTTTCTGTCGGTCGGGACTAGCATCACCACCAGCCCGTAAAAAAAAATAGTTTATATGTTTTCTCTTTTACATTTGCAGATATTTCCGGCCTGTGTGCTCATGTGCGTTCAACATGGGCTATGCCGTCGCCACCTGCTTTACAAAAGAAAAACAAATAATCGAGCATGTAAGAAGACAGCTACAATGTATGTTTTATGCTTTTTTCAGAAATATAACTAAACAAAAATCCATGGAAACTTAGCGTAGACTGTTCATCGTTACCTTTGCAAATCTGTGATGCAGAGAGAAACTTTTAGTATATATCGTTTTTTCTTTTCTGGCTTTTGATTAGAAATCGGTTTCCTGGCTTGTTTTTCTTCACGGAATAGAACGCGTCAAGCTTCAGGACTGTGAGAACGTGAAGGACTGCTTACACAAAAGGTAAGCATTGTTGGATAGGTTTTGTCGATATAATGACGCGATATTCTCGATGTGTTGGGTGATGGATGCGATTGCTGATAATTAATTCATCGTAAAAGGGGGGCGGTCACCTGCACACCCGTATTGGGTTTTACCTGCGACTTTGTAATTACGACGTCGCTCGTGCGGCACTGATAAAAAGCGAAGCACAAGCCGCAGTGCCCGACAACGCAGCTGCGAATTTGCAAGCAAAAATCGCACCATGTGAGTCGGGCATTAGAAATCTACAGCCCAGCGTGCACTCTCCGCAGCCCAGCACGCGCGTGTTTGTCGCTTTGGAAAGCGAGCAATGCACGCGCCATACGCACGGATGTTCCAGGTGGCACCAACCAGAAGCTCTTTGCTATACTCCGTTTCACCTTATGTTGCACCGCAGACAAGGCCAGAAGCGCGAGCTCATAGCGTTGGGAGCTGCTCTAAACGCACGAGAGCTTGTGCCGCCGAGATGTGCCCCAGAGCAAGGAGCTCGCGCTTGTAGCCTTTCCTGCGGTACATCATAAGGTGAAACAGAGTATAGAGCGGTCTCTATATTCGCAACTCCGAAGAAGGCGACGCCGGCCAACAGAGGAAAAAAAAGAACGTGACGCATAAAAGAGAAAAGAATATAGTGCCTATTCGAGTGTGCAACAAAAACTTGCGCGGCCTACCGGCCGGAATGTGAAGCAGAGGAAAGGGGATTAAATGCAGGTAATTGTAGTTGCAAATAGACCGGTTTCGCTAAACCCCGTTTCATTTTTGGTGCGGACTTTGCCAATACGTTCGTGTGCCAGTACCGCCATTTGTTCCATTCGTTTTCGCATAGAAGTCGGTGTTTTGGTAAAACGCGGATACATTAAAGGGGAAAAGTAATATTTTTCTCGGTTATTTGCGACATTTATTTATTTATTTATATCAGTACCCTCAAAGCCCTGGGGCATTACAGAGGGGAGTGGTACAAGACAAATTTGGCACTATATTGTTACGCACTAAAAATGTTTAAAAAAATGTGTTAACAAGTTAGGAAATTTATAGAACAAGGCAAACAAACAAAGAAAAATATTAACATAAGTAAGCAGTCACCGCACTTTTAAACGAGTCAAAAGACGGTATGTTTACTAATTGCACGGGAAGGCGATTCCACTCTGAAGATGTTCTTGGAATAAAAGAGTTATAATAGGCTGAGGTAATGCAATAAGGAATTCCGACTTTATGTTGATGATCTATACGCGCGGCGAGATGAAACAGGATTTAACCTTGGTTAGTTTTTTAGCGAAGAAATGGAAGAAGTACATTCAGCCCCAAGTATTCCTGGACGCTGTCGGCCATCATTTTAGCGTTAAAAAGTTTTGAAAATCACTTATAGTAATTTCTGAACAAAATATGAGTTCGTTCTGAAAATTCATGCACCAGAGCTACATTTTGGCGGAAACTGAGTGTTCGACATTGCGTAATTCATTTTTTCCAATTTAAAAAAAAAAAGTCAATGTGTATTTTTAGAGGCACCTCGTATTATTTGGTGTAAGAAGGAAATAAAAAACGTTGTTGAGAACCGACTCTTTACAACTTTCAACGTTTTAAAACGTATACTCCTCAAGTTTACAAAACATTACTTTACGACACGATTGCAAGAGACTTCGGTAGCACACATGCATTGTTTTCAAGATAGATACCAATGATGCTGGCTCAATATTCAGGTGGCGCACTTCCACGAGGGGGCTATATTCCTTCTGGGGTGACAATATTATGAATGAATGTTAACATCAAAGGGGTTTCTCGTAAAATAGATTAAGCTATAAAGAACTCATTAAAATAACGCATGTCACTGTGCTAAACATCTTGGTGCTCCAAAGGATGTTCATTAGCCACAAACGTAACCCTGACAACCACCAACAGAACGTATTTAAATTATATTAACTTGATCAATAGAATAGAGACAAACCAGATGCAACGCTTAATTTCTATATTCGCCATCTCACCTTGCGCCAGATTACGCTCGAAATTGAAGGCGTCGCTTGTTTTCAAAAGACAGATTCTGTTGTTTTTTCCGGTGCGAAATTTCTGTTATTTTTGCATTTTTCTGAAAACTATTTTGTTTGTGTATATTTTTATGGCCTTGTTAAACAGCATGCAAAAAAAAAAATCTACCTTTTTAAACACAGCTGCGCTGTTTCTGTGGAAACAGTATACTTGCCCTATGCTACTCTGCTGTTTCTAAAGTTCTAAGCTTTTCAAACCCACTGTTTAACGAATCTCAACTTCAGACCTGCTGAGCGGTTATGGAGATATTTAAGTAATTGAGAAATGTAGACTTATTACAGAAAGAATAAACAGAAAGGACGGAGAAGGACGGACATCTTTCGACTTTCAACAACATGTAGCGTTCTTTATTAGAAGTTGGCATCGAGATCGGTGAACCTAGAGAAAAAAAGGGGGGGAAGGAAAGGACAAGTGACAGAAGGGAGGGAGAGGGAAGAGGGAAAGGAGTAAAAGGGGGGAAGGAAAGAGAAAGCGAAACAAGGGAGGGAGAGGGGGAGAGAGAATCGGGGCAGCGGAGGAGCGAGGAATTGTTAGCCCAGTGGGACAAGAAGGGGGGGTCGGCATGAGAAAGTCGGGAAGTTGTTAGCCCGTTAAGATTAGGAGGAGGGGAAGGAGAAGAGGGGTCATCTCGAGACACAGAGCGGCGCCGCATCACCGCACTGTCAGGGAGCAAGGGCCCCCCGGGCCCGCGTCAAGGCCGCAAGTTGGGGGCGCAAATAAGCCGCCTCCCTCTCGGAAAGGACAAGCGAGGGAGACGAAATGTTTTGAGATGCCTGCTGCATGGCGTATGCTTCAATTATCTCGCGTCCGTAGCGGTCTCTATGTGAGCCCAGGATCCGCGCGTTGTGAAACCGGGGCTCACACGAAGAACATGCGCCTCTATGGCGGAGAAAGGGATGCTGGGACTCAATGTCCCCTTTTTTTATTCTTTCTGTAATAAGTCATCAAAACCAACGCGCTCACGTTTAACTATAGAGAAATGTAGCTTGCACATTTTTGTAGGAACGGTGCTTCCGAAGAAGAAATTTAATGTTGTGATGACCTGTTGAGGGCGCCTAGTGTTCACAACAGTTCGATGGTTCTCTGAAAGATATTTTATTTTTGATCGCATATTGAGACTCGTAAAGTTCACAATGGTTCGATTCTTCTCTAAGAGATTTACTTTTGTGGTGCCTTTTTAAAGATGCATGATGTTTAGAATAGTAATAATTACGTCGCTGTTTCATACATGATTGTTGTATAACTGCAAGCATGGGGTTATCTCTGAACAACGGTCTGCGTATCTGGAGTGAGCTCTATATTGCGGGAATCATGTTATAATTAGGCTATATCTTGACTCAACAATTTATAGCAGGACTCTAGTTCAGGGCATTTCCGGACATGAGAGCACCTGATTGTGATGAGTCCGCACCTTCGTCCTCAACATCTGGTTTTGAAAGCGATCCTGATGGCTTTGACCCGAAGACTCCAACCTTCAGGGGATCTAAGGCGTTCCTGAGAAGAGAAGTTGGGCTACTCGGCACTATTTCACTTCTCGTTGGTGCTGCCGCAGGTATCGTAATTCCCGAATTAATTAAATAGATAATTAATTAATTCATTTATTCATTCATTCATTCACTCATTCATTCTAGTGTCAATGTCTTAGCTGATTTAAAAAACTTATAATAATACCAATACGATATTTTAAACTTCGACCAGATTAGGCACTACTCGATAGATTTTAGTGACTGCTTCCAGGCTTCCAAGACTGGAAAACTGGAAAATAGATTATTTCTGATATCGCGGTGTGTTATTCTGCGTATTTTGATAACATTACCATAGAATGAACCACAGAAAACACAGTACTCTTAATCGCATCCTAGTCCCATCCTTTCGTTTTGAATTTTCAGCATTTGGCACAAGTGTGTTTTCGATGCCAGGACACACTCAGCGAAAATACAGTTCTGTATCTCACAAGAACATTGTCTTGTTGTTTTCTTTTGTTGTTTTTCCCCTTACAGTCAATTCGAACGCTTTTTAGTATCTTCAAATATCCCTATTGCGCCTAATTCAAATATCAAATTGAGCGTCATCTAAAACTGATACTTGAACGAACCGTTGCCTAGCCTCATTATTGCTACTAGCCAACAAAATTTAAATAAAGAACTACATTTATTTTAAGAGGCCCATTTAGATCAAAGTTACCTAAATAATTATCTTCTACACTAGCTGTGGCCAAAAATCGAAATGAAAAGAAATTAAAAAATGTCCTTAGGCGGGTTTGTTCTCATATCTATGCATTTTCCCAGTGTAATAATCTTGGTTATTTATTCATCTGTTTATGTATTTATTGATTAATTTGTTTAAAGACAGGAAGCCAAGGCAGGTGGTTAAGCTTGTTAAAGTTAAACAACACTAAAATACACCTCTTTTTAAATCAGACACGTTTATACTATTTGCAGCATTAATCGACGGTCAGGTGCATTAATTAATCTTACAAAGTAAGTGTTTAAAAATATATGTGCTATGGCGATAAGGAGTAATCTGTTTGTCGTGTTTCATTCTAATAAAATCAACAAATTTTGAACGTGTCCCATATTTTGACATGTTAGTCAATAATATCCCAATTAATAACTCTTTTTCTACCATAACAAGATGCGCATTCGAATTTGTTCTCTTTGTTTGGGTGTCTTGGACAAAGTCAATAATCAAAGCCAACAATCCAACGTACGAGATCCAGATAATTATAACAAAATGTTTTTATAATTGTCGCCGACAAAAAGCAATAACTTCGTTTGGATGGAGATTTACCATTTCAGACAAGGTGCGAAAAGGTATTCGAAACCGCGTATACCTGCTGGCATATGCATATCGTGAATGTTAAGGTCAGCTTACGTCTGAGTAACTACGTCTACTTCAGGCCCGTTTCTTTTCTGCTGCTATAGCTCAAAGAGACCATGCAGTTTAGATGTGGTTCAGCTGAGTGGAATGACTAAGAAATGGGGCTACCTGAATGATTTTTGTCTCTACTCCGTTTCACACCAAGCTCAAGCACAGGCGACGTTTATCGTTGTCGTTGTTTTTTGTTTTTAATCATTCTTTAGCAACCCACTCCCCTCTCCCCGATTTTGTGGAGATTTCGAGCCGCCTAGTGCGCAGTAGGTATGCTCAGTGGACCATTTCAGACCACTGTGCTTGCACCCCTTTTCTTCCTCCATATGCGGAGCGGCAGTACGCACTCCTTCACATTCACACCCTCTTCGAAGGACCTGGCGACCTTGACGTCGGCCTCGACGTCGTCCGAGAGATTATCCTTGAGGTCCTGACGTCGTCCTTGAGGTCGTCCCTGAGATCGCCCTAAAGGTCATTCTAGAGGTTGTCCTAGACGCCATCTTTGACGTTGTTCTCTAATACGTCGCCCTCGACATCATCCTTGATGTCGTCCTAGAGATTGTCTTAGCAGGTCGCCCTTCAGTCCGCCCTAGAGGTTCACCTTGAGGTCGTCCTAGACGTCTCTCTTAACGTCATCCTCAAGGACGTCGTCCTCGGCGTCGTTTCAGATGCAATCCTTGACGTCGCCCATAGCCTGGTAACAAAAAAGGAGGTAAACATGACCAATGCCATCGCAATTCATAGACAACCAACAATAGGCATATCTGCAGCCAATTTTTTCACAAAAAAGTCGGCATCGGGAGGTTTCGTGGGGAGGAGGCGTTGCTTCCCCCTTCCCTAAACTTGCTCCTGTGACGCGGTTTGTGATGCACTTATGGCGCTCCTTGATTGACTCTATCAGATCTTCGCATCCCTTGCACTCAGACTTTGTGTGACACGGGCTTTGTGTGGCACGGACTATATATGAGCCCCGCTTGTCTCTGCAAGTGATTTCTAATACGTCACAAAGATCTGTAACCGGGAATCATTGAGTTCTAATATTCAAGTAATCTTCTTGATGGACTGTTTTTTTCTGCAGGGATTGGTGGTGCACACTGCTTGTTGCAAAGTGTATTTAATCCCCTTTTGCTGAAATGTGGTGTTCGCAGGATCTGGGATATTCGTAACGCCCGGTATCGTCTACAGAAACGCTGGTTCAGTTGGCGTGGCGCTTGTGGTATGGGGCATATCGGGATGCTTCGCCATGGTTGGTAAGTTTATGAGAGGCACTTTCTCTGAATTGTCTGCAACGTTAACATACAAGCCACGGTGCAAGAAGAGAGAGGGGTCGGAACAAGGGTGCAAGGCCAGGAAGGGCCGGACGAAATTCCACTCGGACTTCGCGCATATCCCGGCGGGGCACTGTCGGTTAGGGGTTCCGCGCAGGCGTGGTCAAGCGCCACGCGCGGTTGTGCGCCCCGTGGCCTTTGAAAGCGTGTGAGCGAATAAGGACGGTTTCTCGAACTCAATTCAATTCAATTCAATTCAATTTTATTGACCGAAAAACGTATACAAAGTATTGGAAAAAGCATATGAACCGATAGCCGCTAGGTATAGTTCGAGCTCATTAACAAAATATCATAAGAACACAGAGCGACAGGCATATGTCATTAGAAAGTAGCAAAAATACTCATAATATTGTTTCTACAATATTAGAAGATAATATAGGTTGCCAATATCAAAGAAACGATGATGAGGATGAAAGATGATCTAAGTAGACAAGAGGAGATAGCTTCAGTGTTTTGTTAAAAGTATGCGAATTTCGAAAGTCGTTCGATAAGGCGTTCCAGATCTTAGTCCCACAGAATTAAATTAGCCTTTCCCCGTAAACGTTGTGGCATTGTCGAAGGTTAAAGTGTCCATACAAATTTGCTCTAGTTTGACGGAAACCTTTAAGAAGTATAGTTATAGAAAATGGGTTGTTCGTGGTCACTATCTTGTGAAACAGCGTGGCAATTTTGTACTTTACTAGTTTATGAAGTGTAAGATTGCTGAGGTGACTGTCATGCTGCGCCATCTCACCTCGTTTGCCAGAACTGAGAGTGAACCTTCGGCATATCTACTCCGTTGCGAGGCGGCGCCTCTCAGATACAGCTCTCTTTTGGCATCATGTGCTCCTTGTGCGCACCCCCGTGCGTTTGTTTACCCCCCCCCCCCCCCCCCTAACCCCAAATGAGCCCACGTGCTTTTGTCACATCAACCAATATGCCTTGAGGATAATCCGCTATTTATTTTTTCAATCAACCAATAAGAGTTTTTTTTCTGACATCATTACCACTTTTGTGCAAGAAGCAGACGACCTTACGCTCTGCTTAGCTTCAACACCATGAAGAGACTCATGGCTTTCTTTAGCAGTGCAAAAGCTACGAATGAAGTAGCTCCTATTCGATTCAAAACACTTCTCGCGCACCTCTACATTACAGCTGTTTTTCCACATCTAAAAACCCCATTCAATCAAATTTGTCGGAATTCCAGAGACACCACGTCGTTTCGCATGCAACCGTGATCAAGTATTGTGATGATGACAGTAGTGTAGACAGGGACCACTGCAGGTATAACGTCAGCGATATTTTGCGTTGTGCAGGAGGGCTCTGCTACGCTGAACTGGGCGCGATGCTTCCGGTGTCTGGCGGCGCCTATTCCTGCGTTGCGGAGGCAAGCAAATCGCTGGGAAAGCCTGGAGAGTTCATCCGCTTTATGTACGCCTGGAGCTACGTGATGCTCGCTGACCCGATGACCGCCACGCTCCACGCACTGACTATATCCAGCTATGTGGTTGGCATTCTGTACCCAACGTGCAGCGCTCCGTACGTCCTGCGGCTGATTGTGACGCTCATTTTCACGTGTAAGCTCCAACCGCTAATCCAGTGGTTCTCAACCACTGATGTTTCACGGACCCCGTATGAGTCGGCGGTATTGATGGGTGAGAGGAAGGGAAATGTATAGGTTAATTATGATAATTATTTAATAAGGGGATATAACTAAGAGCTAGTGTGAAGTAGACTTCTCTCATTTACATACACACGAAGAAACTCACCCGAAAATTGGAACATTTCTTCTCAATCTGAAGAAAATACAACTTTTACTGCTGGGTTTGACTGATGAGGCAAGGCCTCAAGGACCCCCCGAATTCCTTCGCGGACCGCCATTTGAGAACCACCCCTGCGCTAATCGATCAATCGACTCATCCAGCCAACCAATCAGACAGTCAATCGATTCATCAATCAATCAATCGACCCATGTTTATTTTTCTCGTGCTAACCAACAGCTTAGAGACCTGCATACAAATCAATTAAGTCCATGCATAAAGTCTGGTTTCTAAAGACACAGATCTGCGGGGAAAAGAATATTGATGTTTGTAATGTGCGTGTGAAAAAATATATTAGATTTGCCAAACCGGTGACAAGTCTCGATAATGTTCTGGGTAAAAACACAATGGCGCTTTTATAGCCACCCACAGCTTAGAGGCCGGCCTACAGAAACGTCTTCCGCCGGGCAGAAACCCGATTCCCAGTTTTCTTCTCCTCATTCCCTCTCGCCCCCTTCCCTCCCCCTCTCCCCACAGGAACGGGTCTCCGAGCTACTGCCCGCAGAAAGGAGGACGCTCTCTCTCTTTCTCGACTGGATAGGAGTTTCCATCTTTCTGGTTGTCCGTCTGCCTTTGAGAAAGGCAGGGCGTGGTTGAACATCTCATTATCGCATGGCAGCCAATGAGATGGCAGCATTATCCAATAAGAACGCCAAGGAACCAATCACAAAGCAAGAAGCTTCGTGATGGGTTAAGATCTCAGTGACTATTGCATTTCTGTTCACAGGGATGAGAAGGTTAATAAACCGATGATTGTCGAACTGTCTACTGAGCCGAGAATGAACATATGCAAATATTTAACGTCCCGAAGAGACCTTCCGTCACGTAAAGTACACAGTTTCAATTTGGATAAAATTGAAATACGTTTGTAATTACAACATACAGCTAAAATGTATCCGGTGTTAACTGAAAGCGCTTTATTAAAAATTGCTCGTAGACATTTGCTTTCCGAAAGATGTTGTTGCTTAACCAATCGTAAAACCCTAACTGTGTTCCACAGGTATGGCAACTGCTATCAACTCTTTTTCGGTGAAGGTGTCCTCGAGGGTTCAAGGAGTGCTGTCCACCGTCAAATGTCTAATCTTAGTCACAATCATAGTCACCGGAGCTATCGTCGCTTCCAGTGGTAAGCTCGTTCGTTGCGCTTTATGCTCATAATTTCGCCCACGCTTCATCGTCGAACGACCAAAACGATCGTCAAACGACCTTCACCTTTCTTACTCCAGCGAGTCACCTCAATGATGCTCCGATGTTCACCCCTGACACGACGTATGAAAAGATGGTGGTGGCGTTTTACGCATGCAACACATCATACGCCGGGTGGTATGTAACTTTTTGTGAGTATGTACAACAAAAATAAGCGAGACAGTGCAAAGTCTTCCCTAATGAAAAGAGAAATGTGTTTATATTATTTGACCAGTTTAAACATAGCAGAGCATATATAAATCATACATATCGTAAAAAGTTATGGTATGATCTTATATATTGTTTTCGCGTGTTTATTGAGAACATTCATATAAATTTTCAATTGTTTTTTATTTGAATTTTTTATGAAAATCTTAACGAATCACTTTTAGTTGAGGTCTCGATCGCATTCAAAGTCTGCACCCAGCGAGAGCAACGCATAGGGAAGTCGACGAGCCCGAGCTCCTTGCTTCGTCTAATCTAAAGCATGCATGGACCTTTGTAATAGAGGTGAACTAAGTAATATTTATGATTTTCGCTAACTCGGCCCACGGCCTTCAAAATTTCTAAACAGACAGGACTACCCAAGCCTCCTACATATATAAGCTCGGACAGGCTACCACGCAGTGTTGGCTTCTTCCAGAGCTGCCAGCTTGAAATCTGAGCTCTTAACTATTGTCGGGATTAATTTAAATGAAGCACAAGGATTTTGACGTGAAGGATACGGTATGTCTGGCAGTTTTGGCACAGAAATTATGATTCACAAACGGCACACGGAGTCTAGAAAGGCAAAGAAAAAAGCAAACCACAAGGAGAGTTTTTTTTTTCTGTCTCGTTTGTAATCTTACGTTAATTTCACCTGAAAAATGTTCCCTTGTTCCCTTGTTTCACCCGAAACAAAGGAAGAAGCGTCCGCCTTTTCCCTTGTTCTCGAAGCATCTCACACCTCCGGTATTTGTGCCCGCAGGCAGTCTATTGTCAATATTGGCGGCGAAATGAAGGATCCGCGGCGAAGCATACCACTGGCACTGGTCGCCGGCCTCTCCATCGTGACAGTTCTCAGCCTCCTGGTCAACGTGGCCTACTTCGCGGTCCTCGGACCCGTCACCGTCGCCGGCTCCGAAGCCATCGCCGTGTCCTTCGCCTTCGCCACCTGGGGCATGGCGGGAGCCGTCCTTGTTGCCCTTGCCGTGACCATCAGCACGTTCGGAGCCCTGTGCGCCGGATTCTTCAGCAACACAAGGGTCATCCTCGCCGTAGCCAGACGCGGCCATCTTCCCTCCATCTTTGGTTCCATCAACGTCAACTCGTCCGTTCCGCTGACATCGTTGCTGCTGCGTAGCTTTCTGGCCCAAGTGTACGCCTCCACGGGTTCCGTTGAACGCCTCCTCCCCAACATGGTGTTCCTGTACTCCAGTATCAACGTCCTCCTGGTTTGCTCGTTCTTCGTGCTACGGTTTACCATGAGAGACGCTCTGAGGCCTTATAGGGTACCCACAGTGTTTCCGGTGTTGTGGCTGGTTTTCCTCGTGTTGATGTCGGTCAGCCCCCTAGCGCGATCGGTGCAGCACATGCAGTACGGCGTGATGATTGCTGTGGTTCTCTCCGGAGCGGTTTATTACGCGCTGTTCGTACATTTTGAGTTGTCCTTGCCGGGAGCTCGGGTCGTCACGTGCTTTGTTCAGAAGTTGCTGGCGTGCGCACCTTGTTTCAGCGACCTCGACGTCCCGGCGAATCAAAAGTCCGGAGGTCGCGCGAATAAACGGTTAGCCTCGTCGTAGAGGATAACCTGTATCCACTGCACATTTATTTACAGATCAAATAACACCCCGTTTTGTTTGTTCCCATTCTTGGAATAGCAATTTGGGTTGTCGCTTCATTTTTTTTTTTTTATGCAATCATTTTAAAGTGATTGTCCTCCTCCGGTAAGTAGGATAGCGAAAGGCTCATGGCTCTGGGAAAGCGAAAAGGACTTTTCGTAGAATATGAGTAGAGTTCCGTGTTTTCGAATAAATCTGAAAAACTCAAAACACCCACCGGTAAAATGTTCGTCAATTCAGATTTATTTGATAAACTCCGAAACTTGATCTACCAATGAAAAAAAAAAAAAAAAGACGGTATTTTACAATTAAGTTTGGACGGTGCATAGGGCCAATGGTCTTGAGAAAATGTCAGCCCAGTTTTCTTTCAAATCTTGGACCATTGTTAAAAGGAATCTTACCTCTTATCTTGTCAAGGTTCATCAGGACAACAGACCTTTCGGGTCACGACAAAAAGCCACTGTTTCAGTTTAGGCCGAAGTGCTCTGAGAGGAAGCAGGGGGTTGTGTTTTATTAACAGCGAAAACTTGGAACCATAGATTTCATAGAAGGGAAAGAAAGGCGAGCAGTTGCCGTCTCTATAGTACACCTTTTACCAGACTACCCCCGGCAGCCGCGGGGTAGGTTGATGGATAGAATGGGATGAATACAAGCTTCCTAGCGACTACCTCCTTGGGTTTATAGATTTTAAGGTTTCGACGTTTATTAAAGAAACAATTGTTTGGAACTTTTGTCGTGGGACAAGTTAGTATTGCCAACGCCAAATCCAGTTGAACACATATTATTTGATACAAGCTCGTTCTTTTGAAGCTATCTCACGTTTACACCCAGATCTTTTTTTATATAAAAAAGTGAAAGCCGTTTACAACTCCCTGTAACGCCGAATTAGAGCGCAGCTCTTGAGGAGGAGTAGGGAAGGGTACTGAGGGGGGGGGGGGGGGGGGGTCACGTGATCTGGGGGGGTCGCGTGACCCCCCAGAGAAATTTTCCGCTAGATTTAGCGGGGAAATTTTTCCGCTAGATTTAGCGGGGAAATTTTTCCCCTAGATTTAGCGGGGAAATTTTTCCGCTAAATTTAGCAGGGAAATTTACCCATAATGCACCGCGCGGTTACGCCGACGGCGACGCCGACGCCGCTCAAGCCGGAAACGGGCGCCTAAGAGCTGCGCTCTAAAACGCTGCAAAATTAAGCTCCAAATATCGGAGAATTAGAAATGTAAGAAAAATAAAAATAAACAAAAACTAAAAAAAAAAAAAATACAACTTCGGAAACGCTTTTTGAATTTGGTGAAAAATAAACTCCGAAAATACGGAATCTTATATGTAGAGTAAGAAGATTTAAAATGACAAAATGCAAAGTTTCAACTAGTGAAGCTTTCGAGATGTAGAACAAATGTGTCTTGAAAATGTTACTTCGTCCTTAAAGGGCCCTCAGGAGGCCTCTGAGATCGCCTAATTGTGGTGCGGGCTCTAAGCATCCTAGAAATATTTAAATCACGACGATCCCGTGGCCGATTTCCTCATTAAAAAACAATCAAAGATCGAAAACACCGAGGTCATCGCACGGAATGGGAGAAGCGGGGTTGCGGCAACCAGAACTACATATGTGACAAATGAAAAAGTGACATTTCGTGGAGATTGCAAACGCTGCTCTTACCAAATGTGTATTATTCTGTAGATCGTATAAGAGCAAACGAGGATATGAGAAAAAATGTTAATTTTTTGCGGAGAGAGAACGTAATACTGCAAAACAGTGCACTCTTTTTTTTTTTTTTTTTCGTCTTCCGCGGAAGTGGTATGTCCGGTCGTCTGCTCTTGAGCGCGCCCTCGCTGGACTGACTCATCGCATCGGTCTTGATATTGATATTCATAGCATTTATTGCACTTTTTAGGCAGAAACGTACAGACGTGCTGGTGTTGGGCGAAGGCTGACGCCCATGCAACTAGTGTGCCCACAACCACCGACCCGCGCACTCTTACAACATATATACCGGGTGTTTTTAGTTTTTTTCTTGCTGTTTTTTTTTCTTGCAGATCTGTTTACAAAAAAAAAGCCATGAAAGCTACACTTATTCGGTTTGTGCGAGTGAGTTATACGCCCAGGGGGGCACTAGGGGGGTGGCTAATCTTGGCAAAAAGTCAGCTAATTAGTTAAAGTTCGTTAATTAACTTTTTAATTAGTGAAGATAGATATATGGTTCCAATTAGAAATTTGCTGAGCGTCGTCTAAAACCCCTAAATCAGTCATTTTTAGAAAGATCGTGAGCGCGTGAAAAGCGCAACAGTGGGCTGAAGTTACCACTCGTGGGGCAGGTACAAGGCTGGGGCTAGATAAGAGACGGAAAAATCGCGCGGGCGCCTTACCGAAACCGCTAGCCTCGTACGTGCTCCACGAGTGGTAACTTTAATGCACTACGGCGCTTCTCACGCGCTGAAAATCTTTCTGAAAATGACTAATTTAGTGATTTTCGATAACGATCTGCAAGTTTCTAATTGGAACCATATGTCTATTTTCACTAATTAAAAAGTTAATTAACAAATTTTAATTAATTAGCCGACTTATCGCAAACATTTGCCACCCACATATGTCCCTCTGGGCGTATAACTCACTCGCACAAACCGCATAAGTGTAGCTTTCATGGCTTTCTGTAAACAAAATTGTAAGAATGAAAAAACACCCTGCATATTTGTACAAAATGCTGGGGAAAAAACAACTAGTGTGCTTACAAACACCGACCCGTGCACTCTTACAACATTAATGAATTTGTACAAAAAGGTGAAGAAAAAAAAAAGAAGTAGGTAAATAAGCTAGAAGTAGAGGAGGAAAAGTTTCAAACACTGTTAGAGGGGTCACGCAAGACAGTCTGAGCTACTGCCTTCGTCTCTTGGGGATCAGAGGAAACTGGGGGGAGTCCTCACCAAAGTGTAGTTGCCCTCAGCAGGCAGGGCTCCCTGTACCGTAATGTTCGGGACATCACGGGGTGGAGTCTACCTGTTCTGTTCACTCTGAGGGCATCGTAAAGTTCTTGTTATAAATGTGGTCCCATGATCTTGCAGAACAGCCGGGCAGATGCTACTTGCTGTCGCTGGTGCAGGCTCCCTTAGGCAGCAGTCTTTAGAAGGTCACTAGAGGGTACTTCTCTGTAGGGGAGTGGGACTGACGGCGGGGAAACACTGCGGCGATAGTAAGTGTAGGCGGCACGCCGTTGCACGCCTTGTAGTGTGGTTTGGAGATATTTTTGCTGAAGGTACCACACCGCAGAGCAATACTCTAGGTGGGGCAGCACCAGCGCAGTGTAAAGGTGGCGGAAGGTGTTGAGTGTTATCCCTCATGTGACTCGAGTGACAAAGCCCAGCATACGTCTTGCTTTTGATGTGGCGCTGTGGACCTGAAAGGGGGGGGGGGGGGGGGGGGGGGGGAGTTGAGACGGTTGTCTAGGACAACACCAAGGAGGGTTGTGGATGGCACGTGCTTTAGTGGTGAGCCACCCAGAGTTAAGCTTGAGGCTTGGCTTGTAGTTTTGGAAGAGACAGTGAATGTCATTGCAACACGTTTAGAGCAGTTAAAGGGTAGTTTGTTTTCGGCCGACCAGCGAAAGCACTGGTAGAGGTCGTCCTGAAGGGCTTGGTGGGAGCTGTCAGAGCATATAGGCTAAAGAAGGAACAGGTCATCGACATACATGATTGGTGTGGAATTTAAGACTTCTGCAATATCGTCAATGTAGATCAGGAATAATGTTGGGCCCAGCACGCTATCTTGAGGAACTCCACAAAGCACCATGAAGGATAGGGATTCGGCCCCTCCGAACACAATTTGCTGGGCCCTTCCTTCAGCATTCGCATTCGTACACAGTCAGCTGACATATTGCTTAGGGTCATGGGGAAATGCATATCCTACGTACCTAGATTCAATTTAGTTGTCCACAAAAACGTGCGCTAAGAACAACACATTTTCTAGTAGAACTGACGCAAGCCAACCCTTATTTCAATCATTACACGCGGGACACGATCCCTCAATACGGGACAGTCCCGCGAGTCGCGGGACGGGTGTTCACCCTACGTTGAGGTGGAAAAAACGAAAGACCATCTCGTTGATGTCGAAAGAGCGAATGACCATTCCATGACATCATGGACTTTGCACGCACAATTTCAAATAAATCCCTCACCGACAATGTTGCTCTAAATTTTTATTCGCTCTTTGAAAACTGTTTATTTTTTAAAGAGACTGTCTAAAAACGCACATTTTTTTCAGGGGCCTTTTAAAGCGAAGCTTAAGCGTCTCCCAAGTTTTTGAGCAAAGTTGCCGAATCGAAGTACGTACTCTGCTAAGAATTGCACGAAGAGGTCCTTCATCCAAAATATATAAAGAATGAGAATTTTGAAGCCGACATATCGTTATAATTAATTATCAATTATTCTATGGAACAAACTATATATAAAAGATGGAAGCTTCAGAGATTTGGTAATTGTTTAATATACCCGTGCGGAGAAAACTGCCTACGAGGACAGGAAGAAATGCAGTAGGAATGCAGCGTTGTGCTGTGTTCTTTATGTCCGCACTTGTCTTTTGCGCGGTATGTCCTCAATAAAAAGTAAAAACCTTAATATCTGTAGACTATGCTTCGTTATTTTAACTATAAAAGAAACGTGATCAAACAAGTTCGGAATAGTGCAACAGACAAAAATAAGAAATTTGTATGTATGCAAAAAGAGACCAGCAAGAATATTAAAAAAAAATACAAATATACATCAATATACGGTCTTGTAAAACTACATCCGTTTATTTAAAAATGCGTAGCTCTATTAATTTTTAAAATGTCATGATTTTTAATTGATACAATAGAACTGGGCAGGCTGTCTCAGTCAACGATTGTCTGGGGGAAGGAGCGGTGAAATACGTTTCTGCTGCCATTTAAGCGGGCGATGTTTCTAGAAATGTTCACTCGGGAAGATTATCTGTGGGAAGTACGTAGTGGGCTATCGCGAAGCCTGTAATAATGATGGTAGATTCTGTGAAAAGCTGAAAGACGTGCAATTGTATGGCGATTTTTTTGTTAGCGAGAGGTTCATTTGGGTTTTGAAAGCACGAATACACTGAAAGTACGGTTATAATCGGAGAAGATAAATCTTGCTGCTCAGTTTTACGCTACTTCGAGGATGTTAATAATATAGATTTGATGAGGGTCCCAGGCTGACGCCGCATATTCGAGTTTATATAAAACGAAGGTTTCAAAGGCTTTTTTTTTATGTGATGGAGCGGATTTTAGGTTTAACACTATGGTCCTGCATTCTCTTCATCGAAACAATTAAATCAATGGATGGATTTTAATGGCTATACGCTTTGTAACGGGCGGTAGCTTGCGCCACTTAGCGCAAGTCTAAAAACACAAAAAAAAATATATTATTCCTCCTGCTCTTCTAAGGCCAATTTTCTCCTTCTAAAGTGTGGGATATCGCCAGGATGACCTTCGGGGTATCGGGAAAAAAGCCTAAAAACATCACCCCCCGCCTCTTTCCCCCGGCGAGGGAGTCGCCAATTTTCCTCTGGTCAAACCTTTTTGGCGTTACCCCAGCACCGGACCCAACTGGGAGATCCATGGTTGAGACTTTGGGCCGTGGCCACGCGGGAGGGAGTCCCAGCTGTGCTAGTTAGTTGTCCATCATTCATTTCTCCCTAGATAATTTCCACCAATCTTCTAATCGCCTCTTTCTCACTGTAATCCTTTTCTCTTTCGTCCTTCTATCGTCGCCAGTAAAACTCAAGGCCCCGGCCAAATCCGTTACCCCGTCAGGGAGGGCAGGGCGAAGCCCCGTGCACTTCAAGAACAAGTGCTCTAGTGTCTCACTATCATTATGGCAGGCGTCACATAATGCGTCTGTCTCCTGAAATTTAGCCCTATACGTCCTCGTCCTCAAAACTCCCGTTCTTGCCTCGAACAGCAAAGAACTTTCTAGTGAATTGTCAAACATATTTGCCTTTCTTTTGTCCTGCTTTCGTGACCTGTACACTGTTAGAGCTGTTTCCCCTGCATTCTTCCCTCCAACATTTTCCTCTCTGCCTCTTTCACTCCCTTTTTCCATTGGAGTAGTCTCCACAGCCCCATCACTAGTGTGGAGGTATTTAAGTGTAAGCTTCCGGGTTCGGTTGGTCCATTTTGTGCTTAAACTTTTCACGTATAAATACTTGAATACGTTCCGTGCCCACCGCGTATCATCCATTTTAGTCAACCTTTGTTCAAATTTCAACTTACTAATTGCCTCCCTGCTCTCAAATGACGACCATCCCATGTCCCCCTGTACTCCCTCATTTGGTGATTTTCTATGTGCTCCCAGTGCCAATCTGCCTACGCTTCTTTGTCGAATTTCCAAACCTGATTGAACCTCTGATTTCATGCACAGTACTGCATTGCCTGAAGACAGTCCCGGTACCATCACTCCTTTCCATATACCTCTGACAACTTCATATCTATTATAGTTCCTAGTGCCTTGAGCTTCATAATAATTTATTTTCCCTTTTCTAATCATATTCTCCTCATATTCCTCTAGATATATTCTCCCTCATTGAGCCAGACATTTCTATTTTCCTACATGATCTATTACAATGCTTTGTATCCTCACGGGTTCCCTCTTTTCGTCGTCCGGGAACCTCCATGCTTGTTGGTCTGTTCGATGCGTTCACTAACATAGTAATGTGAAAGCAAATATAACAAATATAACACTTTGTTGACGATCAATACAAAAAAAAAAAGTTTGGAAATTAAAACAAAAATTATACGCACTGTTACTTAGGGGAAATCGTTGAACGTGTTAATGTTGCTTTCGATGTTTTCTCGAAAGTAAATATCGTCAAACCGACGGCGAATGACGTTGTTGCTGAACTCGCTGGAACAAGCAAGTGCCCGCCCGCAAACAAAGCTCGTCGCCGTGTTTAATGCTGTGTTTCAGACCGGAAGGTAGCTATTTGACAAAAAGCGAATACACAATGGGTTTAGTGGGATAAATCGTAAAAATGGTAAGTACTGTGATAATAGTAAAGTAGTGTGACCCTGAAGACTGGGAGTGAGTTGAGGGGTGTCAAAAATGCCAATATCTACCTTTCTTTTTTTTTTTTTCTTTTTTACACAACATTTAGGACACGCAGACGAAATCAGTTTTCTGTTCTTTACTTTAGAATTGTCAGAGGGCAACTTCCACAAATGTTTGACCGAAGTCCGAAAATCATTGCACCCCCCCCCCCCCCTTTTTTTTTTTTTAAGGAGGGAAGCTAAGAAGCAAAAAGTTGAAAGATCGTTTTATGATGGAAAACGAATTCCGCAGTTTCAAACTAAGTTTTCATGAATTCATCTAAAAAATCGCAAAATGTGCTACAAATTTTACTAAAAACGTTGCCCATTAATTATGTCGTGAATATTATACGCCTTCGTAATTGTAGAATTACCCGAGGCTGTTAGGGAATTGTAGTAGAGCGTTCCCGCAGCCCACTAAGCACCCGGATAGCGCTCCGTAATCCGCCAGAAGACCTTGAACTATGGAGACAAGGCTGGCGGCACGCATGCGCAGCTGTGGCGTTTTCTTCGGGGATACCGTAGCGGAGGAGAAAAACGACTTACTACAACTCCCTATTATGAACTTACATGGAGAGCCTCAAGTAAGAATGTGTTCAACTCAAACCATGCAGGGTGCTTGCAATTTAATGGCGGCGTTAGAGATGGCGGATTATACTCTTTTCCGCGTTTAAAAAAAATTCTTACCCTATTAGAACAAAAATGGTGTCTAAAGTGTTATTTTATTCTCCAGGGCTGTTTATAACCGGAGTTACGTTTAAAAACCACCCGTAGCCCCATAGACCCGCAGAAAAAGTTTCCATAAACACGTAACCCCGGGTGAGCAGTTGAACACTCTCTTAAGGCCCGTTCACACTCTTGCGACCGAGTAGAGAGACCGGTTTTTAAGCCTGTTGCGATCTCTTAGGGCCAGCTCCGCTGTAGCGCATCCGGCCCTAAGAAGTCGCAAGAGGCTTAAAAACCGGTCTGGTCTCTCTCGGTCGTACTCGGTTGCAAGAGTGTGAACGGGCTTTTACTTGAGGCTCTCTAAACTTGCACCAGCTAACTTGCGTCCTCACATTTTGTTTGTTAATATACTCCTTCCTTCTCAGTGATGTGGTGCTGACGGCACTACCTGTAATACTCGTCATTTGTCATAACTTATGAAACAAGCGTTGAAATGGCTAAACGGTTCATCGAAAAACCCTGGGGTGGTCAACTGAACGTACTTCCTACTTATTTGCAAACTACAGCAGCAGTCCTATCAAACGTCGCCTAAATGCAATGCTGGCATAAGACGACTAAATATGCAAGTCAACGCATTCACATAAAGGAAATCCTGGCTTCCCGATAATGTGTAGTTGCTCTGGGCGTTTAGTTTCGGCAGGATGACCCGTGGAATGGAGAAAACACTGAACACAAGTCAGGATGAGGAGAATGCAACAATTAGGGGACCACCCGGCCTAATACAGATAATCAGGTCGTGACCGGTTCTTATCAGGCTAACCATAGGGCCGATGCCTGGAACTTTTCTTCTTCGACGAATGGAGATAGTGGCTGCTCTAGAATGCAGCAAGTTACTAATGATAATGAAGTAAGCGATGATTCAGCGTTCACTGCAGCACATCGGCGTCGCTATCCGCGCGCGCGCCTTTCCTTGACGCGAGGAAATCGAAGGACTTGCGTTCAAAAACAACTAATGCTATGAAGGACGCTCCCAGCGAAGCACCCCGGCTGAATTTCAATCTGTTGGCCTACCACTTACCTCGGGGTAACCTACAGAGTTGTGCGCGTCGCTGATCATTCAGCGCTTTACAAGCGCGTCGTTTATAGCACAATGAGCTGACGTTAAGACTCTAAATGTAATTTCAACTCCACTTCACAAAAAAAAAAAAAAAAAAGTTGGTTTGCTCTGTATGTTTATACAGCCTTGATGGAGATACGCCTCAACGGGTAATCGGTCTCTTAGCTGTAGGTGAGTAATTTAGCCAGTGCAGTACAACCGCCAACCTGGGGTTTTTAACGTGCATCACGCAGTAAGTAATAACACGAAAGCGTGCCCGTACGAAACTCATCTAGATCGAAACGGGCGGGGTGGCGGGAATCGAACCCTAGAGGTTCCCACCGCAAGCTTTCACTCCACGCTCCGATCCACTTCACACAATGACATCTTGTGTTATTTATATTACATTGCCGAGCTTTCGCTCAGAAGTTCGAAAACCATCGAATTTCTTAGCGCAATAAGTTAGAAAATGTCGAATTTCATAGCGCGAAAATCGGGAGTTCGAAAGCAAACGAATTTCTCAACGCCGAAAACTCGAAAATTCAAAAATCGTTTTTTTTTTTTTTAGTAATGTCAACGTTTGAATTTTGCGACCTTCAGGTTCGCAAAAACTTCGCGGCATCTCTAGTTGTAACACGGTCGTGACGTCGCGCCGCGTCGAGGAAGACGTCGACGCCCCACGCAACGTCAAACGTCGCTGTGACGTCACATTAATGACGTCCCGACGTTGTGTGACGTCGTCGTCACGTTAACGTCGTCTTGACATCGCGTGACGCCAACGTTAACGTCGTCGTCAACGTCGACGTAAACGGGACATTACAACGGCTTTCCTCCTCGCCTCCTCTGCTTTCTGCGACGTCAGTGTGCTCGTCAGACTTCACGTCAGACGGGAGCTGCCAATGGTGTGCCATGGGCTTGTCCATCTGTTCTGCCACAGCTCGTATCCTTCCCTTTCCTGTTTTCAGGACTTCAAGAGCAGCGGGAGAGCCAACAGAGGGTGTGATGTCCGGAACTGCGTGATGAGCATTCTCTAAGCCTCCGCGAAAGACAAAAGCGAACGTTGGCAAAGAAAACTTTCCCCCCGAAAAAAAATGGAAAAAAAAAGGAAGGAAATTGATTGTGGCACTTCAAATGAAGCGTCGGTTTACGCGTCCTTTGAGTGTCCTGTATGGGCAGGGAAAGACAAATGGTTTTCATTACCACTTGCATCACTTCACAGAACTTGTCACCGATGCTAATTGCAAATTTTAAAAAAATATAAGCACAATGGTTTGAGCCCGAGACTGAGGGAGACTTTCACTACAGTAGAGGGGCGATCAGTGCAAACTTTTTTATCATACATGCTGCACACTCCTTCCTTACCAGCAATACGCCGAGTCTCACACACGCCTGTAACTGTCCTTTTATTACTGCAGCCTCAACAGATTTGCAAAATTCGTGAAGGCAAACAGACGCCGCATACGGTACTTTGAAGCTTTCAGGCAATCAGTGGTAGGAAAATCATATTGTACAACATTTATCACACGATATGAAGCCTACCATTTTGTCACTGGAACACACCAACAGCAACACTATAGCACCAACTCTTGTTTTTGTGCTTGACAGGCATATAGAAGCTTGTACAATGTAACTAAAACTCTTCACAATTAACACACCAATGTCATCGCCTAGTAGCTAGACCCTCCGTTTAACCACCTTCACCCAGGAGTAAATTATCTAAAATAAATAGTACACACGTATATCTTGAAACATATGAGCACAAAATGCACGGCACTATGCTCCCTTTCCTAGACACAAATTGTTGCTGCTGCATTTGCACAAGTGCTTGCGCACCTAGAGTTCTCTCCAGTTTGAAGCTTCCAAAACGCTGTGCCATGTATGAAAGAGAGTAATAGCACAAACAATCCAGCATAGGAAAATTACATTATTAAAGGGTGCTATTGCTGTTCCATCAAGTTACGCTGGACTCGCAGCAGACCAAAGCTAAGCTTAGCAACTGCGACCCACGTTGACAGAGGCAACATTTAAGCACGACGGCACAACCTTCATCACAACCCAGATGTGCAGGCACTGAAGTCACAGCAATGGTGCCATTTTACGAGCTAATTATTGAAAAGCAATTCACCTCTAAACATTGAACTGCACTGTCATTCCCACAAAGACCATTTCAATAATGTTTTGCCCTACTTGTAAGCTGAGGAGCATGTTCAAGCATGAATTTGTTCCTCAGCAAAAATAGCAAACTGGATACTGTAAAAAAAGAAAAGTGCAACCAAATTCACACAAATTCAGCAACTTTAGCTAGAATGAACCCAAAATCAGAGATGCTCATGCTTCTCCAAAAGAGAGAGTAAATGTAGTTACTCATCATGCTATCAAAGAAGAAACAAAGTATACTACATATTACACTGTAAAAAAAAAATACTTTGTGATTATGAAAAACAATGAGCTAGTTGTAACATTCTTCTATGAATGGCAATCATAGGACCTGTAGGTATTAGACCTACCCCAAGCTTTTTGCACCCTTTGTACTGCAGTCCCCCGAGCCCTGCAATTTCATCAGTTTAAGACCAAACACATACTGTAAAAGCACACAACCTTGGATGCAGAGTGGTCATATATAAGAATCACAGTAGGGTCAGAATTAAATGAGATTAGCACAAAGGAGCGATCGTCCCAAATGATAAAAGAATGGCACTACAGTAACGAAATGCACCGTGATATAACAAGATAATCAGATTGATGGGTAGGGTCTATGTCTGTTCCTTAAGGAGGTTGTCAAAAAGCAGCTTCACACATCTTCATGTTCTCTGCCGTGCTTAACAGTGTGTGTGTACCTTCACATTTTTGCTTGCAATATATTTTGCTCTTTGCAAACTAGTGCCCTACCAGAGCTTGATAATTTTTTTACAACTTGCACAAATACAATTAATCATAGCTTTGGAAATAATGTGTCTGCCACAGCACCTCTAAGGTAAAAGGGCATAATCGGCCTAGACAGTCTCATTTCTGTTGTGTTTGTATCATCACAGTATATAGCCATTCACCTGTGGTAATCTCATTTTATTCTGAGTGCACCTCATAAGAACAATGGGAGGCAAAGTCATCTCAAAGCTACTTTCAAGCTAGGGTTCCTTAATTCTTCAAAAAGCTTCTTGCCCCATTTCACTGGTGACCATGTAACCACAAAATGGCAATGAATAGCTACTAGATGGCAATGATCATAAAGTGGTAATGCTCATGCACATACTTGAACACTTCAAAACTAACACTGCAAGTACAAACAGGCTTCCCAAGGGTTCTGCAGCATTACAACACTCCACGACACATATTCCAACTAGAATGCTGTTGTACCAGGCATGCTGTGGTCTCAAATATGTACTCCCTATCTGCTCATATGGTTGATGAGTCACTTTTCTCATGAAGAGAAAGGCCCAATAATGCCCAAATGCCATTCAATGCTATATCAGTATACAAGTACACATGCCACAATGTGAAGGAGATCATTAGCAAAACTTTTCTGCCATAGCAAACCAATTACATACACAACTGTTCCACAACAAATCCTGTCTTAATCATGTCAATAAAGAGAAAAATAAATCTTGACATGTCTAAAAACTTTGTAGGAGATCATTCAAGACACCAGCTCAAACTGGTATATAAGTTCAGAGGCGACGTCAACAACCGAAGTTTAAGAAATGTCGTTCCTCCCACCCGCTCGCCGCTCGGTGTCCCTTACATAACCTGGCTCTAAAAGAGAAGGGCCACTCCAAGTCAAATTGTATCGTGTTGTAGCAGTTCTTGCTTCAATTTGCAAGAAACTCTACCAGACAATAGAGTATGAATCATTAAAAAAAGACATCACATGGCCACCAGTCACATGGCCACCAGAAAGTTTAGAGGTTCCTGTGATCATTGGATAGTTGCCAAGGAAGGCAAAAAAATAAACAGAGCTACCCAAGTAGCAATTGGCAATGGGTCTTTCCCAAAACCTATACTTGCATTTTTGCTTGCCCAAATAATGGCACACTACCCAATAAAGAATGACTCCAGATTGAGGAAGAGACCTGGAAAGGAGCATGAAATCACCGTAACCCCCTTTCCTTTTTGCAAACGAAAAGCACGTCCTGCTCATACAGCTCTTGGTAAACCAAATTCACGCTTTAACCGAATGATTTCGGTCGGGGACACGCGTTTTGGATGCTCTACAAAACTGACGCCATCACCAACAGAATGGTTAGTTAGCAAAGCCGTTAGGGAAGAGACAAGTGTTCAGACAGCGGAAACACTGTCATACTTTGTCTAGCCTGCGAGACAGACAAAAGCAGGCACTCCCGTTGACTCTCAACTTCCACCACAAAAAAAAAAAATGCAGACACATTTCTGTACACAAAAGAACTGTCCGGAATCGCCCCCCCCCCCCCCCCCTCATTCTGCATGTGAGGCCGCATTTGCTTAGCAGCCTGAATACCCGTTACGTGGTTACGGTTGTCAAATGTTGATTTCGACTATGGTGCCCGAAATGCCTCTTCGACGGGTGTGTTTAGCAACCTACACTGCCTGTGCATTGAAAGCAGTCCCAAAAAAGTAACGAATTACATTACACGAGCAGCCGGCACGTCATGCTGTCGGATGTTGCATTGCTGGCGAATGGTCATAAAAGTTCCGGCAAAGAAGGCGATCAAACGCAAGCGACACAGTCGTCACGGCCGCGGACCGTCAAGCTGAAAAGCGATCCAAGGCTGAGCGAGGGTCTGCCTCATTAGCACCAATTGCAGTGCCACAGCCAGGATCACAGCAGGCAAAAGCGTGATGCTTCCACGACATTGTTGACCCGAAGTCAAAGGACCACAGACTAGAACGTGGTAAACACAATGGTCGGAGACACATTCCGGGCACCATAAGTTTTGACGCGACTCCGACTGGCTCGCAGTTTAGCTTGAGCCAGGTCGGCTCCACTTCTAATGGAGACCCGAGTGGCTCTTCCGGCAAACGCCCGGTCGCAAAAAAGAAGGGCACTCAAGCAGAGGTCGTGGAAGGCTGTCCCGTACTGTGGTAGAGCCTCCGCATCTTCCGTAGAAGCGGCTCTGGCTGTTCGTCCACCCTGGACACCTCGAATCGCGAGGCCGACGGTCGGAAGTGAAAGAAGCCGGGCCCCTTGCGGCCTTTCTTTTCTCGTCCCGAAGGCGATTTGGGATCCTGAAACAATGGTCGAGCCTGTTGACGCACTGCAGGTTGAAGCATGTGAAGCAGAAGCTCACGGTGCAGACCCCAGGGTTCCTGGGCACAACCTCCACCCTGCCCACTTCAATTTGCAGTCGGCAACAGGTTAAGAGTTGAGGGGAAGCTCCTCCCACCCTTTTCCACTTTAGCAGAGCGAACGCTAGAGAGGAGGACCTCCTCTCCAGCGTTTGCTCTGCTAAAGTGGAAAAGGGTGGGAGGAGCTTCCCCTCAACTCTTAACCTGTGATTGACCATAGACAAACATTGTACTGGCGGGCGTTCGTGCAATCGCTACTGTATAGCGTTGTGTGAATATCTGCGTTTTCCAATAATAGTTCTTAATAACATGCCATTCGATATTCGCTTCGAAACAAACTGCCATATTTATGCTTTTCAAGGTGTTGATTGGGGTGGGTTAGTCCCATTGAGTGTGCTTCTCACCAAGCACCAACGCACTGCGGGGAAGCAATACCCGCAAAGCTCGCTTCGCCGCAGCTCAGACGTGTGCTTAGGAGAAAAGTACACCTTCCAAGTGGGATAATGCAAACATGGAGCCAATGTATTAAAAAAAAAAAAACGGAAATGTTATGGATGTTGATATTTACATCGCAGTAAAAGTTTCGAAATGGAACTGTGGACATTATGCAAGAGTACTATCGCGGACAATATGAGCTGGAATAGCGCTCCGGCCGGCGGACGGTACTACCTGCGCCGCCTGTCGCATTGCTCCGCACACGTGACGCACCCTGAGTCCGAGACAAGTTCTCGCTCGCTGCACCACTGCGCTCTTCCGGCCGTCTGCCAGCAAGGCGGCGGGTGCGAGAGCGGGCGTGCGTGTGGTAAGGCGGCGGGGGGAACAAAAGATTACACTTGTCGTCCCTCTTTTGGAATTGATTGACTTTACTTTATCACGCAGAATCCCGTACAAAAAACGCTGATTGGTGAAGAAAAAATATTGAAGTGTCTTAAATTTCAGCTGCGATTATCGTTTTTGAAAGTCAGATCAAAAGGCATTGCAGGTTGTTCGTGTTTGATTATAGGGGCATGCACAAAGTAGGACATCGTAAAATATAGGCCATAATCTGTATGCCGGATTTAGTCCGGCTCGAAGGTATTTGGTTTTTTTAACTTTTTCATTGATCACAGAGATTTACAAAAACGGTAAGCATGCATGTTACTGAGAAGGTTTTTTAAAACCTTGATTGGTATGAAAAGGTTCAAAAATATAATTTCTTTATTATTGGGCCCACCTGTTTGTTTCAAACAAAATAAGTTGCTGACAAGACACCAGTTTTTTTGTTTACGAATTCCTAGTCTTAATAAAGTGGGACAAACAGTCATATATATCTCCCCGAAGAAGGAGATTTAAACTTAATCGAAAGAATATTTCCAGACGACAATGTAAGACACAAAAGATTAATAGTCGGCGTGGAAGTTCAACTGCACTATACAAGAAGATCGGGAGCAAGGAGGCACCACACAAAAGTGTGCGTGGTTAACGGCGTTAAACAGTGTGTCGCAACCGTAGCATCAAGCTTTGTTCCAATCGGCAGAAGTCCGGTGCAGGGGATTCTGAGGTGTAGTAAAACTTACAAAATAATTTAATACCACGTCATTCTCCCCTGACCCGCGACCATGGCTCTCATCCTGTCTGGTAAGAAATCATAGAGCGCGGCCACAAAGTCTGGCTCAGCCCGAAGCCACTCCCATTCACCTCTGATTGCTTTCCACGATTTGTGGGCAGTGGCGCGGTGGAGGGGACGCCATGACATGGCTACCTTGATGCGCCTCCAAATGTTTTCGATGATATTTAGATTGGCTCCTTTTGGAAGCCAAGGCAGCTTCGTCAGGCAGCGCTCCTCGAGGAGATACGAGCGTGACAACGCATGTTCCACTTAGGCGCTTTCTTGAAATGCACTGAAATGCACGTTAGCTGAAAACGAGAACATTGGGCTACACGGCACAAGCATCGTGATGGTGGTTCCGTCGACCAATAATTTCGCAAGCAGACGGCCGGAAGAGCGCAGCGGCGCAGTGAGCGCAAGTGAGAATTTATCTCGGCCTCAGGGTGCGCCGTGTTTACAGAGCAATGCGACAGGCGGCGCAGGTGGTACCGTGCGCAGGCCGGAGCGCTGTTTCAGCTCATATTGTCCGCGATAGTACATGTTAGGCAGCTGTGTTCTGACAACCTGCATCACTAATTCATGCTTGTATTTTTTTCCAGATTGGAGATTGAGGAAAGGATATTTGCATATAACCAGCAGATTTTTAAATCCTCTCAATTAGGATAGCTGGGCATCTGTATTGGGATAACGTTATGTCAAAACTGTAGTTTACATTCCACCCTAATGTAGGCATTGGACGTTTTCAGGTCACAGTTCATAAATATACTTAGATTAAAATTAACCGAGCTTAGAAGTGAGCATGTGGAAGGAAGGAAACGATCTTCATGACCTAGCAATTTACAAAAAAGCAGAAGAAAATTAGACAAATGTCAAGGCAGCGAAAGGTTGGTCTTCCTTTGAGGTAAAGTGAAACTCATTCATGCAGTAGAGGACACAGGGTCTTTAACATGCATGTTGCACAACAGTGATTACACAACTAAAAGAAAAGGGGAAAACAGTAGACAGCTACTTGAATAAGACCCCACTTCCAGATGGTAGTGGCTATGCCCTTTGAATCGGGCAATAGCTTGTGCAATCTAGGTTACAACATTTATACCACACGTAACTGTTGTTGAACAGGGAGTACAGATTTACCCTTCTAATGTTTCAGATCAACAACAAGTCTTTGAACTGTACAATGTCGGACCCTGGCAGACGGCATTGAATGCAGTACGCTGTAAAGGCTGGTTCGAGCATATGCATTTGAGTGTGATCAACTGCGCCACAACAGCCCATGACCACTTACGACGAGAAAACATACTAGCACACTGGCATCATCTAACAGGTAGCCCTGGAAACGCTCTTCCTATCTATCCAAATAAAATCACTAGATTAAAGGCTTTGCAGCATTTGCAAGGTCAAATCTATGCACTATGAGAGGTCTCACCGTGTCCCGAGTTTCCGACTTGCTCCTCTTGAGCTGGAAGGTGACCCTAGGCGGCTTCTTGGCACGGGCCGACTCTTCCAGAAGCGACTCCACCTCCCAGACGTTCATGCGGGTGCCGTAAGATGGCGCCGCCCTCCTTTCGTCCGGCACGGAAAACGTTCGTGACAGGCAACGGACAAAGTTCTGCAAAGATGGGCGTTCCATCTCGGGATGCAGCCTCTCGACAGCCTAATGCATTGTACAGTTCTAACCACACATAAAATCATAGCCCTAATGCAATGAAACAGTGAAATAGTGGGCGAGAGCAATGCAGACCGCCATGTCGACAAAAGTCTAAGCTAGTTCGTCGCGGGCTCCCGCGCACCTATCGCATCGTGGAACCGCAGTTTGCCGTAATTTCGATCTGCGGTGTCGGTTTTTTTTTATGCGCAAATTATTAGGGGGTTCCTAGTGTTCATCACACAGTGAAATGTGAAATTGCCCTGTCTGTGATTTACAGTATTGGCTCCAGTGTCACGTGGGGTGCCACACGTGTATCACTTGTTTTTGATAAAGATTTCCTCTTGTATCCCCGTATATCGCCCACCCAACAATTTTTACCATTTATCTCTGCACCACAGGTGAACGTTTGTTCGGGATTTTAGATAGTGGAAGATCACTGGATGCATCAGTTTAGTATATATGCTTCAGCCAGATATGAGCACACACAGAAGGATCTTACGTTGGCTTCGAAGCAGCTTCTTTGCAATCACAAATGCTTACCATAGGAGGATGGTTAGCGACCTGCTGCCTGACTGTTTGGTACACCTCATCGTCTTCTGCTTCCTGCGTCAGGTAGAAAATTTACATACTCTAACAGAACACAATGGGCTCTCCAGCAAAACTGTGAGATGTGACGTTTCCAAGCTATATGTGCAAACATTGAGCTGTGTTTTAGCGTAGCTCAATGTTTGCACATATAGCTTGGAACAAAGGATGCTCCTTTATTCGAACAATGAGTGCACAAATATTTTTATGTACATTTCGCCTTACACAAACACTGAAGTGTCATTTCAAACATAATTTTATCAAAACTTTAAAAAATAATTTTATTACAGATTTTCTAGAGTTCACATAAGTACATATGTAGAAAAAAACTCTGGGCACTTCATAAGTAAATTTTTGCTGGCAGCCTAAAGGTGAAGGTGAAGGCTGTCAGCCCAAGGGTGACAGCCTTCACCCTTGGACTGAAGGCTACAAGGGTAAAGCATTCTATTCGTCAGATGACTTGTTCTTCCAAGGAAAAGCATTCTCCTTGAATGATTCAGTAACTCGTCAAAAGCCCCAGGTCATCAACCGTACTGTTGAGACCGGTTATAATGAAGTCGGTTATAATGAAATAGCGGCTACAGCGAAGCGATTACGATTTCCCATTCCCTTTTACACTTCGTTATAACCCAAGTCGGTTGTAACGAAATAGCGGATATAGCTAAGTGATTTCCGATTCCCGTTGACTTCGTTATAACCGGTCTCGACAGTGGCACAGTTTAAGTTGCTTCTCTACAGTGGTGGCTATACAACACATACATGGGTAAATGGGGTGATTTCTAAACTTCTTCCGACTCACATCTAGAATGTCCTGCAGGTCTTGAAGATCATTGGCAGCATCTCCACCTTTCGTGTCATCCAGTTGCTGTCAAGAGTGTGTCGGAATCAGTTGCAAGATCACAAGAAGGAAACAAACAAGAAACTTGTACGAGTCTGTTAGATACTGGTGGCTAACACGATAAAGTATATAGAGATCAAGACAGCCTTCAGTTTAATTCTCAAGCATGAAGTTGAGAACCACCAAATTTGAGCTAAGCCAAAACATTACTTTCTTTTTTCTTTATGCACGGACTGTTAGCTCGCTGCATGTGCAACCGCTTCACAGAATGTTCAGCACACACTAGTGCAATGCAAAACGGACCAACCTTACTAGCTGCCCTGTCACACTACCACAAAGACAAGGAACATTAGGGGTGATAGTTTTGAAAGTACTACTACAGGGCAGAAGATTCAGCAACAGGTTTGGATGTTATTAGGAGACTTGTAATACTGATCCTGTAGAGAAATGGTGTCTAGGGCAAATGCAATGACAATGTCATGCATGCATTACAGGGCCTGTGAGCCTAGGGTTTTCCCTTACCTGCCACTCTTTGAGAAACTCCTTGCCCATGTCTTCTCCCAGCGTCTTGTTATAGTCCCTCGCCACCTGCAACACAAAAGTTAAGCATTGTTTCAAACTGCACTGTGTTAGATTTTTCACAATGTAATTTATTTAATACACTTCAAAGTGGTTTGGTATGACATTGTATGAAGGTATAATCTTAACGCAATGATCCAACAAGGTCACTATGTCTAAAATTAGGCGGTTTCAATTATTATTTAACTTGATTCTCCTACAAATCAGCATAACTTGAGCAATCCATATTTCAAACTGCACTGCTTTAGATCTTTCACATTGTAATGTAAATACAATGATCCAATATGATTTTGTGTAACATTACCTTGTTCTTATGGGGATCCAACATGGTGCTCTACACATCAGCATAAGTTAAGCATTGTTGTTTCAAACTGCACCATGTTGGACCTTTCACTTGTAATGTTAACACAATGATCCAATGTGGTTATGTTCAACATTATCCTGTTTTCATGATGATTTTACAGAATGGTCCTACACATCAGCCTAAGTTAAACATTGATGTTTCAAACTACACTGTGATGAGTTTTTTACACTCGAATGTTTACACAACGACCCAGTGGGATTATTCTTAAAGTTATCCTGTTTTCATGATAACAGGATACTCCTACACATTATTGTAAGTTAAACATTGTTGTTTTAAAGTGCACTGTGGTAGGTCTCTTATACTGTAATGTTAACAGAATGATCCAATCCTGTTTTCAAAAAGATTCAACACAATGCTCCCACACACATCAGCATGCTAAATTTTGCAACAATTGTTTTTCTTTTGTTTTTTATTCTCATCTGTTTTCTGCCTGCCATAACTGTTGGGGCCAAAACATGTCAAACCATCTTACATTCGCTTACTGTTCGCTATGCCTCCATCAACACTCCCAAACAAAAACAAAATTCCTCACCTTGATGTCATACTTCCAAAATCGCCTGGTGCCCCGTAAGCTTGCGGCAGGTGCAATTTCCTTGATCTGCAATGCATGCAAGGTCCATGAAAAATCAAGCAGAACTTCGTCATTTTAAATTATCCCTTTTGCCAGGTCTCCAAGTCCATAGAATTGTTTATAAACGATTAATCCCACTTCCCTAAACTTGCTCACGGGATAGGAATGTGGCAAAAACATGAACTTGCCTTGAGCACGAGAGTCCCCGACATGATGATGCAGAGGATGTTAACCACGGTGAGGCAGAAGGAGACGACGCCGAGAACGGCACACTCTTTATGCATGCTGAACTCGTCAAAATAGTATGGCTGGTAGTTGCTGGGCGCCAGGAATGACGGTGGAACCAGCATGGTCGTCCCCGTCACGTTCACCTGCGGAGGCCAAGTGCTCTTAAAGATGAAACTTGGTGAAGAAACAAATAAAAATAGACAAACAGTGAACCAAAACATGGCAGAAGCCAAAGAATTGACTAGGCTTCTGTGTTTTCAGTAAACACCAATAGGCAATTGACTCACCTCAATGGGGTCCTGAGTTACGGACTTTAGGACCTTGACTAGGGAGAGAGACCACAGGATACCCTGTTAGGAAGGAACAAAATTTCCCTAGTTTGAGGCAATATTTTGAAAGTGGGGGCGGGGCCTTCGGCAGATTCATGCAATTTAGCTATACAGTTTATGCAAACCGGACATTCTTTGATCAAGCTTCAACTATAAAACACTTGGAAGCAGTAACTATGGACAGTGATAGAGGAAATTAGGAGAAATTATTGATTTTCCAAAAACTTGTACTTCCCATTCCAGAAGGGTCATTCCATGTCAAACGTCCCAGACGTTGCGCTCGACCATCTTCGATTTCTAAAAAAAATGCATGGCCTTTTGCCACATTGTTTGTAGCCATGCCCTAAAATATTTTTGACGAAAAAAATATTTTGATGGCGTGAGCGCGGTTTTAACTTTTAAAGATAGTGTGAAACTAGGTATTACTCCAAAATTTATGAAAAATCAGCTTTTTTTAAAACACCCAACAATATTTTTTTCAGAAATCTGCACGACTTTCAACTTCCAATGTGGTTGGGCTTGTGCAGTTTTTTTTTATTTAAATATTTTTTAAAACACAATTGTTTTGAAAGTTTTAAGTGGTTTGTTATTTGATTAGAAAATATCTAGTTGCTCCGGAGACTTAATAGAACTTTTTACCGGCTGCCCATGCAGGTATATAATCTGTAAAAAAATTTAAACAGCTAAATTAAATATCTCGCAGTAAAAAAAAAATCCTGAAGTTGCCAAAAAGTGTGTTTTGATGCATAAACAGACATTTATTTCACCCTGAGGTGGCCCAATTAAAAATACAAAATATGGTGGGTTCGGAAAAACAATTGATTGTCTTTTGATTCTGAAAGTCTAATCAAAAGAATTTTTGTTTAAAGCGAGAAAACAATTTTTGAAGTTGAACTCTCGCACCACAACCCGGCGTCGCTTCTTAACGCCTCTTCGCCGCACAGCACACCACCGGTGACAATAGCCGACACGATTAGGCCCAAAGAAAGAACATAGTTTACTGCCGTTTCCCCTTGTCCGTCTTTTCAGCTGCAAGGGAAGAAACGGCGGGCACAGTGTTGACAATCGGAGGTGCCGCCAGTGCGTAGCCATAGCAGGCCCATTGTATCCAACGGCGGCTCCTCACACTCCGAAACGCGATGCCTAATCGACAGGCGACATCAGCTGACGTGGACTTCTCAATGCGTCAGGAGACGTGGACTTCTCCTTAAATATATCTTGCTTCTTCACGAGAAGTAAGATATATTTATGGAAAGGTGGAATATTTTTGTCTAAAAACCAAATGGTATTTGGATTGCTATGTAATAAGCATCATAATTATTGGCTTGAAGCAATTTAAAAAAGAAATAAGGATTATGTAAGAATTTTAGCATTTTTGATAGTTTTGTTACAAACTATCTCATTGCTGAGGTGACTGTAAAATTCTCATTGACAGCCCTATAGGTATATTGCACATAACAAGAAAAAAAAAGGTTTCAGGCCGTACGACTAAATATCATGCAAAAAAACAACTAAATTTGTGCAAAATTGCGTTTTGCCATTTCAAGAGCCGTCAATTCTGCCTTGAGGTGGCCCAAAGAAAAATACAAAACAAGCTGACTTTTACAGGAGTTTATTGCCTTTTGTTCTTGAAAGTTTAAATTAGATCATTTTGTTTTAAAGAGGAAAAAAAAAAAATTTTGAAGTTGAGCTCTCGCGTTGCAACCTGCAGTCGTTTCTTGCGCCTCTTCTCTGCACAGCAGGCCACCATCGAGCCTGGCAAAGCGTGCGACTTTGTCACGTTTGCGCACGCAGGTAGACAGCAGGACTTCGAGTTGTCGGGTAGTAAATACATCTTGGTGGGAAGAAGCTTTTTCCCACTCTTGTTGCTTTATGGATTTTCCTATTTCGACTGTCTTGCGCAGCGGTGTCTTCCTGTAGTCTTCCACTGTATTCATGTCAACAGATGCTTAGCGCTGCCGAGTCAGAGCATCCACTAGCAAGCTTGCTGTTTCTTCCGTACACATCGCAATCGCTCTCTATTGTCAGTGTCAGGACACTATTTAAACAGCAACACAAAAGCCCAGTGAACGGGCAATCTCAAACGATGAGGCGATGTGGTGTTAACGAATGCGAGCCGTTGGAGGCTCATGCCTTGTTCGTGTTTAAATCGGCTTTGAAATGGCAAATTCTTGCGTCGCCGAATAGTTCCGCTTTTAACCGCAGTAAGCGTGACGGCTAGATTTAACGACGATATTGTCGTGTTTTCCTTCTAGGAGAAGTCCACGTCAGCTGATGTTGCCCGTCCATTAGGCATCACGTTTCGGAGTGTGAGGAGCTGCCCTCGGGTACAAAGGGCACAATGGGCCTGCTATGGCTAAGCACTGGCAGCACCTCCGATTATCAACACGATGCCCGCCGTTTCTTCCCTTGCAGCTGGAAAAACGGACAAGGGGAAGCGGCAGTAAACTCCGTTCTTTCTTTGGACCTAATCGTATCAGCTATCGTCGCCAATGGCGTGCTGTGCGGCGAAGAGGCGTTAAGAAGCGACGCCGGGTTGTGGTGCAAAAGTTCAACTTCAAAAATTGTTTTTTCGCTTTAAACAAAAATTACTGTGATTAAACTTTCAGAATCAAAAGACAATCGATTGTTTTTCCAAACCCACCATATTTTTTTATTTTTACTTGGACCACCTCAGGGTGAAATAAACGACTGTTTATGCATCAAAACAAACTTTTTGGCAACTTCAGGATTTTTTTTTACTGAGAGATATCTAATTAAGCGATTTAAACATTATTTATAGATTATTTACCCGCAGGGCAGCCAGTAAAAAGTTCTTTAAGTCCCCGGAGGGATTAGATATTTCTTAATCAAATAACAAGAATGTTATAACTTTCAAAAGTTTGTGTTTTAAAAAAATATTTAAATTACTAAACAAAACTGCACAAGCCCAACCACATTGCAAGTCAAAAGCCGTGCAGATTTAACATATTGTTGGGTGTTTCATAAAAAAGCTGATTTTTCATAAATTATAGAGCGATACCTAGTTTCACACTATTTTTAAAAGTTAAAACCGCGCTTACGCCATCAAAACTTTTTTTTCGTCAGAAATATTTCAGGGCATGGCTACAGACAATGCGGCAAAAGGCCATAATTTTTTTTTAGAAATCGAAGGTGGTCGAGCGCAATGCCTGGGACGTTTGACATGGAATGACCAATATAGACTTCTGCAAATACATAAAGCAGATCAGTTCTAGCTTGTCCGTATCTACCCCTGCAATGATGAACAAACTACTAGGTTGTTCCTGTGCCCCTTGTTCACCAAACAGCTCAAATCTAGCTTCGCCTTATTTTCCCTAGCACTGAGAAACAATTCTCTGCTTCTTCCTATTTCCTATCTTGCTGAGGCCCGCTTCAGATGGGGCAATTTCACCCAGCAACTTGACGTCGCAACACCAGCAACACAGGTTGCCCGCGTTCACACGCAGCAACTGAATCGCTACGACTTGCCATTATCATCATTCAATTTTATTTTTCTTGCACTATCTAGATGCCCAGCTACGTGCTAAAAACATGCTTTTATATTTTTGAATGGTGTAGAGAATACTAACTCAACTTTCTGAAAAGGTTTATTTCCAAAAACGATCCATTTCAAACCAGAACCAAGTCTTTAGCTGTCATCATCACCACCACAGGGGTGTCACGTGAAAATATTGCGTCTCTGATTGGCTGCAGCCGCTTCAAACGTCTTCGAATTTCTCCGAGTTGCTCGCTTGTTCGAGCTGGACCCGATCTCAGCAATTCGTGTCGATCTAGGGAAAGCTAGGGAACAACCCGTCAGGAACCTCAAAATTGCTGGAAAAGTTGCCCCGTCTAAAGCGGGCCCAACGAACTCAGTTTCCATTTTCCCTAGTTTCCCTAGCAGTAACAAACACCCAGCTTCCGTAGCTACACCACAGTAGCTGGTTGTTTGCCATTGCTGGAGAAACTAGCAATGAGTGTTTATCATTACTGGGAAACTAGCAATGGGTGTTTGTTATTGCTAGGGAAACATTTCAGGGAAGAGAGGGAGGGGGGGCTGAAATGTAGTCAACTCTGTAATACACACGTGCATTTTCAGACTTCCGTTCCCCCCCACACCCCAAGTCATGGACATCCCAGGCACCTCAACACCCCCCAAAAAAGAAATTCATGGCTATGCCACTGGCCAGCTTGTTTCTATTTCTCTACTCATCAAACAACTTAATTCTAGTCTTCCATAGTTTCCTTAGCAATAACTAAAATTACTAAAACAACTCAGTTGGGAAACTGTCATGGGAGTCTGCTTCGAAGAACTGGCTCTAACCCATACTTAAATGCTGAGCTAGATACGATCGCAGTGCCACCGTTTCTACCACAGCAGCAACTCCAGGAACTACAGTGAAGTTCTTAAAGAACTCCCACCCAAAATGGAGAGATAAATGGTGAAAAACATGGGTGGGCTATCTTTGGGGATGCCACAGCAAAACTTTATCAAAAATTAATGATAAACACCCTGGAACCGGCTACAAACCACGTGACGGGGGGAACTGATACCGCAGAACGCAGACACCGCAAATTTGAGTTTCACGATGTGATAAACACGTGGGAATTCGCAAAGAACTGCTGCGTCACGGGAAAGAATACCGCAGGTTGTGGACACAGCAGATTCATGTTCATGGTGCAAAGGATCGACCCACTGACATCCGCCAAGAACTCGCAACTCTTGGGAACAAATATCGCAAATAGCGGACGCAGCAGATTCAAGTTATATATTGCAAAAGACATGCGGAAACCCGCTACAAACTTGCCAGTCACGGGTATCGACATCGCGCTTGCAGATTGTGTACAAAAACGCTAGAATATGCAACAAACTTTATGTCATGGAAACAGATACCGCAGATTGCGGACAGAACAGATTCGCATTTTACGGTGCAACATACGTGTGGCAACAACTCGCATGTTATGGGAGCCGATATCGCGCACGCAGATCGCGGACAAAAATGTGGGAACCCGCAATAAACTCGCTTGCCAGACATGCCGGAACAGCAAATTGCACAGTTGATGTCATTCTCGTCAGACATCGCATGATGTCCGAAGGGAATAATGGAGTGGGCGATGTTTCGTCATTTTTATGTTACAGATATTTAGCCCGAAAAACGGGATGGGCAATCTCTCGGGGCGAGCGCTCCCTCTGAACTTTACGGTAGACATACTGGGACAGGGAAGATGGTACAGTTGTGCCATGTTGCGGCTTTCTTGGGAACTACCCAATCCAAAATGCACACCAAAGCAGAAAAGGAACAAAAACAAAAAAGTCTTACTCGAGTCGGCGGTTTTGTCACACTCCTGTCTCAAAACAGATTATGTACTGCCAACTAACCAACAAACTAACTAAACAACTTCCATGTTTGACTGACTGACAAGAAGTAATGCTGCAATTAATTGTGCACGCAGTGGCTCAGTTCCGGTGGACACGAAGGGTCTGCGTTTCAAGGGAAAGTTTCCCAACTGAGCTGTTCCAGGAACATCGGCAAAGACAAACCTCTAGGTTGCCCCTATGACCTTAACTCATAAAAAAACTCAGTTTTAGCTCTTCACTGGTTTCCCTAGCAGTAATAAACCAACCCCCAGCTTGTCCTTACTTCTCTACTTGCCAAACAACTCAGTTCTAGCTTTTCCCTAGCTTCCCTAGCAATGAGAAGTGAACGAAGAGTATCTCCAGGCGCCAAGCTCACACTGTTGATGATGGGGGGCAGTAGGGAGGCCGAGATGGCCACACCAACCAGGCAGGCAGAGTTCCCCCCTAGGATGGCCATAGCGACACCCCCTCCCGAAGGCAGCGCCACCAGCGAACCCACCCACAGGCTACGCCAGTGACCCCTGGGGATAGAAGAAGGAACCTTAAAAAAGATTAGGAGCAAGTCGAAGTCAAACTTGTTGTTAGACATTCAGAGAGTGGGCGGTTAGTGTGCAAACGTTTATAGTCACATTGTTACATGCTACAAGGGAGAAACTTTGCCAGCGCAGTAAAACAGCTAGCCTGGGGCCTTTGGCGAGTATCACACGGTAGTGATACACGACCGCTTGCTGGTACGCTGCTCGTCCAGGTCGATACAGGTCGATACAGGTTGAACCCAGGATCCCTGGGTTCTGCAGCGCGAGCTTTCGCTCCAAGCGACAGTGCATAAGCACACTTGGCTACCTATTCCTTAAAAGGTCGGGTCATGAAGCCCCTTCTGCCAGCTATGGCTTCCAGTAAAAAAGAAAAACAAAATGTGTCACAAATGCTCTCTACCAGAGATTATTCATTTAAATGTGCAACAACAAGATATTGTAGAATGTCAGTCCCAAAGTTTACACTCTATTTGCAATATAAAATTTACTCAAACAACTGCTGCATGCTCGACAAACAGGGCTGCGTGTAGAGAACACATTACTGCCAGTCATTTCAATTAATGGTAGGAGGCTACAGAAAGACATGACAGAGATAACATTCTATCGAAAAGTTATCTGCAGCGTGAAACCAAGGATGGAATTTCACAAGGCCCAGAATCCAGTGAATACTGTTCTAGTATATGTCTGGTAATGAAAGCTTCTTGGGTGTTCATTCACTATGCCGCTTGGGTAGACAATAATGCAGAAAAGTCGATCTGCAAGGCTTGCAAGAAAACGTGTTAAGGTGAGTTCGGCAGTGTATCCTTTACAATGTCTTGTGAACATTGGCCCACTTACAAGAGTCCCACTTATAAGTAGGCCACTGACGTTATGATTTCGACTTCTTTAATGAAGTGCATCAAGATACGTGAAACCTCCGGGTGGGAAAATCACAAGATAAATATCAAACGTTGGTGTCCTGTTTACCTGGAGCTCATCTCGGGGTTCGGCCAGCGTGAGGGACTCCAGCTAGTGCCTTCATAGGGTGGAATATCTCCCCAGAAGGCATTCAGGAGCCCAAAGAAGAAACCTGGAACAGAGAAGTATACCATGGTCTAAACTGCAACAGCAGCAAATGGTGGTTTAACTAAAAAGCTTGTTGGCTTCATTTCAAGCCAAACATGTCACTTCTACCATACTGGTTTTCCATACTTCAACCCAAGGCAAAGCTAAAAAAGAAACGGACATACACACACAATATTTCAAACCAAGCAAACAATTTATTTCACATATTGTTGCGTCTATTTATACGCAACAATATCTTCTCTATGTCCACAGCGATACCTTGAACGGCGACGAGATATTGTTGCGCATAAAACTACGAGTTTGATAAATAACTTATATCTGCGGAGTTTAAAACGTCAGTTTATGTCAATCTTTTTTTTTTTTTTTGATGGGGGGAAGGGGGGGGGGGGGGTTGACGTATGTATCACTTTTATGCTAACTGTGCTTATGAGTTAAAGCAAAATTTTTGACTGCAAGAAAAGAAATATGATTAATTATTTGTTTACTTATTATACATGTTAAAGGCCGGCCCGCAAGCAGAGAGGAGGAATCCGACCCTCACTTTCCTTCTCGCCACAGTGAAAGGAGGAAATCGCCTCTCGTTTCCTCGTCGCCATTTTCTGATTTTTTTTTTTTTTTTTTTTTACAAGTTTGGGGTGGAGGAAATGAAAGCTTGAAGGATTTGAAAAGATTATCCAGAAGCCAGCCGGCACACCTGCGACAAGGAGCTGAACCAACCGAGTAGCTGTTTTGAGCGAGCTTGGCACTTGCTCTTCCCAACGAGTTGCATTGGCTCTTTTTTAGCATTGGTTTGGAGGATGATTCTTGCTGGTTGTGAGAGCACAAATACCTCGTCCTGCTCAAAGAAGTAGTCATTAAAGTATCAATTTTAATATAAATATCTGATTTGGCATCTTTCATTGTTTAGGCGGATTCATGGCGGCAACGGGAAGTACGAGCGGCGTTTTCTGTATATCAAGGATGGCGCTCCATAGACCAGTGGTTCTGAATCATCATGGTTCGTAAACCGGCAGAGGTGACGGAGGATTCGATCCGTAGTGGGTCTAGTACTTTTCGGTGCAGAGCGTTTTGCTGTAGGGCATTTCGGTGCGGAGTTTTTGGCGGACAGACATTTCAGTGTACGGACTTTTTGCTGCAAAGACTTTTCGGTGTGGGACTTTTCGGTGCGCGAATATTTCGGTGCACGGACATTTTGATGCATGGACATTCGACGCTATGGTTTGCCTCGCCGGTATCTCATTTCCAACGTACGCAGACACGCTTCACATCGTGTTTGTACGTTGAGTTGATAGAGATAGTCTCCTCTATAAGGTTTTAGCTTTATTATTGGTCCTGCGTCTAGGAAACGACCCAAACAGCAAGACGTTTGAAGTTGTTTGTGCATTCAGAACAATTTTGAATATCTTCAAATGCGCCTCCTCCGCGTAATCGCATAGCTCCGATTGTTAACAATAGATTGTGATGACCTCGCACGACAACTAAAAACAAAAAAAAAACAATGTAATTATCACTTGTAACTCATTAGGGAATAAAGTAGGCGTGTGCAGGTACAAAATAAGTGTAATCAAATCAAATATCGATTTGAATCAATTAAACAAGCCGAATTCGGTGAATGCTAAATCTATTTTATTTGGTATCAAATGTTTGCTCATTCTCGTACGAAAAAAAACAAAAAACAGTGACCACAGATCATACACAGAGTATGATCTGTGGTCAACGTCTCCTTCCATGCCGTAATGATGTCGCCGGACGTAAAGAACTGCTTTACAATCGTGCTTATACAGGGCGATTTTTTTTTATTGACTAGACATTTTTCTAAAAAAAAGACGTCAGAGTTACGCAATTGCGGTTTGTGCCTTATCTGTAGTCATCAAAAACACCAAATCATTCTTTTTTAAAGAGATGTAGTAGACGTGAAGTGGCTCACGGCTTCCTAAAAAGCCTAATTTGGACGCGAATCGTGTTACCGCAATCTTTTCGGCCACCGCACTCCTCGCCCCTTCTACAGTGGCGTTGTCACAGCGATGCGCATGATTTGTCGCTTTGGCTTCATGGCGTTAGGCTGTGCCACGCGGAGATGGAGCCCACATAATATCAGAACAATATTTTCGCGCCCAAATTAGGAGGACGCCGTATCAGGACGCCGTATAATGGTGTACGCGCGTTACATCTTTTTAAGAATGGACGGTTTGGTGGCTTGCGATTATGGCCAACAACTTTCTAAATACAAGATGCCGTTTTCTTTTTTAATTAAAAGGTTAATTAGCAAATTTTAGGCAATCGGTCGGTTTTAGTTGCGTTCGTTATTGAACCTAATCCTCGCCTGGCCGTATAGCTCACCTATACAAACCGCAATGGCGCCAATTTTCACTGGACAATTTGGTGGCTTTCGATTACGCCCAACAACTTTATAAATCAACTATCCCGTTTTCTTTTATAATCAAAAAGTTAATTAACAAATGTTAGGTAATCAGTCGGTTTTTGTTGCGTTCTTTCTTGAACCCAAGCTCAAATCCACAAAACGTTAATTTCCACGTTTTTTTCTAATATCTAGTAGGTGAGAAAAAACAACAACAACAATAAACATTGTATATAAAACAGAGGGCAGTTCTTTTCTGATATAAATAAAGCGTGGGGCACGCGTCTTGCATGCATCTCTTTTTTTTCTTTTTTTTTTCCGGCCTATGAAAACAAATCCCGGGACATTTGAAATTGAGTTTATGATGGGGCGGGCGCCTTGTCACGGGGTATTTTGTCATGTTTCATAAGCTTTATTACTAGTCAAAAGGAAGCCACGCAAGCCGTATCACGTTGCAAACAGCTAATCGGGTGTTTATCAAGCAGCGCTAGAACTTTCTAATTGACATTTTGGTTCTTAATACATCTAAAAACGTTTGGTACTTAATCCTATACATTTAATTTCTTAGGCATAATTAAAATACTGCAACTCTCGCAAGACGTCTGCCCAAAACATAAAGTTGGTTTCATTGGCGTAAAGTGGCTGCGTCTTTCATTTTTATGCTTGGTCTTTAAAGATTCGTGAAAAGCATTCGCGACCTTATCTGTCAAGCCGCGTACGCGGACAGCGCGGCCTCCTCGGCAAGTTGTTCCCTCATCGAAGACGACAATGAATAAAATGTACGATCAAAACCTTAATGCCTGAAGAAAGCGCAACTTTAAAATAATTCTAAGGGTGTCAGTTGATTTTATTTCTACTATATTCAAATTTCAACACTCGTCGCGGGCAGCATGAAAGGAAGCACTGCACTCTTGGCGCAAACCAGTGCCCAGTCAACGGTCCTACACTCAAACACGCATCACCACCCGACCTGTTTGAAAAATAAATAATTTCCAGTACTTTTGGTAGAAAAGGCGAATTTTCTACTGAGCGTGATATTTTGTGGACCCAAAAGTCCTGTAGCCGAGATCGGTAGTTCACTGCTTCAGGAAGACGAAGAATGACGGATGCATTATTTCCCGCGGATGTACTGTTTTGACTTTGAATTCCACATAAAATTGTATATGCACAAATTGTGGCACGGTACCGAACTTGCTTGATTACTTTCCTTTTAAAGACAACATAACGAGACATAATCTACAGATATTGCAGAATTCATTTTAATTGGCGTACAGCGCGAAAGACAAGTATGGACATGAAGAACACAATTTCTACTGCATTTCTTTCCGTACTTGTGGACAGTTAGTCCACATGACTATATTCAAAAACTGCCAAATCGTTTAAGCCTACCCCTTTTTATAGTTTTTTTTTTTCGAAGATGAATTGTGGCGAATCCCGGCTGGGTTCGGGTAAAGATCTCGCACATGTTCAAGGACACATTTCGGCATGATTTCCCGCTTGGTGACGACGTTGAGCTGACCGCTGTTCCGCTTCTTTTCTAAGTAGGCGGGGAACGCCAGACGCCTAAATTAGCCGAGCAGCCCCAAAACTTGCGGTAGTACACCTTCCGAACTCCTGGGTTTTTTTGGAGATGGCCTTCGCCCACCCTGACAAAGCCCCAAACAATTATGTAAGGGCTGCAGAGGTTATCTTAGCATTCCATTTCTTCACCAGCGAACAAATGCGAACAGAAGAGAATGAAAACTTCGTAATACCTGCTGTCTTTTAATAAATGGCATAATATGCTACTATTGCTAGTTGCACTATTTTACGTGAAGAAAATTGTGATTTTGCTGTTTAATCTCCGTGTTTCCCGTTCTCTTTGCTGATACGCAAGATATTTGTCGGGTGTCAAGTTTTTGGTTACATTTGTTGACAGAAACTAAATGCCCGTTTGGCCACGAAGAAATTTTTTTCAAAGGCTGAAGATAGATGAAATATACCATAAACAGTTTCAGTTTTTATGGAAGTTTGTTTTTACTCTTCTTAGTAGCTTCAACGAGGCGGCCGTCACTCTAGAAAACACCTATTGTACGAACCTATATATTATGCCCCAGAAATGGTCAGACTGTGTCCCTCTGACTGCAATATCTTTGACTTGTAATTACTCATTATTATTAGTTCGTACAAAAAACAAAAAAAAAAACACAATAGTGATACAATCACTCTTCAGTGTGCCGTTTTTAGAACGACAAATTTTCAACTCTCTGGGTAGAGCTCAAAGTTCGGATAAAAATACCCATCTTTTTTCCTTCTGCTATGATCTTCAAGTTCCGTTCACTCGAGATAAATATACGGTGTTGTAGCGTGTGTGGCCGCATGCGGAAGTATCTGAATGTAAAAGAACTTGTTGTTGGGCTAGTTGGTGTTGACTTTCTGAGTGTTTTTTAGAACTGCAGAAAAAGAGCAAAAAAAAAAAAAAATAAGAAAAGCGAGCCAGCCCGAACCCTTCCGAGCTCATATCCAGCCTGCCTAACTAATCCCTGGTGTTTGGGAGTGAAGCAGAGAACCTTGAAGGGTTACAGAGAGTTTGTCGGGGGGGGCCGGTAAGCCCATTAGCACTCGTGCGAGAAGGCCGTAAAAAGCGAGGAGGAAAATGAAAGAGGACAGGGGAGGAGGAAAAAAAGAAAAGAGGGGGAATCTTCTGCCACGCTGAAGAAAATTTTGAGCACCCGCCTTTAAGGGGAGATGCAGATTGAAAAAACAGCAATATTTTGCAAACAATTTGATTTCGGGTTTTATTATTTTTGATCTTTATTGATGTATAAAATTAATTAATCCAGTTATGATTGCGAAATGAGTCAAATATGCATTTGAATACCTCCAGGCAACCCAGAACTGCATGAATTTGAGCCATTTCTCTCTGTGAGGTTCTTCAAGTTGTGACGTCGCACGCCATCACATTTACGTTGACAAGTAAGCCTAGCCGTCTCCTGTCTATTGCAGTTTTCTGTAGCTTCAATTTCTCACGAAAATTTATTGACAAAATATTATTTTCTGCATCGCAAAAGAGTAGAGCTACAGATCTATTGTAACACTTGAACATGTTTTTCTATTTATGCAATTTTGGGGCATCTTCACAGTTAGTGCACAAGAATTTCTGTTATTAGTAGTGTCCTATCACAACGAAAATTGCCACGCATATACTTTAGAATATGTAGACTGCAACTGTCTAGGTTTGCTTAGAATGTTTTTTTTTTATATTTAAAAATATAGGAAACTTTTGTAAACCCCCTAAAATGAAATTTTTTCTACTTTTAATTATTTTCAAAAGAAAGAAGTGTTGCACACATTACTCTTGTTCGTTGCACTCAGTATTTTAAACAGAAAAAACTAGTTTATTTTACAAGGCTTTTTTAAGTGTGTTGCCATGCCTCACGTGTGCACAAGAACATGGTGTTTTCTGCATGTACATTGCATTGGGAACCTAAAAAAAAAACAAGCTATATCAAATCTAACACCAGATTTATAAATAGAAGATTAAGCACAATAAACTGTAAAATTTAATTTCAATATCATAAATAATTAAAAAATGTTTTTATTTATTTATTTATTGATACTGTCAGCCCTGGACAGGGCTTTTACAGGAGTGAGTAATACAATGCAGTAAATCACATACATGCACACAATACACAGTAGATAAAAAGAAAAAAAGAATGGCAGCAGAAAATACTAATACATGCTGCGACAAAAAGCATCAGGAAAAAAAGATGCGGCTATTATATGACTTGCTGACTAGACAGGCAATGACACAGCATTCGAAGTGCTCAAGTACTTCCCTGACACATGTCCCCTAAAGGTTAAAGGTATTATATAAAGGTGTACTACACGAAAAAAACAAAAGCAAAAAAAGAACACTCAGAATACAAATGTCAACTTAGTTAAAACAGAATTACCACACAATTTGTTACCTCTTGATGGAAAAGGACTGGATCAGGGATGGGTGATGGAAACAAATATTTTTAAAGAGTCAGCATGTACCAATGTAATAGCTACAAACTAAAGCCAAAACTAATTACCGAGTTAAGGCAGGGAGAAGACGAGCCAGTTTAAAATGACCAAAGCAAAAATCCCCAAAAATTGTCGCAGCTTAGCAATTTTAATGTTATATTCACTTTTCACATTTCCTCCAAAAAGAAGCTACGTTAGAAATCAAACATTTTTACTGTTGCTTCAGTTGCACATAAGCTCCACCACCATTTACCTCAATCTAGAATTTTAACCTTGGAGGACTGTAGTTTTAATTTCCCACAAATGTATGCCAGTTTCAAGTGACATGTTGCTAATGATAAGTTTGATGCTTGCACCTGTGAACAGACCAAAGTTTGTCCTGACAAGCTTACCAAACAGCAGACAGATGAAGAGGCCTATCAGCTCCGTCTTCAGGCCGAGCTTTGTAAGGGCCTTGTCACGGACAATAATGCCAAAAGTTATTGCCATAATGGGTCCCTTAAAAAAAAAAGCAGCAGAATAAGTCTTAAAGGGGGACACTACCCAGAAAAAACAATCTATGCAAAAAAGTTGATCTTAAAAAATGTCATACTTACATCCACCAATATCTAGAGTATTCCCAGAAAGTTGCATTTGTTTACACTGCATAGTTAATTTTTTATAAATTCTTTTCGGTCCACCGCTGCTAAACAAAAGGTAGAGGTTGGAGCACTTTGAGCACATTTCTCTCCATTTCACTTTGTGGCATAAGTTTCACTTTAGGAAAGCTATTGTTTTGTTATTACGTAACTTGGATTCATTTTTATGAGTTTTTCTGGGGTGAAGTTTTAAGGGAAGATAGCTATAGGCTTGCATTTTTGATTTTTGTCATTTTTCATGGTCAAGAACTAAAAGTTTCGACAAAGGATGAAATCTAAAAAACAGTATTTGTGTTTATGTGGCTTTGTTGTCATGAAAGATTGTATAATATAAAAATATAGCTCCATAGCTATCTGCTCTGAACTGTCCTAAAGCAATATAACACATGAAAACGACAAATTTATAACTACTAATTTAAAAACAATAGTTTTCCTATGCAGACACACCACCCCCCTTTCATCTTTGAACGTTTGCAATTTTTTCGCACTTCACCTAGGTTAACTATCTTTTGGCAGAAATGTTCTCAACGTCAACAGAAACAAGCCCTGTAAATGTCATTCAAATCAAACAAGTGATTAAACATTTACTTTTTTGGGTAGTGTCCCCCCTTAACTACTTAACAAGCTACTCAAGATAAATGCAGCAGGAGCTTTGATGACAAAAATAATACAATTCTTGTCGAACTAACCTAAATTCAGGACCATCAATCATTTGCTAAATATATAGTAGTTTCTGAGCTTAGATCTAAGCCTACAGGCTTTCAGACAGAGGTGGCCATGCCGAAATTGCAATCACACGCTCCTTGGCTCCTTCAGCAAGATGTTTGCCAAAAGTCTTGCGAAACACAGATCCAAAAACGCCACAAATGGCCAAACACGCATGAACTAGACCCTTTTGTGAGTTAATGTGCACCGCAGTGATATTCGCTCAATTCTCGACTGGTTACTAACCGCACCCCCATACAGCATGTAATGCAGGTGATCCCCCCCCCTTTAATATATTACTGACTCTGGACCCTTTCTGCACAAACTTCCAAACACTTTCCGTGGCCTGTCCAGGATTACTCAGATTCCCTAGATAGTATTCCCCCTTTTCTCCTTGCCGAGTGATACGCTCCACTAGAAGAAAAGAGTAAAGGCAAGGTTGTTCAATGTGCAGACATTTTGAAAGCACTGCTGGACAAACAAAACACCAGGGGGAGCGAAGCTGGCAGAAGAACATGAAGGGGGAGCTTCTGGTAAACCTCACGAATGGCCTGCCGACTATTCACTAGTAAATGTAGCCTCTTCAGGGCCCTGAAGAAGCTAGGCCACTTAGTAAATAGTCGGCACGCCATTCTGAGGTTTACCAGGAGCCCCCTCTTCAAGAATTGCTGGAGTCGCAGCTGGTGTAGCACACAAAAGCAGGTGAAAAAAGGGCTTGATCATCTACATATTGGCATTATGCAGTATGAGCAAGCGGGACTGCAAAGACACCGTAGAAATTTTTGCATAGCACTAAGTGTTTTTTTTTTTTTTTGCGCAGCCTGGTAGTATCGCAGAAAGACCCACCCGCTGACAGTCCCATTACAATTAGGGAAGCCCAATCGTCTGGGGAAATCAGGCTCATCGGAATAATTTCCCTTTCGTGGCATCAGGGCCGGTGAACCATCATCTACATTTAAACAACTCACGACAGATGTAGGAGAGGTCAACACCCTCTATGGAAAGTCATGAAAGACTCTGTGCTTTCGTAAAACCAAATCAATTTTGACCCTTTTCATGCTACAGCAAACACTACACAATGTAGCTTGGCAGCATCCTTGCCGCCTGGTACTCCTGTCATTACAGCTAAACGCCTCCAAGACCAAAGTATTGTGTGCTACTTGAAACATTTTTCACAGCTACACTGTAAAGCACTGAAAGAACTATATTGCAGGTGAATCCCAAAGCTTGCTGAAACATGTCTAGCATGGAACCATTGTTTCATGACATGGTTGAGCATCCAGAGGACCTAAAGGAAAAAGAGGTTGCTATGTGTAACATTGAATTATGATGGCTATAGTAGTCTAAATATGTTACAACAGACCTTGGTAGAGAAAAAGATTTCAGTGTGTTGTAAAAGGAGTATGCTGTATGCAGATACGAAGTTGAACCAATGGTATAGATAGGAAAACTAACCGACCTTCTGAGAGCAGTATTTTATATTTAAATGCCTGCTGTATTCAGGTCTGCTGTAGCGATTTTATACTGTAATAGGTATATAATTTGCTGTTGTTGAAAATGTCTTTACTGGGTTACATTCTGGTACTTGATATTAGGCCATCTCCAGAAAGACCATGAATAAAGGGAATTTAAGGAATTTATCTAGATTATCTAGAGGGAATTTAGGAAATTTACTGTGATCAGATGGTCTAAAACAGGGATCCTCAAACCCATTGGAGATACCCCACCCCGGAAATGTTGAGGGCCAACATAAGACAGGGAAGGGGGTTCAAAGGATTTTAAAGAGAAGAGACCTTGAGGCTTGTGGTCTATGTTTTTTGTAAACTCACAGTTTTGCCAGGGACATCTTTAGACAATTTGTTTCAATGACTACTTTGGGCCCTTACCTGATGTGATAACAAGAATTTTAAGGACACTACCCCACCAACGTCCTGGTATCTTCAATATAGCAAGAGAGCAAGTACACTGTTGCTCCCGTTCCTCCATTCATTCAGGAATTAACTTAGCTCAACATGTCTCTAAAAAAAAAATGAAAGCCGTTTACAACTCCCTGTAACGCCGAATTAGAGCGCAGCTCTTGAGGAGGAGGAGAGAAGGGTACTGGGTGGGGGGGGGTAGACCAAGTGACCTCGGGGGGCGGGGGGGGGGGGGTCACGTGGCTTTGTGGGAATCACGTGACCTTGGGGTGTCACCTGACGTCGGGGCATCACGTGACCTGGGGGTCACGTGACGATGCCGATGACATCATCAATGACGTCACTGATGACGTCATCAGTGACGATCACGATGCGGATAGCGGTGACGTCATCAGTGACGTCACTGATGACGTCATCAGTGATGATGCGGATGCCGGTGACGTCATCAGTGATGATGACGATGTGGATGCCGGTGACGTCATCAGTGACGTTGCTGATGATGTCATCAGTGATGATGCCGATGACGATCCGGATGCCGGTGACGTCATCAGTGGCGATGACGTCAACGGGGGGTCACGTGACCTCGGGGGGGGGGGGGGGGGGGGGGGGGTATCCCCAGGTCACGTGACCCCTCCCGGGGTCACGTGACCCTCGTGAGGGTAACCCTAGTACCCCTTGTGAGGGCAACTCTCGTGAGGGTAACTCTCGTGACCCTCATGAGGGTAACTCTTCTCATAACCCTCGTGACCCTCGTGAGGGTAACTCTCATAACCCTCGTAACCCTCGTAAGGGTTACGAGGGTTAGTAACCTTCGTGAGGGTTACGAGGGTTAGTAACCCTTGTAGCCCTCGTGAGGGTAACCCTCGTGAGATTAACCCTCGTAACCCTCACGAGGGTTACGAGGGTTACTCGGTTACGCCGCTCAAGCCGGGAACGGGCGCCTAAGAGCTGCGCTCTAAAAACAATCAGTTAATTTGACAATTATTGCTTTCCTGACTATTTTTATTACAACACTCTGAAGAAATACTTGTCTTTTAATGATGATAAATGATGATATTTTCTTAAGGTGAGAACCTTGAGCTCGTAGCTTTATCTTTGGCAGTAGCTCCTGCTGATCAAGAGTTTGCCCGGCCGAGATGCACCCTTCAACGAAGACCTTACGCTTGCAGCCTAGTAGCAGAATTGTTGTACAGGTATTTAACATTAGAAAAAGCTGGGTAGCAAGAAGTAAAGCAAAACAAAAAAGGCGATTGAACACAGAAGTATAAACTATGTGAATATGCTAAAAGAGCAGAGCTACTCTTCGAACGGAAACAAGTCGGTGAGATGGGATCACTATGGTGCACAGCATTTCTAGCACTCGAAACATGGGAATCGAGACACGCACGTAACCAGTTGCCTGTAAGCTAGCATGTAACCTTTAAAAACACTGACCTCAGGGAAGAAAAAAATTGGGTTTTAGAGCGCAGCTCTTAAGGGCCCGTTTCCGGCTTGAGCGGCGTCGGCGTAATCGCGAGGTCACGTGACCCCCCCCCCCCCCCCCCCCCCGAGGTCACGTGACCCCTCCCAAGGAGGACGGGAGCAGGAGGGAGGAGGAGGAGGAGGAGGGAGGAGGAAGAGACGAGGTGAGGAGGTTGAAGGATAAGGGAATGAGGAGGAGGTAAAGGAGAAGGAGGGGTGGAGGAGGAGGAGGAGAGGAGGACGAGGGAGGAGGGAAGGAGGAGTAGCAGGCAGGATCACGAGGGGAGGACGAGGAAGGAGGTGTATACCCTTCCCTCAGTACCCTTCCCTCCTCCTCAAAAGCTGCGCTCTTATTCGGCGTTACAGGAAGTTGTAAATGGCTTTTATTTTTCTGCCTGATTAGGACCGGTATGTTTCAAATAAAAAGGTTAGTCAAAACAAAAATAAAAAAGGAATTTTGCCTAATATTTATGCTCCAATACAAATTTTTTTATTTCCGGGCAAAACCGAAATGGCATCCCTGTGGGACGATGACGATAGCGTTTGTACCTAACCAGTGCACGCTCTGAAGTCCAGCAGGTGGCAACAAGAATTTTTACGAGTAAAATAATAATTTCAAATTTTTTGGTTTAAAAACATTTCCTAACTATAGCCGTTTGTTTTCTGGGTAACGTGATCATACCATGAGGGGAGAGACAAGCATGGCAGCAATGATGGACACCACATTGTTGTCCATGAGACCCAGAGCTGCAATCATGCTGCAAAGACAACAGCAAACACTTGGAGGAAGCCATCTCAAAGAGCCATGAGAAAGCACTCGCAGAAGTTTGTGAGACGGGCCTAAAAGCGGACCTAGTTGCAGGGCAAGCTTGCATACCAAGACTTCAGTGTGACATGCGAGTTGCAGCGAGTCGAGATAAGTCGAGTCTGTTGAGAACGGGAAGCCCTAGACATTCGGCGGCACTTCAGCAAAGTCCTGGGTGTTTGCTTTATTTTATTTTATTAAGCACTGACATGCTTAATGGAATACAAGTACAGTTAACTCATGATAATTCAAACTCGGATATTTCATACTTCTGGTTAATTCAAACAAATTAAAATAAATTAGGTTGTCCCACTATGTTTTTTAATGCACCTATAAGCTGCTTAATTCAAACAGCGTTTTTGCTTAATTAATACTAGTTGATCATTGCAGCAGGTAAGCCCCGTTGAATGCGCTTCTCACCAAGCACCTGTGTACAGCAGGAAAGCAATACCCACGACGCTCGCGGTCACCGCTTTTCAGCAGTACAAGGGCGCTTAATGAGAAGTGCACTCGATGGGACTAACCCACCGCGATTATGAAAGCAGAACTGTCCTGACAACCTGCATTCATTATTCATGCTTGTTTTTTTTTTTAATTTTTTTGAGGGGGTTAAGTCCGAGGTTAAAGAAAAGAATATTTCCATATAACAAGCAGATTTATAAATTCCATCGATTAGGATAGCTGGGCGTATCTTTATGTTGAATTTTATGTCCAATTTGTCATTTACATGTCATCCCAATGTAGGCATTGGACTTTCTAAGCACACGGTTCATAGATATAGCTATATGAAAACTAACTGAGCTTTATAAGTGGACAACTGGTAGGTTGGTGTTATAAACTAAGACTCCGGAGCCGACGAGACAATATGGAAACGTGTAGCGGTTTCAGAACACAGCAGTCTTTCTCTTTATTTTTCACGCAACTCCTTCTGTCGTGAAGACCAACTTCATAAACATGAAAGATCTCGCGACATTGACTAGTAGTCGATGACATCCATTAGTTGTTGCACATTGATGCACCCTATTCGTCGACTGAGGACTTTGCGGGCGACGTTGTGAGGTCGATTCGTGAAAGACAGGGCAACCGACTGGGTTGGGACCCTTTTACTGAGTCAATGGCCCCTCTTGCGCGTGCTCCCTCTCCTTTTATCTTCTTCATCTTTGTATACAGACAAGAGTCTTATGTCAGTCTCTGTTTAGTTAAAATTATTTTACATATATCCTCCCTGCCCCCACAACTCGAGCAAAATACATTGAAGTTCAAATGGCTTCCAATGGGTACAGCAGTTGTACCGGTCTTTGTGCAACTGAACCGAATGGCAGCTTCATGATACATGCCCTCACATTTCCATCTCTTCCAGGAAATACATCAATGACACGAACCAAGGTCCACAGATTTTTCAGGCAATGATGTCGTGCAGGAGCGCCACATCTCCGATTTTCGGCGGTCGGCTGTTAAGAGGCGTTGCTAGGTGTGCTGATCAAAGCTTTAGGAGGCATTCTTTCTTCCAGCGTACCCAGAAATTGTTCATGAGCTTCTGTCAATATTGCCACCGTCGTGAAAGCGCATCTCTCAATGACGCTGCTGGGTGTGGCGGCTCAGTCTGTGGCAGGGTTGTCAATCGTCATCCAAAGAGTACGTGAGCCGGAGTTAAGGCTGTTGGTTCGCTGTTATCTGCCTGCCAGTAGGTCAAGAACAGGAGGTTACATACCTCGGACACCGTATTGACGGACAGGGCCTCCATTCACTAGAAACGAAAGTGGAAGCCGTCGTGCAAGCACCGCGGCCCAAGAACGTAAGCCAGCTGCAGTCTTTTTTAAGAATGCTGACGTTTTACGCTAGATTTGTTCCCAATATGTGAATTTTGTTGACAAGCCTCTACAAATAGCTGGAAAAGGGAGCTCGCTGGACGTGGGGTGAAGCACAGGAAGCGGTGTTCCAGAAAGCAAAAGAAGCTCTCAGCTTGGCGAAGGTGCTAACGCATTTTGATCCAGCGAAAAAACTGCGACTAGAATGCAACGCCTCACCGTACGGCATCGCAGCAGTTCTTTTTCACCGAGAAAGTGGAGAAGACAAACCCATCGGGTTTCGATCAAGAACTCTTTTAGCCGCCGAAAGAAATTATTCTCAATTAGAGCGAGAGGCTCTCGCTCTGGTCTTCGGCGTAACAAAGTTTAGAGACTAGCTATTTGGACATGAGTTCACCCTGGTCCCAGATCATCAGCCGCTCCTGAGGTTGCCGAGATGCGACCGTCCGACCCCCGCTATGGCTGCGGCGCGAATCCAACGATGCGCGCTGCTTTTGGGAAGCTACCGCTACAAGCTACCATACAAGCCTGGCTAAGAAATGCTGAAAGTGGATGCCCTGAGCAGACTACCGCTACCGGCAGTAGCAACAGCAGGAACGGAAACAGGTGCTGAAGGTGAGCTTCCCGAATATGTGCTTGCTAGGGAGCAGTTAGAGGAGGGTGTCGTGACAACCAGGGAGTTGAAACAAATGACAGCTACAGACTCAGTGTTAGCGCAGGTCAAAAACTACATCATAAATAAATGGCCCAAATGTGAGAAGAGCCTAGACTCGAACCTTCAACCGTTTTACGGAAGGAAACTAGAATTGTCGGTGGTGCACGACCTGGTATACTGGGGCCACCGCGTCATTGTGCCTAGGGAGGCTAGGAGGCGCCTCCTACAACTCCTTCACGAGAGTCATCAGGGAGCGTCGGCTATGAAAGCGATAGCAAGATCTCAATTTTGGTGGCCTGGACTGGACAAGGAAATAGAGCACACGTCAGCGACGTGTGACGCCTGTGTCAAAAAACAGGTCCAGAGTACATGTTAATGTTCTAGGCCCTTTTAGAGAAAAAATGATCTCAGTAGTGGTCGACGCACACAGTAAGTCGACCGAGGCCGTTCCTATGAAACAGGCCACAAGCTCAAATACCGTGCTGTCTTTGCGAGATGTGTTTAGCCACTTCGGGATACCCCGCACTTTGGTCTCGGATAAAGGTACACCGTTCACCAGTGCCGAGTTCTTGAAGTTCACATCGAAAAACAACATAACGCACATCAGGACCGCACCATTTCACCCAAAGTCAAATGGTCCGGCGAAACATGCGGTAAGAACTATAAAAGATCGGTTGAAGAAAATACAAAACGACGACATTACAACCAGCCTGGCAAGGCTTCTTTTTAATTATAGACGGACACCATCAAGCTTGGGCAAGTTACCATCTGGACTGCTGTGAGGATATCAAATTCGCTCGAGGGTAGACACATGTTTCCCATCACACTCCACAGCATCTGCACAAGACACAGAGTGGACGATCCAACCTGGGGACCCGGTGTACGCCAGAAACTATGGGACAGGAAACAAGTGGATTCCTGGAAAAGTCACGGCGACAACGGGAGCGCGCGTGGCAACCGTCGAAACTCCGTCCAAAGTGATAACACGCCATGCGGACCAACTACGTAAACGGCCGCCAGACAACAACGAGGCCATGCCGGCTCCTCCACGGTCGTCACCAGGCCCATCAACCAAGTCGAAGGTTCATGGTGATTGCAGCCCACAACAACCACCGAAGACCTCAGGTGAAGTCTGTGAAAGTGCACCCCAACGACGATCCACTCGCGTGCAGAAGCCGGTACAGCACTTTCAATGTTAAGGGGAAAGGAATTTTATTACTAGTCGATGTCGTGAGATCTTTCATATTTACGGAGTCGGTCCTCGCGACAGAAGGAGCCGCGTGAAAAATAAAGAGGAAGACTGCTGTGTTCTGAAACCGCTACACATCTCCGTGTTGTCTCGTCGGCTCTTGAGTCTTAGTTTATAACAGATGGAAACAATTTCTGGCAAGTTCAAATGAAGTTTGGTTTCAGTATGATAAAAAGTAAGAAACTATTTGATATTCGATTGAAAAATATTCAGTCAAAACCCGCTTTGAACTTCACCAATGTTTTATGTGTGTGCCTGCTTATAAACAGGCATGTGCACAGGAAAGTGTAAAAAATCTACGTGATATGTCTAACTATTCCCACAGCAAATTGATTTTCTTCCTCATATCATATTTAGATGAATTTCTGATAAATCAAACTTCTGATATATCAAACTAAAGTTCAAAAAGTAAAGTTTCTGATATATCAAACTAAAGTTCAAAAAGTAAAGTTCCTGGAGTTTTAATTAATGAGAGTCAATTGTAACTACAGTAGGCTCACAATAATTCAAACTCAAACATTTCGTACTTCTGGTCAATTCAAACAAATTTCCAAAATTAGGTTGTCCCACTATGTTTTCAATGTATTTATAAGCCACGTAACGGAAACGGCGTTTTCGTCTACCTTATACTCCTTGTTCTCACGGCCCCGTTGAGCGCTCTTCTTTCCGAGCACCAATGCACCGCAGAGAAGCCATACCCTTGGGGAGCTCGCTTCCGTGGTGTTGCTTCTCCGCAGTGTACCAGTGCTTGGTAAGAAATGCACTCAATGGGGCCAAAGCGGGCGACACGTGAGCAATGAAAACAAGTGCTGCACGGCAGTTTCCATAGCATCTTCCGCAGACGCCGTGACGTAGCGGTATGGCATGGGTCCACGTGACAGCGTCTGCACAAGCTGCTATGGAAACTGCCACGCCACGCCTGCTTTCATCGCTCATGTGACCCCGCTCCCAATAGACAACTTTTTTGCTGAGTGAACAAGCTTACCGTAATTTTGTTTTGAAGTGTCATGTGCTGGCTAAACAGTCCACGATAAACAACATTTTTGTGAGATAAATGAACTTATGTCATGCATTTCACTAAGGTTTTATGTGTGGCATACCTGCTTATGATTACTATAGGTCTGTGTAGAAATATAATTAATTCCTATCTGCTTTGTATGTGTAGCCATACACAGAACAAGGCATAATTCTACCTTGCACCCTATTTAGATGAATTTCTGATAATTCAAAGTTCCGATAATTCAAACAAAATCTGTGGCTTCCTGAAGTTTAAATGAATGAGTCTACTGTATAAGCTTTTTCGTAATGTTAAGAGGGAAAGATAAAATTAATAATGGTGCTGATGAACTAAGCAAAAACAAGAAATATGAACAAGATGTGTTCTTGGGCATAAGGATAAGGACAAGCCTAAGGATAAGCAGAGGATGAAGATAAGAGAAAGCATAAGTACAAAATAAACAAGAAAACCAGGAGAGCAAAAATACAACCAGTAGTAGTAAGAAGGGGTCCTGAAAAAACATGTGTGCCCAGTAATTATTTGGTCGGCCTTATAAATATATAAAGAAAAGCTAAATTAAGGCTCACCCAGCAAGGATGATGAAGGCCACAAAATCGAAGGTGAGCTCTCCTTGAGCCTTGACGCCTGCCACAACCTTGAGAAAACAGTCAGGTTCATCTCAATTGCAACTGGCAACAGCCGACAGGCACACATAAAATTCTTTGAAGAAAACCTTTGTTACTTGAGATGAAAGCAAATGTGGTCCCCAAGAAAAGGGAATCACAAAAATGAACTACTATGCACGTCGAATTCTCAGACTGCATCAGTGTGGTGCGAGCAGCTTGGATAAAATGCCAGGGTTTCAGAACTCATCATTAGCGGATTTAAAACTTTAAGATGATTTTTTTTTAACTTTTGAACTAAAAAACAGGATCTCATTTGTTAGGAGAAGCAATGTGTCTCCATGTAGCCACAATTTTTTCATTAAAAAGTCTGAGTGTTCAAAAATGCAGTCTATACTTGCATTGTAAAGAAAAATATTTTCTCTGCAAATGCTGTGTAGAACTTTTTTAAAAAGACAACCTTGCAGTACTGACGATTCACTGTAAGAAACATTAAACAACTACTTGCTAGTACAAGCATTCACATCGAGTCGCAGTCGCCTTAGTGGCATGCTTGTTTACAGACAAAAATGTGGACACAGAATATCTAATGGGCATAAAATTACAAAATGTACAAAGCAAAATTCGGTACTGCTTCATAAAAAAGGTGAAAGTTATGTATACCATTATCCTGAATGAACAGCTTTAGAAAAGCTGACGTAAAAGACCCTGAGGCAAAGGCAAAAATTTTCATCTCCCAACAGTGAGTGTCCAGTCCGAAAATACTAAAAATGTTTCATGGCATTAACTAAGTAACATCACCAGTCTCTTTACAGGAATGCGAACATATGAGTGCCGGCTGGTTTTGAGGCAATAGAGAAGTAGTGTCATACTGACTTTAGGACCAAAACCTGGAGACGCTGCCTAAGAAAGTTGTACACTGCATCGTCTAATGTTTCATATGTTCAATATATTTTTGTTTTTGTAGTGTTTTGTAATGTGTATCCACCACTACAATAATGCCCTAAAAGAGCACTGTATGTACTGAATAAATAAATAACTAAATAAATAAATGAGGCAGAACATTCTCCCACCTGAGCTACAGTGAGACGTGCCTTCACAGACTTGAGGAATTTCTTCTGCATCGTCCTGAATGTGCTCTCCTTTTCTTTCTTCAGCGCTTCCCTAAAAACAATGTTGCCATATTGTCACCGAGGTCATGGGTCGATCTCGGTTATAAAAACGTTAGCTTCCCTGCAAATCAAGCTGCCACGCAGCTAAGATGCACTCAGTCAGCAATCAAAGTTTTATGAGCTTGTGCATGACAGCTTGCAAGGGGTTGCAGAAACTTGTGCACTCCAAACACGTCAGCATGCCTTGGCACACAACAGGCTCATAAACTAGAGCAGGGGTGGCCAGGCTGACCCGGCGTAAGAGTCACAAACAAAGCCACAAAACTTCCAAGAGCCGAGGGAGGGGGGGGGGGGGGGCAAACTTTTGTTTAGGGCAATAAACAAAACTCGAACTACTTTAAACCTATCCGAGTCAAAAGCAGTCCAACTGTACATAAGGTAGCAGTAGCACAAGACTACCATACCGCAACCTGTCTTTCGATTTAAAACGCATTCTATTTCTTGTTCTGGAGAAGTGTTTGTGTGACCGGGAGGGAGCGGGGGGGGGAGATGGAGCCGCAAGCCGCACTTTAACACGTGAAGAGCCGCAGCTTGGCAACCCCTGAACTAGAGCAATGAAGAGCAATTGAAGGGTCAAGAATAAGCATGCTGTGTTTGACGACAGGCCTCAAAACATTTCGAAGAGGTTTAAAACAACCAAGCTAGTTGTGAAGTTCAGCCAATTTAGCACAGTGAGGAGCCATATTCGACGAGACCTTGATGGGCATGGTTTTTAAAGCATTAGTATTAGTATTATGGCTACCTATTATTATTACTGTTATCATGGTCATGTACTGGGATCCCTGGAAGGTATACTTGTTACGTCCGGAGTTGATGAGTGAAGCTTTCTGAGATGAGACCTTCATAGAAAATGACTGCTGTCGATGTTATAGTCAAAATCAATATTTCATATTTCAAACCTTTTATCTCCAGCAATCTTTGCCTGAGAAATTTCAATACGGTAATGGTATACAGTCTAAAGAGAACTTGCTGGCAAGTTAAACTTTCAGGGGCGAAGCTCCTTAGGGTCTAGACTTGTTCGTCCGGCGTCCGTGCTCACATCGATCTTGCTGGTGCTCGTGAGCTCATGTGTTCGTGTAGAACAACAAAAAAATTTTTTTAAATAAAAAATGAAAAAAAAAAAAAAAGTTTGCACAGTCGACAGGATTTGAACCTTTGCGAGGAGACCCCAATGGATTTCTAGTCCATCGCCTTAACCACTCGGCGACGACTGCGGGACGAGTAGGGGGCTCTGAGATGTGGTAGTAACTCAAGAGCTGGGAATGTCATGAATGAAACGTTGCATGCAGCCGCTCAGCGCCTATACAGGAGAGGGCGCTGCGGTCAAATGCGTATATAATCGCGTTAAACTTTGCATGCATTGGCTCAACGTTTATAGACGAGAAAGCGCTGCTGTCAAACGCTCAAATGCGTATATAACCACGTTCCATACCACACATTCCCTTTTTGAAATGGATGAAAACGAACGAAAAGCTCGGCATGCTGCGGCTCAGCGTCTACGCAGACAAGCACCACCAAAGCTTCGCCCCAATCAACATCATTCACCACGTGGAGATGCGGTCGATTTTTCATTTGAATTTATTTTAAGAAAGAGGAGAAAACCAAAAGATTACGTAGTGCATACATTATACTAGTTAAAAAATAGGGCACACATTTCCATAGCGTCGTCAAGCGGTGTTTTCTCCTAGTTGGAAAAGTGCTGATATTAGCAAGCTCCACCATGCAGTTGCCAAGAAGACGTGCAAGAGCTTATAGAAGACCCAGCCCAAAAGTCGATTAATTAAGCAATCGAGCGGGTGCAACATATACCGGAAAAGTCAAACGAGATCCTACCCTTCTGGCGTGGCGTGGACCGAGGGCTGTTCTTCTTCATCGTCGCTGTCTTGCCTGGCAGCTTTGTAAAATATTGGGCATGGCAGCACACTGGATTAAGGAAGGAACATATCAGAGACCAGACAGCACATTTATAGCTGGCCCTGTCACAAACCAGAAACAGTTTAAATAGGTAGTTACCCAATGGTCGAGTCACACTTGGACCCAATTCCCCTCGACGTCAGCTCTTGGAGGATGTAGTCTGTGGTCTTGCCCCCCTCACATGGGAAGCATACCTGAACATGCCATCAATATATTAAATCACCACCGGAATAGAAAAAAAAAAACATGTATTTGTTGTTTTCAGAAAGTATGGCTGTAAATGCGTTTCAGTGATCGTCGTGAGGAATACCTGATAAAATCTATCTTCTGCAGTTGCAGTCCAGACAGCGTTGCGTATACTGTATGTCTCAAGACAGTCGTGCAGTGCCTAAAAGAAAGAGAGATAATGTAGAACTTCCCGTAAAGTACAGGGTGTCACAAAAGAAAATTGACACGCTAAAATGACTCGCAATAATCATAAACTAGACGGATCTTGTAGCAACTCTGCTCGAAAATGTCTTTAACTGGTCACATTGTTGAGCTAAAATTTCAAGTCGGAACTCCGAGTACAAAAAAAATAAAAAAATGATAACTGATTTGTTTAACGGCAGAGCGGCAGCTCTCGGGGAGTCACCGAACGACGGCCAGGTTTCTTGGCCTTATCCAGAGATGGCGCTACGGCTTCACTGGACGCTGAATGAACGAAAAAGCATGCTTTTATTCGAGTTTTTTGGTTGTGTGGGATATTTGCCAAAATAAAGTTGTTTGGGTTTTCAGTTAAGTTTCACTGTGCAGAAAGTGTCACGCCATAAATACGAATAAATAAAACCGCCAATGTCTGCTCCAGAAATGACGTACCTTCGTCTCCGATGGTTCTCGTTTCGTGCATCGTCTGCTTTCGCAGTTTGACGTTTGAATGAGGACACGAGAGGTAGCCAGGAGTGCGCCCGATAAAGCAGCAATCTGGTGGCTCTGAAAAGAGCCGTTGAAATCTGAACTGCGGTCTTCGTAGTTACGCTAAAATGCCTCATTCACATGCACATACACTCGGAAGAAAAACAAAACAAAAAAGGTTAGACTCCCAGCTCGACGTGCCCGCCGCGAACTTCGATGCATCTTGAAGCCTCCTCTCATAGTCCTGGAAGACAGACTCCCACGTGTCGTCACTGATCGGCTCGAATGCGTCGATGATGTGTTCTCTCAGCTCCGGGATGGTCCTCGATCGCCGGGCGTACACTTGAGCCTTTACGTACCCCCAGACAAAAAAATCACAAGGGGTGAGGTCTGGATACCGAGGAGGCCAAGCCATGGTTGGAGAGCCGCGGCCCATCCATCTCCCGGGAAACGTGTTGTTGAGCCAAGTTCTCATGTTGCTCGCATAGTGGGGAGGGGCCCCATCCTGCTGGAAGATGCAAACTTTGCGTTGCATATGTGCAGTTTCGAGCTCCGGCAAAATCTGTTCCTCCAGCATCTTGAGTATGTGTCACCGGTCACCGTAGAATCGAAAAAAAAAACGGGCCGACGACACCCTTTCGCCAAATGCCGCACCAAACGACGACCTTCGGCGACAGAACGGCATGTTCGGTCGACCAGTGCGGGTTTGTAGCAGACCACAACCTGCAGTTCTGGTTGTTGGTGCGGCCGTCGAGATGAAAAACTGACTCGTCTGTAAACACGAAAAATTGCAGGTGGCACGGGTTGGCCTGAATCCGCGCCAGCTCGTCCTCACAAAACTGCACCCGCCGTGTGTAGTCCTCCGGCTTCAGTTCGTGCAGGAGCTGCGCTTTGAACGGGTACATTCGCCGGCGAAGCACCCGCCACACGAAGCCCTGGCTTAGGTTGAGCTGACAAGCAGCACGCCTGATCGAGAGGCTGGGCTGTGCGTCGAGAACAGCTTGCTGCTCTCTTCGTTTCGGCGACGTTTCAACAAGGTTCGGAGTCTTGTTTGTCATGTTCCCGTCTTGGGGAAACCTTGCCACCCACTTGATGATGGTTGTTTGAGAGGGTGTTCTTCTGTTGAAGGCGGCCCGGCACTTTGTTCGGACTTGCTTGAAGCTTCCAGTTGTTGTGTACCATAGAACCACCTGGAACCTCTCCTTGGAGCTCAGTTGTCGCATGGTGAGGCGTTGAACAAAAAAGGAAAAAAAAGAAACAGCGATAACAAATGAAGTTAACGCACTGAGGCAGGAGCACGAACGTCAAACTGCGAAAGCAGTTGATGCACGAAACAAGAACCGTCGGAGACGAAGGTACATCATTTCTGGAGCAGACATTGGCAGTTTCATTTATTTGTATTTATGGCGTGACACTTTCTGCACAGTGAAACTTAACTGAAAAACCAAACAACTTTATTTTGGCAAATATCCCACGCAACCAAAACTTGGATAAAAGCACACCTTTTCGTTCATTCAGCGTCTAGTGAATCTTTAGCGCCATCTCTGGATAAGGCCAAGAAATGTGGCCGTCGTTCAGTGTCTACCAGACAGCTGCCGCTCCGCCGTTGAAAAAATCAGTTTTCATTTTTTTTTTTTTTCTTTGTACTCGGAGTTTTGACTTGAAATTTTAGCACAACAATGCGACCAGTTAAAGACATTTTTGAGGAAAGTTGCTACAAGATCCGTCCAGTTTTTGATTTTTGCGAGCCATTTTAGCGTGTAAATTTTCTTTTGTGACACCCTGTATTACCACAATTATTGTCTTTTTGCTCTACCTGTTTTAAAGTGAGGTGTTCTTTACTATCCAAGAAGTTTTCCGTGTCGTCATCTGGTTGATAGAAACAAGCAAATGCAATGAATAAGTTGAAAACAAGATTCAAAAGTGCTTCACCGCAGTGCACAGGTGTCCACAGGTGAAATGTGTATCATAACTTTGATCATAAACTGCAGCAGTGAATGGAAAAAAACAAATAAAAAAAAAAGAACTCTATGGTGAGCCACTTTCGTCATTCGCTGGCTAATTGTGATCCTTCAAAAAAAAAAAAAAAACATGACAGAAAAGGAAAAGAAAAACGTCCCAAGCAGCACACATGGTACGCCCCCGGATATCCTCGGGATGTCCCGACGTTCCAGGGATGATCTGTGCTGCTAGGGGTAACATGTGTGCATTGCCGCCAAAGTTGGAATATCAAGGGACAAATTTACCTACTAGGGAGAAAAGGAGGGAAAACAATAAATGTCCAACCCAGCTTGTCTCGAAATGCAAGAAACAGTACGTCGAACTGTCGCTTGCCCAAATACGAAGGCAGAAACCCCCGTTTGGCCAAAACATATAAACGAGATCTGGGTCGTGGACTTCGCGGGTAGAACGTTGTAGTGCCTTACCTTCTGACAAGGTCGCGCGGCTCTCCGGCCGCGATCGCTCGGCAATCTCCGTCTCTTCCTTCGGGATGCTGACGATAAACCACATACCCGCTCGCATATTATCACCACTATCGTCCGGCATCTTGGCCCAGGTATTCTTCGCAGGTAAAGAAGAAATAGAACAAACGTTTCACTCCAATCGTCAAGGACAGACCTCGCCTCACCACCACACACCACAATCATTCATCGAAAAGCGATGTTACGTTCAGTTTACACCGGCGTTATCTTCATCAGAACTTACTGTTAGTAAACCGATACAATAGACAGAAACGTTTATTAGACTCGAGAAATGACAGCTACTTCGGAAACGCCCACCTGTAAACATCCGCACGTGTTCTGTGCATTGCTTTTGACGGAGGTTACTCGGTATTAGCGACGGCCAATTACGGCTTTTGGCAATTGTCCAGTAGGTCTACACCGGGATCGAAAACACGTCGAAGGAAACGTAGAAATGCTGCAGAATCTAACGAAACAAAATCAGCGTTGCTTATAAACAAATTAGGTGACACTGTGACATAATTTCTACGAACTTTGCTCGCAGATTCTTCTCGAGTTTCGGAACATATCGATATAACTTCGCCGAAATAGCACACAAAAACGCAAGGCCGGCTTGTGGACGACAGCTACGTACCTTGTGTTGAAGTGGTTATAGAAGATATGCCATTAAACTGCACGCAAATTATTTAAAAATAATAGCAGCATACTTGGAATCACGGATGGTACTACACAGCAATCGTACAGCCGAACTCCACCGGAACGCCCGAATAGCCAGAACCCGTAATCTTGCGACCGTGGGTAAGGAGACAGCACGCCTTGGCCTTGGCTTCAGCAAGCTAGTAATTTATACGTCACGTTCCAGATTAACCAATCGTGAGGCTCTCTTTATCTCCCAACAGCTTTTCTGACCTCCATGGTAAAACCATTTTCCTAGGGAATTTAGAAAAAAATGTCCCCAGGGTGACGGCAACCTAGGGAGCGGAGGGAAATTTGCTTGATTGACGTTGGTGCGTGCACGACAGCTCGGCACTGTTGTGAACTTCGTGAGTCAACAATTAAACGGTCAGTAACATATCTATATTCTCTCAGGGCGAACAATAATGAGTGCGTAGCTATGTGCACTTATATATTTATCTTTTGCAATTATTATTATTTATTTTTTTGCGGAATGAATGGCGGAATGAATGATCACGAAGTTTGACTGATTTGGGCGCGTTGACAGTTTGGTTGGTTTGGTGTTGACCGTGTTGACGTTTGCACCCGTGGTTTGCACGCGCTTCTATTGTCTGGTTAAAGAACGAGCTCGATGATTTTGGATCAAGCTTGCTTTGGTACTTCAATTTTAAAATATTTTGTTTTAAACGTAGGTGCACCGAGTCGACTGTTTCAACAAGCGTTCTCACCGTGGGTTCGGGTCTCGCGTGTAATGTTCCGAAACTATGAGATTATCGCTTGTCATTGCCGCAACACTGGGATTCTCTTTAGCGAGCTTTAGACAGAAAGCTTTCGGCAGAAGTATTGTCGATACATGCAACGGCCTTTAACGTGTTTGTTGCTTTATTAGGTCATGAACCCGCGCTTCGTGCGTTCATTCATTCGTTTCGGTTTTTCCCGGCTAGTCTAGTGGCTTGAAGTTGTAGTGGTTGTAGGCTTGCAGCGTGGCCTATCACGTGGTCTCATTCTTGTCGTTCCTGGGTTGCAGGGATATTTTTTTTGTTTTATCGCTACCCTTTATTTATTTATTGTACGAAATAAGAGGAATGGGGAAGATGTGTGGTGAACAATTTTAAAGCAATTTTCGAGCTTTCTTTTTGTAAATATAAATGGGGTCGCAAATCTTTTCAGTTTCGATATGCAGAAAACACCTTTCTGCATGTCCGAAGAAGTGTTTGTCATTGTTAACTTGCACAAACCTACCCCTACAGAATAAAAATTAACTGTTGGGCTAGTTGGTTAAACATCTTAATGAACCTTTTCCGAGAAGCGTTCTGCGCACGCGCGAGCGCCCGATGCCAAGCGGCGGAAGTCGGAACGAAAAATCGAGGAAACTCGGAATGAGCCTGTGGGTAAGCGAGTAGAACAGGTAATTGCAGCATATATATGTAATTGGGTTACACAAAAAAAGAAAGTGGACGGAAGGAAAAACAGAGTGATTGGGTGGACGCCACGGATGCCGATCTTTAAGCTCGCGTTGGGCACGCGACGCAGCTCGGAGAGCGAAGAAACTGGTAGCGTAGCTCCCGGTATCGATTGGTAGCGCAGGTAGGTCACTTCCTCGATTTTTAGTTCGTGCAGCCACCGCCTGGTGCCGTCGTTATGTGGAAAAAGTCCATTAAAAAACCGCAAAGGACAAGGACAGGACAAAGAATGAACAGGACAAGCGCTTACTAACAACTGATTGTTTAATGCATAATAAGAGAAATACGAAAATGAGAGGAGATTTGATAAATTAAGACTCCAATTGTTTTTCAACTTAAAATGATTAAAAATTATTTGATCAAAATTAGTACTGATAGAAAAATAAAATTAAAGAAAAGCATCCAGATTAAGAAAAAAGCTTGAGGTACCCTATCTCTTTCTCAGACAGTGAAATTGATGGTGTGCTAATAATGCACGTGTCTCCTTTTTCGATTATAGTTTTTGCCTCGAAAATCTCTCTGGCTCTCTTGCTCCGAAAGCGTTAGAGTATTTGCGTTTGATTGAAAAGGGGAGTGCATTTATGGTCTCTGGCATGTATGGCCAAGTGTCCAGACGGTGACGCACGCAGGGAAAGCTCATGCTCTCGTAGTCGCCCATTTATGCAGCGCCCAGATTGACTGACGTACACTCTCCCACATGTGCACGGAATTTCGTAAACGATGTTGGCGTTGCAGTTGATATATTTATGTGTGTGCTGGACTGAGCAGTGTTCTTGTCTTTCGTTCTGGGAGTTGATTTTTGGACACAGTTTTTTAAGTTTGTCAGGAGCTGATGTTACAACCTGTACGTCATATTTTGACGCTATTCGTTTCAAGTTGTGTGATACTTTGTGTTGGTAGGGTATCACTGCCGGGCGCCGTGTCTTATCTCTTCTTCTTTCATTGTGAGTGGTCAGGCTCTCTGCTACATCGAACATTAAAAAACTGGTATACCCAGATTCCTGTAGTTTTTTAACTTGTGCCTCAAAACTCTGCTTGGCTGTGTGGTCGCATGATTTTTGCAAGGCTGCTATGAAGCAGTTTTTTACAATTCCTCTCTTGATTATTTTAGAATGAGCCGAATCAAATGGTAGAAGTGATTTTTTGGACCGTGGTTTGTATGTCCAGCAAGTATGGTTGTCTTCAAAGGACAGCTGAAGATCTAGGAATTGAAGCTTGCTTTCATCTGGTAGCTCATGGGTAAAGCTTAGTCCCTGAGATTGAGTAAGGAACGTGGTGCAGGTATTGTTTACAGTTGAGTCATTTTGTTCAGGTCGTTCATGCAGTAGGACAAGATAATCATCAACATATCTGAACACCTGTGATACCAGGTTTGCTGGGAGCTTCTGGGCTATGTTCTTGTCACATTGGGCTAAGATGATGTTACACAGAACTGGTGCCACGCATGAGCCAATGCATATTCCTTTTTTCTGGATATATATGTGTTGTTGAACGTCACTACAGTGGAGGTGAGGTAGAACTTCAGAAGCTCCATGAATGACTCCACGGAGATACCGCACTGATTTTGGAAGGACACAGTTCCATGGTTCTCGATGCACGCACTAGTTGCCGCAAACATTTCCTTGTGTGGGACAGAGTAAAATTAGTCTTCCACGTCAAGCGTCACCTCACTGTCGCGCCATCTTGTTTAAGCTGTTCTATCAATGTCTGCGAGTTGGGAATCAAAAAAGGATCGTTGATTTCAAGATTTTTAAGGTGGTCTAGAAGGAATCTAGACATAGCTCCCTGCCATGATCCTTTTTCTGTTACCACTACTCGAAAGGGCAACTTTCCTTATGAGTTTTTTCCGTAAAAAACATTTCCAATTGGACACCTTTTGCCGCGGTAATCTGTTTTCTGAGTTAAGTCCAATCTATCGATCCCTTTGACTACCCCTACAGGGTGAGTCAAAGGGATCGATGGCTGTTTGAAGGGACTGCATAAATTAGTTTTAGAATGTATTGAGCAATTTTTTTTAGAAAGGTGGCCAAAGAATGCATTAGTGGTATCCAAATTTCACTGAATAAACTTACATAAAAACAAAGGTACGAAAAAAAAAAAAAAATCATATCCCTACCTACGGCGGCCGTCTGCTAAAGGAAGGTGTCCGATTGGCGCAACAGCTGACAGCACGTAAGATTGCAGGCGGTAGGCTCTCTACAAGCGGTATGCTTGAGCTGTGCCGCGGCTGCAGATGATGACACGACAGCTGGGCGTCCGAAGTGGGGGTGCAGGGCGGGGGCACCCTTGGAATTCGAAAGATATTCATTGACAAGGTGTTTAATTAAGTGGTGTGCTCTGAGGCAACGGTCACACTGGTAATTCTCAAAGGTCTTAAATACAAAAGTGTGAAGGACAAGGACAGAACAAGTGTTTTGTTTGTCCTCGGCCTTTGCGCTTTTGCGTTTAAGATGTTTACCCAACTAGCCCAACAGTTAATTTTTATTCAAAGGAAAGTCTTCAGACGTTGTTCCCGGCGTATCTCTTCCTTGTACAACGGTCCTTGACCTCGGCAATAGCAGACAACGTTTCCGAGCCAGAAGCGATGCACTCTTTTTTTCAGCACGAATTGTTAGTGCACGATTACTTTACAACAAAAAAAGTTAAAACAATTACGATAAAACTAAAAACAGATCTGTTGTCTTCGACAGTTATTTTCAGCTAAATGCCGCCGTCTGCCTTGCATCCTCTAATTGTTACTACATCTCTTGTCTTCAACTTTTATCCATGCTGTTTTGGGATGAAAGTCATTGTCATGGTGCGCTTAGCTCCCAGCGAAAAGTGAAGGTTGCTCTCTGGTAAAGGGGGTGCCATAGGACGAAAGGGATCCACTGACGTTTTCGGGTGGAGTTTCGGCAGTGACCTCCAGGCTCCCCTACAATTCTGCGCTGGGTGAGGCGTGCCTCGAAGGGGAGGGAAACCTCTAACAGAAGCCACCGACAGCAGTGGTCTCGTCACCGAACCCGATGCTGAAAAATGCGGTTCTCGCGTGCCTTTACTGCCGACCCCCACTTGTCTATGCAGAGAGCACTGTCAACATCTATCGGCTCTTGCACCAATCGGTCTCCTTTCTTTAGCAGAGAACTGCCGTAGGTAGAAATTTTTTTGTATTTCGTCTCAGTCTTTTCAATCGGGTAAGTTTGTTCAGTGGAATATTTATCGCAGCTCTACGCTCCCATTCGAGCGCCATTCCTTAGCGAAGAATGTCTTGCGTTTGGCACCTTGTCGCCGAAATCGGTATGCCTACTTTTGCTGTACTTTTTGTTTTGCATGTTAAATTTGCTAATTATGTGTCTACTCAGATTCCCCAAGACTTTCTTCATAACAAATAATATCTGAAAACCAGAGAATGACATCCCCGACTCATTTCAAAAGAGTAATGGTTAGCATGCCTGGCTTGTATATACTCTATGGTCTCGCAAATATTTAGGTTCAATACATGTGCCATAGAAAAAAATTTTGATTTTTTGGTATTTTGTAGAGGCTGCTGCCGTCACCGGAGAACGTGAGATTTAAACTAGAATTTATTTTCAATCACAATCGCAACATTCGAGAGGGTGCCACTTCGGCAAACTTGAGAAGATTGCGCACCTGCATTGCGCCGGCATAAACATATATAAGAAAGCATGCTGCTCACTCCTGTAGCGTTTGTCTCGCTCGCGCTTTATGTCAAAACAAATTGTTGGCGAGCGGCTGTTGGGACCATGTCAGAATAAGCGTGACTTCTGCTTAACGTTTTCAAACGGCACTGGGAGGCGCGAGCGGAGTGCTGTGAAACGGCACTTGAACGTTCTGCAAGAGTGACTTCGGACGGCACTCTAGACGCAACAAATATTTATACCCATAATGCATATTCTTCGGCCTGTGAAGAATCTTAGCTCGACATGTTTAGAAACCAATTTATGCCATCCCTTCCAACAGCCATCATTCCCTTTTACACACCCTGTAGTATGTATGACCTAGTGTACTACCCACGGTAATCAAAATGTTAGCTGCTTCCACTAGTGTCCATCAAAGCACTAAATGTGAAATAAATATATCGCACGGACCTAACAGGTAAGAAGCCTACCTGTACGGCCAGCTTTTTATTTTGGTGCTAATCAACATCTAGGGAGGATGGGACCTTCACTGGTTCACTAACGCCTTATTTCTCGGGTTTCGGCGTCTCCTGCCCGCTGGGCAGCGCCACTTCCTCGGCCGCACCACCGGACCTAAACTTAGGGAAGGTCTCCCACGGCGTAGCCAGGTCAAACTTTCGGTACTCCTGGGTCAACTCTAGGGGCTCGACCACGACCCGCTTGACTTCATCGTCGTAGCGCACTTCCACGTAACCGCTGAGCGGGAAGTCCTTGCGGAACGGGTGGCCCTCGAAGCCGTAGTCGGTCAGGATCCTCCTCAGGTCGGGATGATTGCCGAAGAACACGCCGAACATGTCCCACACCTCACGCTCGTACCAGTTGGCTCCCTTGTAGACGGGCGTCGCGGAGTCCAGCGCCGTCAATTCGTCCGTGTACGTCTTCACCCTGATCCTAGAGTTAAAGTGCAAGGACAGGAGGTTGTAGACGACTTCAAAACGGTACTGCCTGGTCGGCACGTCTACGCCCGCAATGTCCACGATGTTGGCGTACTGGGCGTTGTGGTGGTCCTTGAGGAAGCTGAGGACCGGAACGACGCCCTCCGGAGCGATCATGACTTCCAGCTCGTCGCCTTGGGTGATCTGGACCTTCTGCACGTATTTCGGGAGGCATTCCGCCACGTAGCGACCGAAGTCTTCGAGCTTCTGGCGCTGGACGACTTGAGGTTTGCGTACCGCCGGTCGAGTTTCCTCGGCCGTCGGGGTCGCTTGGGTGCTTTCACGGCGGGCGAAGCTCTGCGTCAGGGACGGGGCTCGGTGGCTGTAGGCGCCGCCGAGCCTCGCGAGTTGCCGTACTTTGCCGAAAAGAAGTGACATCGCCGTGAAATCGGGGCACGATGCCGACCAAACGCGCTGCTTTGGCTCCTACGACCTCCAAAAAAAGCAAAATGGTGGCAACCGTAATGATCAATGATGATGATAACTATGATACTCCGTGCCGCATTGGGAGCGTCAGCGCCGTCTAGTCGGTTAGACTAGAAAGCTGGTAAAGCTTTGTTTGATTTTAAAGAATTTTTGTGGGCTCCGGCTTGAAACCTGAGTCCGTTGAGAGGGATAAAATTGTTCCTGTTCAGGATTTACTGTGACGATTATGGTTGAGCAACAAACAGATAATTTCGTTATTCTGAAAGGATGCACATTCTGATTTTGCGCGGCTTCTGAGCGTGCTCGGTGACGAGAGTAGGCGAGTGACAGGGGTTCGTTTGTGTTGGAAGTTGGAACTTGCGCCCGTTGCCACTTTCTCTTTCGAACCTTTCTGTGACATTTGCTCCTGTTATCGTTGCAACGCGAGGCCGGGAATGACGTTGTGACTTGCGGGCGGGCTCCCATCACCGCTTTAACGATGAGTTACCCGGGAAGCGGCGGCGACCCGCGTGCCGCCGAATCCTTCAAGGCTATTGTAACGCACGTGGCGTCCGAGTTCAAGTGGCTGAAGATCTACGTGCAGCGGGACTACGACACGGTCGAGCAAATCGAGAACTACATGCAGAGCCTGGAACAGTCCCTGAGCACAAAGGCCGGCTTCATGCACCAAGGTCAGATCCCGCTGGGGACGCCATGCTTCGCGCGCTTCACGGACAACAAGTGGTACCGGGCCGTGTGCTCGGCCTGGCCGAAGACGGACCCGACTTTTGTCGAAGTCACCTTCATCGACTACGGCAACCCCGAGATTCTATCGGTGTCGGACGTTCGCCGCGGGGAGGACAACATCTTCAGGACGCCGCCGCTGGCGATGGAATGTTTCCTGGACAACGTCGACATGATGCTCTTCTCGCCGCAGGAGGCTGCCGACGTCGTGGTGCTCGCCAGAGACAAGCTTCTCTACGAAGAGGTCACGGTTCGCGTCCGACGGCACGAGCAGGTCGCCGAGAACTGTATCCGCCCCTTTGTCGCCATCGAACCCGCGGAAGGCGGCGACTTAGCGTCTTTGCTGGACAGTTCGAGTAGTCAGAGTTCCTGCGTCGGCACTCCACCAGTACCGAGCGTCGCCTTCCGCTACCAAAACGTTGTTCTGGGTAAGGCGTACCAGGCGTATGTCTCCCACGTTGAGAGCATGTCCAATGTCTACCTTCATCTCGTCGACAGGGACCCTGCCCAATTCCTTGAGAGCATACAGGAGTTCTGTGCGAATTCACCCTCTCTTCCGGCATCTCAAGTCCAGGAGGGTACAGTCTGCCTGTCTCGCTTCTCGGAGGATGGCCTGCTCTATCGCTCTCTTGTCATTGGCTGTTCGGGAGGCCAGTGCAAGGTCCTATTTGTGGACTATGGAAACCACGAGATCAAGTTGACGTCAGAGTTGATCGTCCTTCCGCACGAATTCCTGGATGAGCCCGTCTTTGCGGTGCGCTGTACGGCCGTCAGCACGGGCTTGGACAAGGCGACGTTCGAGTCGCTGACTGCGGATGCCGCCTTTACATGCCGATTCGTCCAGGCACCCAGCGTGGGAATGTACGAGGCGGAGTTCCCGGATCTTGCACCACCCACTCGGACCAACCCGGCCGTCCAGGGACAAATTCGTCTGCAGAAGCTCTGTCTAGATGCAGGGAACGGGCACGTTATGTACGTCTCGTTTTTCGAGTCCGTCAAAGTTATGTACGCCCAGCTGAAGGAGATGGTCGAAGAAATTGAGCAGATCTCGGAACAGCTTGCCCACGAGAGTCCCTCAATGCCTCCAATGTCTCCGTCAGATCTTTCGTCCGGTTTGGGCGTAGCGTGTAAGTACGAGAACATCTGGTACAGGGCGGAAGTCCTCGGCATGAACGGAGCCAAAGTTCAAGTCTGGCTCGCAGACTACGGGGACACTGTGCTCCTGGAGCTTACGGATTTGAGACACCTCGACCCAAAGTACACGCTGCAGCCAGCTTACGCTGTCAAGCTCAGCCTCGTAGGGCTCGAGTGTGACCCACAGTCCGCGGACCACGTCGCGAACGAGTTGCAGAAGCTGGTCCTCGATGTGGAGTCCAAGGTGCTGATCTGCGAGGTGCGCCCGGACGGGACGCACATGGTCGACATGTACATCAACGATCCGCCCGTGTCCGTTGTGGCGGCACTCCAGACTGCCGCGCCTAGGGCATCGGTCAAGGTACCGCAACCAAAACTGCTCGCAACGGAAAAGCTGGTGGTCACCAGCGTGTCCCCACCAAACAAGTTCTTCGGGCAGCTGATGAGGCTTCCGGAACAGGACTTGGCCATCCTGCAGGGCAAACTTCTGGAATTCTACAGTCCAAAGCATCCAAACCAGACGTACCAGCCACAGCCAGGTGACTATGTCTCCTGCCGGTTCTCGGAGGACTTACTGTTCTACCGGGCGAAGGTGACCTCCATGGCTGACAGCGGACGCTGCAACGTCTTCTACATCGACCATGGCAACGAGGAGTGCGTTTCTATCAAAGACGTCTTCGAGCTCACGCAGGAGTTGGCAGAGGAAAAGCCAGTGTTTGGAATCCAGTGCGTTCTGGAGTCCGGAACGTCGGAGGCACTCCTGGACTCGGAGGTGGAAGTGCAGATCAGAGGCTTCAGGGAGAATGAGCACACAGTGTCGCTTGTAGTTGGGGCTGGCAAGCCTACTTCATTTGGAGGTTTGTTTCCTTTGTTTTTTGTTCCCCTTGTATGCATTGTAAGATTGTGCTTTTGTGGTCATGTTCATTTTGATTGTCTTGTTGGCAGAAGCAGTAGAGACGTGTGCATGTTTCTGACTAAAGCCCCCGTGCCAACAGAAGTCTACGGTATCTCCAGTTGCACCAGGTTACTCTTAGTTCAGTTGTGTCCAGACTCACTTCAGTATGTCTTTTTGACAGTAAGCAAGTTCCCTCCTCAGTGAACTTTCTGTTAATAGGTTTCCTTCTAAGCAGTGCTGAAAGTCTCCCATAAGTTGCGGGGCATCTCTACTAACTCTGGCAAAGGGTGGGGATCATATTAGGTGCACACAAAACCAACTTGATTAAAACATACGTGTAACTTGGCATGTTTCTTGGAAACAAAACCAGACAACGTGGATTCCTTATTTTGCTCGTCATCTGAGAATAATGTCAGGGTGTCTAGCGACCGGGAAAACTAGGAATTGTCGGGGACAATTTTAATCACCGGGGAAAATCGGGGAATTGTCAGGGATATTGTCAAAAAGCGAGCCCAGTCAGGGAAAATAAGCCGCAAACACCATCAAGTGTCCTGAGCAAAGACTTGAGGACTTGGAGGCAGAAATATAGGCAATAAATTCTGCCTAGAGCGAAGCACGGGCTCTGCTCAACTGATGAAGAGTGCGCTACCCGATGCAACGATAACAACCGACAAATCCAGTCCAAGCCTTGGATTGGATTGAGAGCGCAACACTAGGCTAGATCCAGTTAGAGCTACTATAGATTCAGTAAGAAATGGGAAAGCCGCAGGCCCCAATTCAATCCTAGCCGAAAGTGCATCTGGCGGCCATGCTACCATTTGGTTATTGACGTGTGTGGTTGAGCGTCGTGTTTTTATTGTGTTTTCAAAAGTGGCCTTTTGACTGACTATGTCGGCTGCAAGAAAGTGCTTGTTTAATCCGGACTGGACGAACCCGAATATTTCAGATTATGTAAGTTAGATTATGCCCGTGCAAAATAATCCTCACCGTGCTCAGTACTCGATGCATTGTGTTGTAGTGGTCTTATATAGACCCTTTCAGGCAACATTTCATGGGCGCCGCCATAGCCGCCTTTTAGTTTCTTGCCGTTCCTCCGCGTTGTGTGCTGCACCGGCCACTACCGGAGCTTTGTTTTCGCATTCTTTTACGTTCCGCGTTGAAATCATGTGCTTTCTTTAGGTCTTTTCAATATTTCGGGCTTTTATTTAATCATTTCAACATATCTCTTGTATTTTCTTATTTATGAAATGGAATCGGACAGCGAATGGATCGACAATACAAGATTATGGCTTCAGAGACCATGTAAGTTCATCCCATTCTAACGTTTTTCTCGCTAATAAAGGGCAGTCAACACCATTGCGACATATGCAAATTTCAACTGACGCAGTAAGGCTATCCAGTCGTGCTTCTCGCTGCATATGCGCTCTTGTTTCCGTAAAGCTGACCCGCATGTAAGCGATTTACGGCGACAACGACGAGTCGGCGCCGAAGATTTCTCACTGTTGCCTGTTGCATCGCTCGGTTTTTAGAAAATGTCGCTCACCGTCTTGGTCGCTTGCTCCCGTCGTTTCCATGCGGTTTGCCTCGTCGCGCGACTGCCCGAGCGACAGCGAAGCGGGCTACAGTCGCTTGTCTTTTTGATCGCCGAATCGCTTGCATGCGGTTTATACTTAATATCGAGGCGCCAATGGTTCAATGCTGTGTGCATGGAAATGAATTGAATATAAACCACATGTAAGCGATTTGGCGAGCGACCAGATAAGCGACGGCGACCCGCTTCGCTGTCGCTCAGTCAGTCGCGCGACGAGGCAAACCGCATGGAAGCGACGGGGCAAGCAACCAAGACGGTGAGCAACGTTTTCTAGAAATCCCAAAACCGAGCGATGCGACAGTGAGAAATCTCCGTTGCTCCTCTCATCGCATGCTAAATCGCTTACATGCGGGTCGGCTTTACGGAAACGAGCGCGCACATGCAGTTAGAAGCACGACTGTGATAGCCTTACTGCGTCAGTCGAAATTTACGTATGTCGCAATAGTGTTGACTGCCCTTTATTAGCAACAAAAGTGTAAGAATGGGATGAACTTACATGGTCATTGAAGCCTCATAATCTTGTATCGTCGACCCATTCGCTGTCTGATTCCATTTCATAAATAAGAAAATACAAGAGCTATGTCGAAATATAAATATTAAATGATTAAATGAAAGTCCTAAACATAGAAAAGACCTAAAGAAAATACAAGATTTAAACGCGGAACGAAAATGAACACAAAAACGAAGCTCCGGTAGCGGCCTGTGCAGCACACAACGCGGAGCGACGGCGGGAAACTGAAGGTCGGCTATGGCGTCCCGGAATGCTTGCGAAGGGCGCGCCGACTGGTGGCAGCTCGAGTAACTGACTCGCTGAAAGCGTCTATATTTAACCGCCTCTAGAGTGGCCAAGGAATTTCACCTGAAATTGTCAATGAATTTCAAAAGAATAATTTGCTAGACACCCTGAGTGTCCCTGAAACGTGCCATTTTATTATGCATGAAATCGACGTGACCATTCAACAAAACTTGAATGGGGAAAATCCTAACAATTATAATTACAAAATAGAGTACTTGTGATTTCTTTTTACCCACAAACGAAAGAGAGGCAGAGATCATTTGCACCCCCCGTTTTTCGGGCAGGCTGTTTCATGCAGCGGCGTGCGATTAATTAGTGTTTGATTAAACGACGTTCGATAAAACGGTATTTTATGAAACCTTATTGTTAAACGGGGTTTGGTGAAGGTTGAAAGAAACAATGTTAAAGCTATGGTGGAAAGGGCGGGTCTCGGACCGCCTTTTAAAACGGGCAGGGGAAGGGGGGGGTGTTTGAGGCCATCTCCACTTCAAGCACTGTTCCCAAGTGAACTGGGCTTACATTACAAATGAAGTTAGACTGTACATTTATGATCAGCACAAGGCTTCATTTCACATGCTCGGAGCACACTCGGAGTGTCATGGGTACGATTCCTGCCACATCCCATTTCGATCTGGATGAGCATGGTACGAGCGTGCAGTCACGCTCCACTACCGCACAATGCACATTAAGAACCCCAGGTTAGCGGTTGTACTGTATCGCCGGCGTTTCCACGGCTCTCATTTACTCGGCCACGGAACCGGTTACAGAGCCTCCCAAAACAGTCCGAAGTAATGAGATACCGACGAAGAGGCGACATCTTGCAGCAAACATTGCAAATTGAAAATTTAAAAAAAAATTTTGCAGGCTACCAGTCGGAGCAGACAACGGGAGCGGCCTCCGCTCCGGTGGTGAACATGTCCCACGCTCCGAAGCCACCGCCCCAAGTCATTGCGGAGCAGCGGCTGAATGTCGGGCTGCGCACAACCGCGGACGTGGTTTTTGTCGTCTCCCACCTGGAGTTCTACTGCCAGTTGAGCCAGAACGAGGCACAGTTGAACACCCTCATGGATGCGATTGCCATGGCCGCGACCACACAGCCGCCCCTCAGTCCGGAGTGTCTCGAGGTAGGGGTTTCCTTCCTGGATTTTAGTCAACCTATCGGTTAAGGCATTGGTTCTCAAACTGCGTTCCTAATGGGTTCTCCGGTTTCCTCGACCACCCCTGCTCCCATGTTGCGAGTTTTTACATTTGAACCACTATTTCAGCAGATAAGAGCTGCCCGTCGATGCACAAGTCTAAACCAAGTGCTCCCTAATTTGAGCAATATTTGCAGGATCTGTAGGCTTCTGCGCCGCTTTACTTCATCAATGCCAGTGGGTTTCCTTGGCCGGCGGTCACTCCAGGTAGAAATCCTAGAGATTGAAAAGTTTGAGAAGTCCTGAGCTGAGGTGTCTGGGTGCATGGATGGATATGTATGGCTGAACCCTTTAAACCAGGCGGTGGATTGCACCACCTAGCCAGTGTCTTTAACAATTTCATTTGACTTCTAGCCAATGTGCTTAATAGCAACAGCTAACTTCTTGATTTGTATCGTTCACTAATTATTCGTTCACTCCTGCTATTTGACAGAACTTGTTTGCTTTGTTTCAAATCTTGACGGTATTCACGCAGGTCATACGACATGATGGCACGGATAGAGCAATGCTGGATGGTGGTAGCTTTATCAACCTAAAAAAAAAAAAGGGAAATACAAATACTATCGATAAGAACTTCTATGTATACACAATGACCATAGAAAGTGTCGGTAAGGTCAACTAACTCACGAACAGAGAGCAGGCACGGTGTAAACTGAAAGAATTACCAATAGATAATAAATGTGTCACTGGGAAAGAACTTAGCGATGAAATGAAGATTCATTTTATTAGCACGGCTGCCTACACTGGGAGGGCTTCCAACACAGATGACTATTGACCCAGGAAACCAACTTGTGTCGATTATGCTAACTTCAACGACACCATTTGAAATTGATTGAATGATCAGAAACCTAAAAAATAATGTCGCCGCTGGAATTGATGATATTAAAAACCCTTCCTATTAAGTACACTGACCATAGTTAGTCCAGTTCTATCGAATATAGTAAATAAGGTGCTTCAGTGTGGGGGTTTCCCTGACGAGTTAGAAATAGCCAGGGTTACTCCAGTGTATAAAGCAGGTGGTGAGACAAACATTAATAGCTACAGACTCATTTCAGTTCTTCCAGTTTTTTTTCTAAAATATTTGAGCATGTGATTGCTGATAGATAACACATTTTTTTTAGGAGGACAAGATAGTAATGCAGTTCCAATACGGCTTTCAATAGCAAAAATCGGTGGAGCTAGCGCTTCTCAACATAAGACATGCAATAGTTGAAAATATAGAGAAAAAATTATGTACCCTTGGTCTCTTCCAGATCCCCGTCGTTGCTTTGGCACGTAAAACCCCCCACCCCCTTGGTCTCTTCTTAGATTTAAGTAAAGCTTTCGATACAGTGCGGCACAATATTTTACTTTGAAAGCTTGAGATTTACTGTGTTTGTAGAGCAGCTCTAAAGTTAACTGAAACATATTTTGTAGATTGTTACCAATATGTACTAATAAACAGTGAATCGTCAAATAGACTTAAAATACTGCATGTTGTTCCTCAGGGGTCAATATTAGGTCCACTTCTTTTTCTTGTATGCAGTGATGTGATTGCTGCGCCAGTTGCGCTAAACTGCACCAAGGGGCTAACCATGCCACATGCTGCTACATTTTGCCAAAATATGGGCAATCTGCGCCAATCTTGAGCGAAAAAAATAATTTCGGTCGCCTTTCAAAATTAAAACTAAGCTGAGTACCGTAATCAGCATGCGTGTGTTATGTGGCGCGAGCGGCCGCCCGACACAAAGTACCCTGCATCAATTGTCCATCTGGTCTGGCACGGTTTTCCTGCAGTCTCGCATTTCGCGCTTTCGTCATCTTGTCTCGAGTCTTTTTTAATGTCTTCAACGATACATGTGGGTGTGTGCCGACACTCCGACACTAGCGTGCGGGTGGGTACCAGCCATGCCGTCATGCTGTGAAACGAAACCACGTTTTTGCGCGGCGGGATGTACTTTGCGAGCTGAACCACCCGCTCCTGAAAGCAACGCCGTGGGAAAACTCTGTTTGGTCCCTGCCTGCCAGTCACCGTGGTCGCGCGACGTCAGGTGTTGCCGTCCCCACGACGCTGCAGATGTGGCGCTTTCTAAAATGAAACTGAGTACTACCGCATGTTCATCAACATTCCTGTTCTTGTTTAAATCATACGTTACTACAAAAATTCCTCTTTAACTCAAAGACTGCTGTGTCGAAGTATTGATTATTTAGGTTTCTCTCGATGGGATTTCTTTGGAGAGACCCCGGTACACGAAAAATCTGCCACGAAAGAAAGTTGAAGTGAGCTAAAGCAAACAAGGCAATGTCTGCACGCTGAACCCGCACAAAGTGCTCCAAGAACTTTTTGACGCTGACTTCCCATGTCTCTCATGGATGCGCTCAGGTCCTTTTTTTGTGTGTGTTTTAGCTTGTACCTTGTTTGCTAACATGGCAAGCACGCGCCGCAGGACTGTTTTTTTTTTTTTTTTTCCTTTCTTTTGTTGTATGCTTGACAGTTACATTTTGGATATATTTTAGGAATCAATTAACGACGGAGCGGAGTGGCATGGCATGGTTTTGGTTTTGATCGAACAGCCGTTGTCCCCGCTTGCGCGACGAAGCACGCGCAAGTGCAAGCCTGCCGAAGTTGCCCTTAAAGGACACATGCAAAGGAAAAAAACATTTTTTTTAAACGGCTTAGATGGAAAAAGGACGCCATAAAACGATTTTACAACAAAGAAAAAAAATTTTAGAGCTATATTTACGGCGCAAAACGAATTTGTAGTTGGCGCCCGCGGGCACCGCGGAAAAGTGGTCTGTATTTATCACGTGACTGGTCTTTATTTATCACGTGGTGCTTGCGCTCTTTCGGAAGCTTCCTATGGCCTGGAAAAGTAACTTATTCATCTTTGTTTGAAATATAACAAAAAACCAAGACGAATAAGTAACTTTTAGAGCCCAAAGGAAACTCCTGAAAAAGCGCAAGCAGACGTGATAGACCTGTGCGCCGGTCAGACGACGGCGGCGGCGCCCCGAAGCAGACGAACTTGTGCGGCGGCGGCGACGGCGGCGTGGAGAAACGCGTTGAAGTGGCGTTCGCACAACGCTCAGCGTGCGGCGGCGACGCAGCGCGGCGGCGCGCGGGCCTACCACGTGACCAGCGGCGGCTCCCGCGAGCGCCAACTACAAATTCGTATAGCGCCGTAAATATAGCTCTAAAAATTTTGTTTCTTCGTTGTAAAATCGTTTTATGACATCCTTTTTCCATCTAAGCTGTCTAAAAAAAAAATTTTTTTCCTTTGCATGTGTCCTTTAACTGCACGGTTAAAATCGTTTTTTTTTAAATTTCTCCACAATGCCTATAGCACTGTGCACTTGTGGGATGTCTCAGCATTAAAAACGCAAGCAGCGAGTTCCGTCGCAACACGTCGCATCAGAACACAACACGAAGTGCCCTTCGTTTGTACAGCACTTAAAATGAATATTCTTATTTTTATACGAATATCTGCTCCAAAAGCCACTTTTGCTGCTCCAAAGCACTGTTTTGGTTGCTCCAAAGTCCACATGTGCTGCTCCAAAACACTGTTTTAGCTGCTCCGAAAGGTGCTCCAAAATGGCTTAGGTCAATCACATCACTATGTATGTGTTAAACTATATCCGTTTCCCCCGATCTAATAATGTGTGCGGACAATACCAATCGTGTTATTTTCTGGAGTGACTATAAAATGCCTAGAAAATGCTGCAAATGTCTATTTATTGAAGCTATCCAATTGGTTACAAATAAATTCTTTAAAACTAAATACAAGCAAAGCTAAGTATATTATTTTTAAGCCAGTAAATAAACGCTTCTTCAGCTCTATGAGCTTAAAATTTAAAGACACCGTGCTTGAGCAAGTGTTTAAAAAAAAATTCTCGGTGTATGGTTTACTGTGGACCTCTCATGGGACACTCGCGTGAATAAACTCGAAGATGAATTCTCTCATGTTACGGGAAGTATACATACAATACGAAACTTGCTGTCCGCCTGGCTAAAACAGACACTGTACTATTCTTTCTTCAACTCTAAAATCAGTTGCAGCATCTTAGTTTCGGGGATGACGATCAATTCAAACTATGTCAAGCTTATCACCTTGCAGAAGAGGATTTTTCGCAGGTGCAAAGATTATAAAGTAGATATCAGAAACATAAGAACCTAACCACTATTCATCAAATATAATACACCTAGGGCAGACCAAGTATACCATTTGAAGCTCTTACAATGGATTTACAAAAACAGAATAGACTCCACACCAAAAGCGAGTTTTGTTCCGTACCAACGAGACTCAAAGCGAAGGATGCCTTCAATAAGAACCAATTATGGCCGCCAAACTTTCTCGTTTCAGACGACCAGATGCTAAACAGAACAGATATGACTATGGATTACAGTAAAACATTTTATGCTTTCAAGGAACAGTGCTGAAGCTTTCTAGTGGTCAGTGGTGTCTGTTTCTTAGTTGTGTAATATGTAGGCTAAGTTGTTATTTTTATTATGTACTTATAGTTATCTACAAATGTGGTTCTTAACATTTATTAGCGATTCTTCATTGCTAAACTAAATGGCGGCCATCAGTCCTATTTTATGCTCTGTCCTTTTCTTTCTTTTTTTCCGTATGAGATGTTTTTGCTTTTAGAGCGCAGCTCTTAGGCGCCCGTTTCTGGCTTGAGCGGTGTCGCCATCGGCGTGACCACGCGTTGCATTATGGGATGTTTCCCATACTGTCGTCTCGTGTGATGTCGCCCTCGTGACGTCAGCGGTGCCTAAATTTAGGAGGGAAATTTTTCCGCTAATTTTAGCGGGGAAATTATTTCACCAAATTTAGCAGGGAAATTTTTCTGGTAAATTTGGCAAGGAAATTTTTCTGCCAAGTCTAGCGGGGAATTTTTTCCACTAAATTTAGCAGGGAAATTACCCCGCTAAATTTAGCGGAAAAATTTCCTCACCATGTTTGGCGAGAAAATTTCTCCGCTAAATGTAGTCAACGGCACGCGAGGTATTGTTCAATGTGAATTCTTTCTCAATCACTTTCAGTTCAACGGTGACCAATAACCTGCAGTGAGAACAAAGCTCCAACACACACAGACGCCTCAATAAAATTCTAGGCACCACAGGTCTTTGAAGCCGACAGTGTGTCGCCCACAGATTGACTGAATCTGAGTTAATAATGAATGCTTACGTAGCTCCTGTGTTCCATTCCTACGTCACGTCGCACTAACCCCCCGAATGTACAGGCCTCGCATCAGCCGCTTAGGAGCGTCTTCGACGTCTTCCTTGATCAGTCACTAAAAGGCCGCCATTGGTACAGCACAGTTGCCGTTCCACAGATGATGATAGTGATCAAAGTGGCCAGAGGAAATTTTGGAAAGGGTCTATTACTAACTTCTATTCACTGGTAGGTCCCCCTTTTACATGCCATACACCGAGGAAGTAACTCTGCTTTATAGCTTTCTTTATTTTATTAATGATCCAATGGGAATGGAATTTCGCTTGCAGATCTGCCCTTACTTTCTGATTACATATGTGTACTTGGTTTGGATATCACCTAATTAGTTTGTATACTATCAAACATTTTATATGCAATGGTTGTGTGGAGGATTAAGACAAATTCAAATATTGAAACCTGCGAATAAACATATATCGGCAAACTAGGTCTACACATCCCAGTAAGGTTGAAGTGAAAGCTCTAGGATAACATATGCATTTTTATAGACACTTTAAAATTTCATAGTTTTGAAACTGATTGTCACAGGAAAAGTTAGAAGCATATTTAAAAAAAAAAAATACTTATGCCATATTTAGCATGTTTACACCCATTATTTGATATCTTGGATATACTTCTACTGGAAAAATAAATGGCAAAGGTTGGTTGCATATAGGTGGAGATATGGCTTGCAAAAGATAGCAAAATATGTATACAGCTTATTGCAAAGTAACGAGGACAATGTCAAAAATGCCTCTAAATCTTTTAAAAAACAAACAAAAAAACATGATTTCAGAAGTGTCACTTTTTCGTTGTATTCTTTTACCTTCAAGACCAGAGTAGAGTCCCTAAAGTGGTTTGGAGGTAGTCTATTTATGGCCATCACTCAATCTACAGCCTCTAAGCATTCTAAAAAGCCCGAGAATAGACTGATACGTTTTTCATTTCCCCACTAAAAACGAGACCAACGATAGCGACACGCCCATTTTGCTGCGGTTTGGCGTGGAAACTGACGTGAAACAGCCAGCGACGTGCGATTGCTTCCCGTGTGCAAATCGCTCACGCTCGAAGTTTGGTCCGCCATCGGTTGGCCTTCTTGCCGCTTAGGGTGCAATCGCTTGTGCTTGGACGTCGCACATCCTACGTCATCCTCCTGTTTCTTCGCCTGATCGCGGAAAAACAAGCGTGTCATGATCTTCGATTGTGTTTTCAATAGCGAAATCAGATGCGTATCAACCTGTTTTTTTTTTTTTAATGCTCGAAGGTTGTAGATTGATTCACGACCGTAAATGGACGATCTTAGCCTCCGTTCAATGTGCCAAACACGCGGCGGGGAGCACCTCATATTTCTGGAACGGTTCACCGAAGTTGCCTCTGTCTTTGCCGTGCAGGTGGGGCTTCCGTGCTGTGCATTGTACTCTGAAGATGGAGCGTGGTATCGGGGTGTAGTGACAGCAGTCGGTCCCACCGGCGCCGACGTCTTCTTCGTGGACTACGGCAATGCGGAGACAGTCCCCCTGGAGTCCCTGCGCGCCCTCCCCCCAGGGCTGCTGGCCCTACCCCGTCAGGCGCTCCGCTGTACGCTGAGGGATTTCCAGGCACCCGTCTCGGACACGCTGACCGAACGCCTCGACCCCTTGCTTACCGAACAGGTGAGCAAGGACTCCAGACACCCTTTTGCAAAGCAAACGGCCCTCGAGTGTCTGCCCTGCAAACTCCTCCTCCGTCTCACTGAATATTACGGCGATGGCGGGTGTAGGGTCTTCGCGTCGTCGGCGTTCTGCTCGGCAGAAAACTTTCGCGTGCACCACCCTGCCAGTGCGGGCAAGGCGCATGCATTCAGCTCTTGCATAGTAGCAGTGTCTTATACTTTTACAGTATTCATCACCGAGGAGGGGAGGGGAGGGAGGGAGGAAGAGGACTTTTGTCTAGAGCAATTAACGAAACTCGAACTACTTTCAATCTATCAGAGTCAAAAGCAGTACAACTGTACGTAAGGTAGCAATAGCCCAAGACTACCAAACTGCAACCTGTCTTTCGACTTAGAACGTGTTCCATTTCTTTTTTTCTTTTTGGGAAGTGCTTGTGGGATCTGGAGGGATGTGGGCAAGGGGGAGGAGAGGAGGTGGGGGTGGGGGGGGACCGCGAGCCGCAGCTTGGCCACCCCTGTTCTAGACGATCAAACTTTTATCGCGTTTTCCGGGAATGACAGTTGATATTTTGGGCTTGAATATGAAAATTGATGGAATACCTATCTTGTTTAAATAAATGTTTCGTGGTTGAGGGTCGAGGGTTGCGACTTTGTTGGGTGTAAACTGTGATGCGGTTCAATGAGACGGGTTGCCGAGAATTACATGGAGTTGTGTGTGATCTCGAAGTCGTCGGAGCTTAGCAGACGATAAGTTGGAATGCATTTACTGTGGGCATTCGGATTGTTTCAAGTGTTTTTACAGAGTACTTCTGGTGCATGTTTTTGCTTTGAACCGCGGTGGAGGGCTTCTATGACGAATTAAAACTCCGAGCGTGTCATTCATTTGTTGATTGTGTTATTTATTTAGCAACTGAAGCAAGTGACACTGGCACATCATACTTTTTAATTGGCGTTAGAGCACTTGGCAAATACTGATTCGGTCGCCAAACACCCGATACACTTAAACCTCGATTTAATTTAGTCTTCTTTTTATTTGAAAATTTCGTTAAATCACAAATTTTGTTGGACCGAGGTTTTTGTTTTTTAGCATTGCAATTGGTCTTCCAGGCTTTTAAGACCCTCCAATTGCCTCACATCTTGCAATTGAGTGTTTACAAATAAGATTCCACTATAAAATGTGGCGGTAATAGAAGAATGCAGGTTGATCGACCCTCATTTTGTAAGTTTATGGGAGCAGTGCCGAGCACCGCAGGAGAGCGTGCAGTCGGGAAAGCAACCACTGGCACTTACAGTAGCCATAATGCTGTCTTCCAACTTCAAAATCGTTGAAAGTGAACTGTGCGAAATTTTACTTTTTACACGGTATGAAATTGATTCAAACTTTCAGGGTGAATTGAACCCCATTAGGATTGATAACATCTAAAGTTTCAGTCTTGTAGGCCAATTTTACAACAACTACAAGCTCCACAAAAAGTTACTTTATTAGGAAGTGTATTTCAATATATTAATTGCAGTCGACAAAATGTTTGGTTTAATGTGAAGTAGAATACCCGTAGTGCAAGTTAAGGTAAAAATTAATTGTAGAAAATGCAATTCTCGAGAAAAACAATTACACCCAAAAAGAGCAAAAGATTTTAACAAATTTCTGTGTTTTAAAATATTCAGTTTTTGTCATGAAGAATTTAACTTTTTCAGATTATGAGTACACTTGTTCCTCAAGAAATTTCAATCTAGGACACTATTGAATGAAATCTTTACACTTACAAAATGTCAAGTGCTACATATCCTCGCACCACATTTTCTACCAAAAAGGGAAACTGAGAAAAATGCATTTGAAGTTTTAACTTTAGGTTTCTTTTTTTCTACGAGTCCAAGGTGGGCAAAATTCACCCGTAGCATTGTTAGCACCTTCCTATTTGAGACTTTGTTGTTCCCCTGGCAATAGGTACCAGTTTGTGCCGTTGTAGGCAAGCTAACTTTTGTAGCAAGCATTTCTTGACAGATAAACTGGTAAGAACTAAGAGGCAAATCATACTAAGGAAGAGCTGCAATGCAGAAATATGATCTGAAGTGGAAGATACTGTGAAAGAGATGGCACAATATCATCTCACCTGGCAGAACCATTCGTAGACCCTGTTTCGGGTCTCAACCAATAAGATTGCTCATACCAAATATTTAAGATTTTTTTCTGTTTGGACGTATAGGGTTCTCCTGGCCATTGATGCTTTTGAACTTCTGCCCACGCTCCGCTGTGGGCAGAGTATGCTACCCGATGCAAAGGGAAGAGCCGACAAATCCGGTGCAAGCCTTGGATTGGATTGAGGGCGCGACGCTAGGCTAGATTTAGTTACAGCTACTAGATTTGGTAACAAATGGGAAAGTTGCAGACCCCAATTCAACCCAAACCTTAAGCCGAAAGTGTGCATCTGACGGCCATGCTGCCATTTGGTTATTGACGTGTGTGATTGAGCGTCATGTTTTCATTGTGTTTCCGGAAGTGGCCTCTTCGCTGACGATGTCGGCGGCAAGAAAGTGCTTGTTTATTCAGGACTGGACGAACCCGAATATTTCAGAATATGCAAGTTGGATTAAGCGCGTGCAAAATGATCTTCACAGCGCTCAATGCCTTGTGTTTTAATGGTCTTATATACTTGACCGCCTCTACAGTGGTCAGGGAAAACCTGGAAAAGTCGGGGAATTTCAAAGTAATAATTTGCTGGACACCCTAAGAGCGCGCGCACTCGACCGTCGACGCAAGTATACTGCAGACGAAATAAGGGAGCAGAGGGACGGCATGCATGCTTTCGCATTCACTACTCGTAAGAAATGCTTAAAGGGGCCCTCCGGAGCGTTCTGCGATTGTCTATTTATGGCGGTAACTCAATCTACAGGCCCTAAGGATCCTAAAAATCATAAAATTACGGTCATGCGCGGCGGATTTCCCTATTAAAATTGCTATCAAAGTCCCCAGCACGCCCCCCTTTCTGAGATGACCCCGGAAAACGGGAGGGGCATCTCTTTACGCGTCAGCCAATAGCAAGCGAAGGATTTCGGCGCCACTGCGCGTCACCAACGCGGCGGACCGCCGACCCGCAGAGGAATCTCTCGAGCACGCGCGGACAGTCGTCAAGGAGCCCGGACTTTGTGCTCGGCAGTCGTTGTTCGTCGCATCGCACTGTGGCGCTGCTACTGCAATACGCAGTCGCATTCCACAGATGACAAGGAAAAGTTTGACTCGTTGACGTGGAAGGATCGCAACGCTGGCTTCGGAGTCGGGATCCACGGGAAGAAGGAACGCGTGTCCCGCAAACGCACGCCCGCAGACGGCCCGGGAAGCAGACGCGCCGACGCATCACCCCCTAGCAACAAGCTTGCGGGGAGAAAACATAGTTCGCTGGATTAGGAGCGATAATTGCGGACTATGTTTCCCGCACCACAATCAGTTTACGCTTTTCTCAAACTAATTTACAAGCTTAAATGTGTTGCAATAATAACGTTTGCCTTCACCGCGAGATGCAGCATTTCCATTGGTCAAGTTGTAGCGATGGGCAGGGAATGGTGGATTGTGTTCCAAGAGAAAATAGTCCCGATATATTCCTTCTGCCATCTGCTTAATAAACGGTTTTGTAATCTTAAACTTTGTGTACATATTAACTTGCACCTACTACGCAATATAACAACATAAACAGACGATCGCAGAAAGCTCCGGAGGGCCCCTTTAAATGTACCTCGAGCCTCTTAATTGAAAATGGATGGGATAATCTTCTCTCCCACCCTCAAACCCAGCTCTTTAGGTCAAGCATCCAAAGATAGCTGATCGAAAGGGGTATGTTTTCATTATTTTTTGATGGAAAGAAGGAACTCTTCGCCGCTAGTGCAGTTCGTAGGAGTCAGAAGGCCGCACCCGCAGTGCCCCCTGGAATCGTGAAATATCTCTATTTCAGTTCTAATCCAGCTGCGACACACTCTTAAAATTACTAACAGAACAATGGCATGGACAGAGTAAAAGAAAACAGCGGTGATTTACAGCTAAAGCGCGCGTTGTGATTCTGTTTGTACTTCTAAAAATGAACCAAGTTCAGTGTAGACCGCATCTAACGTATGTCGCGGGAGTCGCGAAAATCCACACTGTAAGCGGTACCGCGCTATAACCAAAACTTCAATTTTTCAGGCCAAAATACATGCCATGAGACAACCTACCTTTGTAAAATAATTTATTTTATGTTAGACGAAAAATAAAGCTTAGTTTGAGGAATGTCTTTATTTCACCAGACTAAGTACACTTCTCTCTCAAGTGTGTCACACATTTTGAAAGAAATGAGCGACTTTTGCCTGGTGCAGCCTTTTAACGGCGTCGCGGGTTGCGGACGGACGTTGTGAGCGTTCAGAATTGCTAACCCTAATCACTTCTCTCCGGCGATGAAAACGCGTGAAAATTTGCATCCTTTATACGGTACACGCCAGTAATACCTTCAACTTGAGCACAGGCATGAAATGCTCCAAATAAGAAATCCGGGCGATGTTCGAAAACAAATGCTTAGAAAGCGCCACTGTAGTCGAAGTAAACAAGCACGACGACACGGGCGTTTCTGCCGTCTTGAGAGTGCCGCCACAACATCGCCGCACGAGTAGGTGGATCTTCCCTTCTAGTACGTGCTCGGTTGTCATAGCGACACACAACGAAAATTCACAGTCAAGGATAGCGCTTTTACGCGGAACGATGAGCCTCCACCATGCCGTCTACGTCGACGATCACAACCGACGCCATGTTTGCGGATAGAAGCAGCCGCCCGCGACCGGCGTGCAACGCGCGCAAACACTTCTCCTTGACCTGCGATTGGTCTGTCGTTGCGGTTGTTTCCAACCAACGCAGCGGAGGGACGCGCGCACGTGAACGACACGTGCGTGCGTCCCTCCGTCGCTATGGCAACTGACGCCTCTCTCTTCGCTTCTCCCCGCTTCTTCGAGCCACGACCAACTCTGCTTCGAGCAACCTCCTTGTTCCGCGTCTTGCCTTGCGAGTGCCGCTTGCGGCTAGCGCCGTTATCTAGTGTTGCACAGGGAAGCGTGCTCGCCTGCTTGCTGCACGGGTCAGTCGGCGCGCTGTTGCAGAAACCACACTATAACCAGTATTTCCCTTTGCGCACCTGCATTTTAAGCGGTATGTAATTACATGGAGTTCTGTGGGAGGCGAACCGATGGTTTAAAAAAGCCGCGTTATACTTGGTCCTGCACTATAAGCGGTTACGTTGTAAGTAGTCTATACTGTAGCCTAATCGCCTACATTGTTCAACTGATGTTCTCACCGATTGAACACGAGCCAAACACCGACGCAGCACTCGTGTCCACTCTGTGTCCTACACTGACCTCTTCTAGGCACCATAGAAGAGCTGGCAGTGTTTAGGAGGTCTAGGGAAAATTCTGTGCTAGGATCTTGCTGTCTAAGGAAAGTTTAGCACATTGGCCTTGTTATTTAGGTGGTCTAGGGAAAATCCCGCCCTGTTGGCCGTTTCACGGGGGTAAAAGCGCATTTCCTGGCACGAGCCCTTGGCTTTGACAGTGCTTCGGCTACATTTTGTTTTAGGCTTATTTTTACCAGAGAGCGCTAGCAATGGGGCAATGAGGACTACAAAAAACCCAAGTACAGAGCAAGTTGTTGAGCTGTGACATAGCTCAGTGACAACATCTTTGCTTCACACGCAGTGGATTTAGGTTCCATTCCCACAAGCAGCGGGTGATCCTTTTCGAGGATTTGGCGAAGGTGACGGCGAGCGGCCTGTATCACCAACCACAATGTTAAGGAGGACACAAGCTCAAATTCCCAATTTTTTTTTTAAAAAGTGCATTTTTCAAATTTGTTATATTTGATTTCAGAAACTAATAATGCACCCTTCCATAAAATTTCATACCCGTATGTCAAGTATTTTCACTGATATAAAATATTTTCGACAGGTCGTCAACACGCCTCCCATCCCCGAGTCGTTCCGACGCGCGATCAGTTGCCAAAATTCGCCATTTTCAAATGCCGACCGCTCCATGCCCATTTGGCCTGCTCCAATGTTCATACCCTTGTTGAAAGCGTCGTTTCTTCTGGCTTTTATGACAAAAGTAAACTTAGTTCGAGAGTAAGCATGAACAAAGCCAGAGCCCTCTAGTCGTTGGCTATAATTGGCTTGAAAACGAAACTCGAGCCTAGATTGGCCCGTGACACCCCACGTGATCCGCTCACCTGAATTGTTGTTTCGTCTCGTTGCTTCCCGAACGCTCGCGTTTTTGCTTGCTCATTATATAATATTTCTCATAGTTTTATTGTTTTATCTACGGTCTCGTCGCCACGATGCAGGTCGTTAAACGGCATTCCCTCCAAGTCTTTGGAGCTCGCCGCCGCTCTGTGAAACCAAGAGGCTCGTCTGGTGGACGCGTACGATGCTCTAACCCTAATGGAACCTCGTCGGACGCATCAGCTGCTTCGCTCCCGAGCGCATCACCATCTCCCGGTTCGTCGCTTCAGGACCTGACCTCTGAGCAACCAGCCAACGTTTCTTCGTCTCTACCTGAAGATTATGAGGTTGTGGAGGAGCTAACGGCCATAGAGCGCAAGATTTCGCTACTGCAAGAGAGCGATCCCACTGTGGATCCCACAGACGTTCCCACTGCTCTTGACGGTGCCCCAACCGAAGGCTATCGTCTGGTTGCTGTATCTGCCATCGAGACACTGGTGTCCGCTCTTCTGTGCCCGGTGTACCGTGGTTCGGACCTTCAGCTAAGCGAGAGTGGCAAGGGAGTTCAGGTGCAATTTGTGTTCGTCTGGTCATACTGCGGGGACGTTGCTCGGATGCCGCACTCGTCGACTATCGGACACTCGCAGTAGAATGAACTGGCAGCACGGATTTCTCTTGCGTCTTATGAATGTGGTATGGGATACACAAAGCTTACAAACTTCTTTGCTGGCATCAACGCTCCTTCGCCCATGCATTTCCGATCTTATCAAGATGTGGGAGAAAAGGTCCACGACACCTCAATGAGAACGGCCAGCAATGTAATGAGCAAGGCAGCTGAAGCAGTACGAGAAACATGCGAGTCGGATAGCGGTGATTTGATGGCTGTTTGTGTGATGTACGATGGCACTTGGCATGCGTGGGCACACTTCAGACTTTGGTGTTGGAGTTGCCATTGAGCTCGAGACTGGACTAGTTTTGGACTATTCTGTCCAGAGCAATTATTGCCATGGACCTGCAGGACCTGCAGAGGGATCTGACAGCCATGAAGACTGGGTCGAGAATCGCAGAGCAGTATGCCAGAAGAACTTTGCTGGGTCTGCAAATGCAATGGAACTGCAAGCAGCAGATGAGATCTTCTGTCTGTCTGTCCAACTCCACAACTTGCAGTATGTGACAGTGCTGTGCAAAGGGGACAGCAAAGCATTCAACCATGTTGCAGGACTCTAGCTATACGACAAGGACATGAGAAAAGAAGACTGTGTGAACCACGTTGCCAAGAGAATGTGTGCCGGCATGGAGGCCCTGAAGAAAACAGAAAAAAAGGTCTTGGTGGAAGGGGAAAGCTAACAAACTTTGTCATGAAGAAATTGACTGGCTACTACGCATCTGCACTGAAGACCAGTGCCCCAGACGTTTCAGCCATGCAGAAGGCAGTGTTTGCCAGTCTCCTCCACAGCTACTCCACCGATGAAGAGCCCCGGCATCAGGCCTGCCCTCATGGGGAACATTCCTGGTGTCACTTCAATCGCCACAAAGCGCTTGTGGTAGCTGTAGAGCCGTCGAAGCCACAGCCACACCGCCCTGCCTTTTGAAGATACATTGCAAAGGAGTTGGTGCCTCTCTACAACAGACTCACGGCGGGACCTACTCGAGAGGTGTGCTTGGATAGGAACACGGAACATCGAGTCGTTCAATGCTCTGGTGTGGAGGCAGTGTCCCTAAGACGGATTTCGCCTCTTGAAGAACTGTGGAAACTGCCGTGGCTCTTGCAGTGCTGGAATTCAACCTGGGCCCCAAAGGCTTTGAGAGGGCCCTTCATGAGATGGGAATAGAGCCCGGAAGCCACCAGGTTCAGCACACTGACAAGGCCCTCCAAGCCAAGGCCTCCAAGGCCAACCAGAAGGCACTCAACTCTTCGAAAGTGGCCCATAAGCGGAGGAAGCTGGAGGCAATCGCCAAGGCACAGAGGGACCAGGTAGCCAAATGGGAGACCTACTGTGCTGGTGCCTTTTAGTGGACACGGACTGTGACAAACTAATAAAGTAAAGGCGCTCAATGTTTGAATGTGTTTTTTTTCAGTTGCACTTTTTTGCTGTAAACTTTGTAGCAAGGAATCTATCGTTCGATGGTAAGCATATCCAGATGCCTCGTTGAAAGAGTTTCTGAACTGAAATTTACTGGGGAATTGGGCAATCTACTTCATTTTGTTTTAAATTGAAGTCATCACAGAGAAAAAGTGACATTTTGGCAAAATGGCATCCAAAGAAAGTGCATCTCATTTTTGGAGACCGAATTTCTCTCTGAAGTACTTTCGTTTGAATTGTACAATTTAGATAGCCCAAAGCCGCATACCTTCTACTTTATATCCAAGCAAAAAAAACAGTGGTTTAGCATTTCATTTGTATACGATAGATTCCCCAAGGAAAGCTGACACAGCCTCATACACAAATATGCAACTCTTTACACAGTTTACCTAGAGAAGTCAAAGCAGTGCCCCTGCATCTGCTTGTAAATGCACTTTCCAAATTTCATTGCAATCGGACAAGGAGTTCAAAGGTTAATAATTACGCCAGTGTCTCCCCTTAACAATGGACGTCATTTCCAGTGGTGTGGGAAGAACGCATAATAGCCGTCGCTGAAGGACAGAGTTTGAAGTTAGTTTGCATGCTATAACTGAGAAAAAATTTAGAAAAGAAACTCCAATGTCCATCACAAGCCTTGCAGAAAGGCGTGGAAACACGTCTGTGTATGCCGGCATTATCTGTAGGATAGAGGTAAACCAAACGTTCTTGTTTTTGTTTTGTTTTCTCTGCAGCGTGTGACCATCGAGGTCTTCTCCAACCACTCTGGCGTCAACGAGGTGTCTGTTTTCCTGGCGGACGGCTCTTCCGTGGTGGACGTGCTCAAGCGAGAAGGGTTCGGGACAGTGGGCGGTTCGGTCGCGCCGCCACCGGTCGCAGCAGCCGAGGAGCCCTTTGTGGGTGGCTACCAGTACCCGGTGCTGCCGGAGGGTGTCGCGGTGGACGTTGAGGTGTCCTGGGTGCTCAGCCCAGGAGAGGTGTACCTGCAGCCCACCGACTCGGCTGCGGCGCTCACTGCCCTCATGAAGCAGATGCAGGTGGGTCGAGACAGGCTTTTAACGTGGAACGTGTTTTAGGAGTCATTTTCTGCGAGAAAATCGTCTTAAACAAACTTTGAGAATGACCAAGAGACACGCTGGGAATGTTGCAGATATTAAGACTACAGTCGCCGACCAATTTTGCGGACTTCCCAGCGGCCGAAAAAGCGTCCGAATAATGAAGCAGTCCGAAAAATGTGCAGTTTACACAACCTGGCTTTAGTGAGCCCAAGTGAGCCTAAGAAAGTTGCTAAAGGTACCTGCATCTTGTTACACTTGCGGGCCACCACGTCCACTTTCATTTGCGTCAGTGTCATGTCCCCATCCAGCGGAGATGCAAGAAGAGGCTATGAGGTCCAAAGTACATATCGACGAAGGGCAAAAAGACGAAACTGCGAGACATTTAGGTGTGAAGTTTAAAAATTGTCAACTTAACGGATGGCAACTGGCGCGAGAACAGAACAAAAAGTTGGTTGGAGATGGAAACTTAGAGAAATCGGCCAAAGGAAGATACCAAGACAATGATAATGATGCGTAGCAAAAACGAAATGCATAGCATAGCATGCCTAGGGGCTGGTTCAGCAGTGCTAAAATAGTGCTGCCAAACCTGTCCAATCCATCTGAAACGTCAAGCCAAGCTTATGGTCTAGCCAGAAAGAAATCCAAGATGGTAGCCTCTTGGCGGCTGCCACTTGTAACTATTTTAGTCTGAAAAATCAAACTTTCGGACTGCACACTGTCTGAGAAATTGGTTGTTACAAACTCTCTTAATTCAAACTAACATGCAGGTCCCATCCTATGCGTCTCTATGGGAGAAAGCTCCCGGTAATTCAAACTTTTCTTTATCCAAACAAATTTTGTCCCCCTCGAGTTTGAATTAAAGGGGCGATGCAACAATTTTTGTACTTTGCACAGATACCGCTTAAAATGGATCCCTGACGTTAATGACCTATGAAACACCCATTCATTTTTTACTGCAAGCAATAGAAGTTCCGGAAAAGAATTAAAGAAAAACGAGCAGAGTTCACTCCCTCAGCTCGCAGCCAGAACAAGCGGCCACCTGTTCTGGAGCAGATTATATGCCGCCAATGTTGATCATAGCCACGCGCTGGGGTTGGCAAAGCACAGGACACACGCTGAGTTCCAGACATTGTTATGGCTCGGCTATTGTCGTCGTTGCAGCGATTGGACACGGACCACTACCCGAATGCTTCTCGAGCTAGTAATTATCACGAGCCCAAATCGGGTGCCCACACAATGCTCGGATCCAATCTATGAACCGCATTCAAATATTGTCATTGGTGTGTATTGCGATCCCCACGTTACGTCATCAAATTTTGCAAAGGAGAGATTGAATGAAAATTATCGATTTTGTCCTTGAAATTACACTGCAACAAAGGAGTTTCTTGGACAGTGGCGTTGCGTGTGAGTATCCTTGAGTCCCAGGTGTGCCAGTGAGCTCGTGTAAAGTGAAAAACATTCCAATTGAATATCGTTGCACCGCTCCTTTAACGAGATTCGACTGTTCGTAATATTTCAATTGGGTGTCACGATTCCTCGTCAATGTCCCAAAGAACAAGCAAGTCTGAATTTTCGGCATCCGAAAAATCTGTCGAGGACTGTATATATAACGTTTTGAGCCCTTAGCGGGGCTTGAACCTGGGTCGGTGCAGTGGCAGTCGGATAATGTAGCCACTAAGATGCATAGATTTTTTTTTTTTTCTCTCTTTGTTGCTGAGCTGCATAGCACACTGCTGGTTTGAACGGATTATGCTCCCGGTTTGCTACACTCCAGCTTGCTGGCGAGAGCGGTGTGACGTCACCTCACCGACGTCGCGCATCATGCAAGAGCCATGTAAGGCAGCGCCCGTGCTGTGTGCTCATTCTCTCGGTCTCGCCCTGGCTGACATCTGTGGTGCACAATAAAAAATATCTAGTACCCAGACGCTGTGATGGAAGCGGCAATTAACCTTTCATACCAGGTTCTGTAGCAGGCAAAATATTAGTATGGAGCAGTCACTGACGCTTTTGGAGCAGATGCCAACATCTGTTAGCACATGACTTGAGAATGAAAGAATGATTGCATTGTATATGAGTTCACCTTTGATAATGATAGAGGGTTCCTCCTTGATACTGGAGCGTAATACTTCTTGCCTTTCTAATAAGAATAGATGGGGTGCAAAAAGAACACAGTGTCTTCTTTTTAGGAATAAGGTGCTCTGGTCAGGGTAGATTCCATTTGCAATGGGTCCTAAAAAAATGGTTGAAAAATTAATCGTAGCGTAACACTTCAGTTGGGATAAAACCTCTCTCCCCTCCTACTTTTACACCTGGTAGTTTACTTAGCCAGCAGATATAACTTCTGTAAAAGGCCAGCAAGAACCCGAATATACTCTAACGTGGTATCAATGAAAATGTCTACCCTAAGTTTTATGAACCTACCACAAATATTCTGGAAGCCTTCACTTATGCTCTAAAGATGTCACTGTTATTTAGTGGTTTTGGAACCAGAGTTGTTTGCTACCCTTTCGATGAACAGCTGCACAGGAACTACCTATGACTACCTTATTTATTCAAATATGGACCCTATTTTTAATGCGAAAACATTAACTGTCCGGTGAAGCGGAGCCGGTGTTGTCTGTAACTGCAAAAAATGGCAGAGAAATTTCCTCCGCGCCGTAGCAACTTTTAAATGGGATAATGAAGGCAAATTCGGATATTTTGTTAGCGATTCAACTGGCTTCCAGGCACATCTCAGGCCACGTTGCTCAAATTTCAGCCGAAACCAGTGGTTGCATTCTGCGAAAATCAATTAAAAAGTTGCAGTAATCATCGTACCGGGGTCGACTGGGGCGACGCTCCAAGAGTTGCGGGAGAAGCCAGGAAAAGCGGAGTTCACGTGACCATTGCAGGGCCTTCTATAGCAACATGGGTACTGACGTCTACTTGTGTTCTTCAAGTGAAGAAGACGGTGATTGTGACGTCGAACTCTGCAGCTCCTCGGACGAAACAAAGGATGACGACGATCCAGGTCACGCTATTGCCGATGCTCAGCAGTGGTTGAAAATTGACGTGAACAGTGTTCCACCAGCACCCCTCTCTATTCCCTCTTCTCGGCAGCCCGGGTAAAACACTTTCGGTCCAATCAACCACTGACATGCTTGAGTACTTTAAAGCTTTTGAGGACAATGGCTTGGTCTCGCTGACAGTTAGGGAAACAAACCGATACGCTGAGCAAAAACTCAACGCCAGCCAACTCAGCGAGCATTCTCGCCTCAAGAAATGGGTACCAACAACAACTCAGGAGACGCGGGTTTTCTTGTCGCTCCAGCTGTTTCACGGGAGTGTGCAAAAACCAGAGCAAGAGTGGTACTGATCGAAGAACAAGCTTCTCCACACGCCCATCTTTGGAGAAGTGAAGAGCGGTAATTGGTACCAGCTCATCATAAGGATGCTTCACTTCGTGGACAACGCTCGCGAAGTTGCCCTCCTTCCTTTCCATTCCGGGGTTTTTTTTTTTTTTTTTTATATATATATATAGTATGAGTTAGTTGAACTTGTCCAAAAAACAAAGCTGTTACAATCGACTTAAAAAATATGTTTCTGTTTGCTCTGTTGTTCAATCATAATAGGGCTTTATGCGTGGAGTAACTGAAATCATAAGATAAGAAGATAAAAAAAAAAAAAGGTTTAGGGTTAAAAATTGCCAAAAATGAAAAACGGTTACGCGGTTAAGCCCATCTTGGCACAGGTGTGGCGCAATTCTTAGCAAAACTGGCACTTTGGCACAAGATGTAGCAGACTCTCGTTCATGGCGCAATTTGGTGCCACAAACTGAAAGTTAGTGTAAATCAAGTTTGAGCTGCCGACAGTCGATCGGATATAGTCTATGCACGCGACGCGAGAAGAGCTAAATCATTTCACGTCTGTCGACAACTTAGTTCTCGCATGTTGTAACATATTGAGAAGTGTTTGCAAGAATACATCTTCCTGTGGTGACAAATTTGTAGCACACCTCTCCCAATTGCAGAACATTTCCAAACGCCCCTCGCAAAATTTGCTGTACGTCCAACTCGCACAGATAGAGTCGTCGACGGTGTTCGACAAGTCTAGCGTGCACTTAGGTGGATGCTGATGTGTGTCGTGCAGGACTACTACAACGGCCCCAGCTGCCCGACCGGCAGCGGCAGGATCCGGGCGGGCCAGGCTTGTGTGTCCAAGTACTCGGAGGACGGGATGTGGTACCGCGCCAGGGTGACCCACGCCAAGGGCGGACTCCTGGGCATCCACTACGTGGACTACGGAAACTGCGAGGAGGTGCCCGAAAGCTCCCTCCGACCGGTCAGTCTGACTTGGGCACCACCGCATTTCGTAGGGATTCTGTCCCGGTGTTTTTTTTTTTTGCCTGTTACATGTCGTCGGTGCAACCTAGAGCTACCGATTAAGGTACGCTTCGAGCGGGGGTCTCCAAACCCCGGCCCACGGGGGCGTTTCGGTCCGCCGACGGGTAACCGCATTCTTTCCAGTGGCGCGCGGCCCGCCGCTACCAACGTAAAATATAAGCTCTCGTGCGAAAATTGTTATTGTGACGGGCGCCACAAGAGAATGCGAGAAAACTGTAGTGTTGTGGAAATATTTGAATTTTAGAATATTAGTTTCAAAATTTTAAGCTATTCGAGATGAACTCTGATATTCACATTATTCGAATTGTTGACCACAACCAGTTAGTCCCGTTGAGTGCGCTCCTTACCGTGTGCGGTAAGAAGCATGCTCAACGGGGAGAAACCCACCTCAATCAACAACGCAATAAACACAAAAAATTGCGGTGCCATTCTTAAAAAAGCCAACTTTCAGAGTAGGATGGTGCACATTTGAGCTTGGTGTCTATAGAGAAACAGAAACCTTGTGAATGTTGATATCTGCACTACAGTAAAATTTTCAAAATTAAATTGTAGCTATAATGCGGGAGCATAGACCAACACGCGGCCGTGACGTCACGCAGCTGCGGTGGCGCTGTCGACGGCACTGCGCATGCGGGGACACTTCACTGCACGCGAATTCGGTTTCTGCGCACGTGCAGTGCCCACACCCGGTGTGGGAAAACGCGGGCTTGTTTGTAAACAGCGTGTTGGTTTATATGCTGGGCAGATATGTCCTGGCCTGGCATATCATTTATTGTATGTTGTTCACCAGAATTACGAGTATTTGTAGTTCTTTCTCTATGTCTGCGTAACTATGAAATAATTCCTAGGCATTCTGTGCATATTGTGCATAGTGGTCTGATCTATTCTACCATTTTCATTACTGTTCTTCCCTGTGCAAACATGCCAAAGTTCCTATCCGCTTTGATTCATGTCTGGTGAGTGCTTAGGGTCACAATTATTTTGTAGTGTCATAAATAGTAAAATATTGCATTTAAATATTAAGTACTGTCGAGACCGGCTATAATTAGGGATGTCGCGAACCACCCCAAGTTCGATTTCGAAAGGTTTCGATATTTGCGAAGCGAGCTGAAGTTCGATTTTGAAAAATTTCGATATTTTCGTACCAACCGAGGTTCGATTTCGAAAATTTCGCAACTTTCTATCACAGTGGAGTTTCGAAGTCGATAAGTTCGAAGCTTTTACGGTTTTTAAAATTTCGGATTCAAATATTTCGAATATTTTTTTTACTTGAGGTTCGATAAATTCGAAGATTTCGAAATTCTTTGGAAATAAAATTCGAAAACTTCGAACGCTTCGAATTTTTATAGACATGAAGTTCGAATAATTCAAAGATTTCGAATTTCTTTCTGTATAAAGTTCGAAAAGTTCGAATGTTTTGATTCTCTTTTAAAGCTAAATTAAAAAAAAAAACAAAAAAAAAAACGAAGATTTTGAATTCCTTTTAGTCCAAGTTTTCAAAGTTCGAAGTCCGGTTTTCAAATTCCTCCACAGTTTCAGTTTCAAATAACGTTTTCACGATTCACTGGTTTTCACAAAATCAAGTTTAGAAAAGTTAGGGTGTGATATCTAGATTCTGCGAAGTTGGTCAGGCAATTAAATGAGACGACGAGTGTCCCGGATGTGCTGGAATATTTGCCAGTGCAGAGTGACGTGTGACCATAGATCAGTAATTGTGACCGCCAGCCCCGGGGGGGGGGTCTTTAACCTGCATCACGCAGTAGTGATCACACGAACACACTGTTTTACGAGACTCGTCCAGTTCGAAATGGCCAGGGGCGGGCATAAGGTTGAGGCTCAGAAAAACCTTGAAGCGACCTGGCAAACTACCTCGCCACCCCTTGCACGCTGGTAGTAATCCGATCGAACGCCGCCCGAGTGGCGCTGGCATATAGTAAGTTAAGTTTGTAATTGTCCTGGAGGTTTATTTTCTGGGACGGAGGAATCGCCTCGCAAAAAGCCGACACAACTCGAGGTCGAGGAGCGTTCTACCATACCAGTGGCGTCGGAAGAGGAAAAACGGGGGGCAAAGAGGGTAGCGGGAGGAAGAAAGGGGGGGGGGGGAGGGGGGGGCTTCAGCTTCCTTGTCCCCCTTCCAGATATTTCGGACTGTTAAAGAAAACAATACGGGAAAGAGGGCGTGGTGGAGCTTATTTTAATCTGAAATTATTTATGCATATGTATAGCTACTGTCGCTCTTCACTGCATGAAAGATTGCGTAGATGGTCATTGTTAGGAACTCGTTGTCAGAAGCCACTACTCGTCACATGCTTAGTGGTTCGGAAGTTCAAAGCTATGTCTTTTCGACCTAAATACCTGTGCCAATAACAAAAAAGAAAAAAGAAAAAAAAACGCGGGGATAAAAAGCTGGAGAAAAAAAAACTATCAAGAATTCGCCGGAAGTGTAGTATTCTTGCATATTCAGAGGTTCAGAACTTCGAAACAAGTTTTTTTTACCAAAATGTGTACAGGCTAAAAGAAACACGTCCCAGGAACGTGAAGCGAAAAAAAAAAAATGTTTTCTTTTAATGACGTGCTGAACTTGAACACTATCAGAAATCTTCTCCCATGAGTTAATTTATTCCTTAACGTGAAAAAACAATAAACACATTATTTTGTATTCTGCAGATGGCAATGATATGTACTGTCTGTGGTGTTAATTTATATGCGATACCCCAAACAACTTAGACGAAAATAAATATCAAGTTTAGGGCATAATTGCATGTAGATACATGTTTAAAACTCACGTTGAATAACAATAATCACATCTTAAGACGGCACTTACCTAGGCTATACATAGATCATTCTTAAAAAGTATAACATCTCTACCATAAATAGCTTCGGCTACAGCGCGCTTCAAATCTGGCACAAACGATAATCGTCAAAAACCCGTCGTCCTTCCTCGCCCCTGGGATTTATTTATTTAAAACTAAGTATGCCAGAACATTGAAACAAACGGCATTGTCTTTCGTAAGGAACGCAGCACCGCGTGTAAAAGTTCGAAAAAAAAAAATTACGAATGTACCTCACTACTTGAATTCAAATGAAGCCGTCCGCCGGTCTTTCGAAGTTCGACGAACGTCGAACTTTTACCCTAAAAGTTCGAAGTTCGTCGAACTTCAGACTTTTCAGGATTCGAAAGTTCAAAACTTTTCGAATTCTCTTCATAAATAAGTTCGAAAGTTCGAAATTCATCGATTTTTTGGTCAGTCAAGTTCGGAAGTTCGACAAGCATCGAACTTTGCAGCGCAATAAGTTCGAAAAAGATCGAATTTTTTAGCGTAATAAGTTCGACGGTTCGAAAAGCGTCGAACCTCTTAGCTTAACAAGTTCGAAAATTCGACTTCTGTCGAATTTTACGATATAGACAATTCGAAAAATCGAAATCTTTCTAACCTTTTGAACCGCTTGATTCGATCATCGAAACTTCGATTCGAAAAAAGTTTGCGGCATCCCTAGCTATAATGAAGTCAATGGGACTCAGAAATCATTTCGCTGTAGTCGCTATTTCGTTATAACCGGTCTCGACAGTATATGTATTGGTCCACCTTACATTTCTTTTTTAATTTTTGCTCTAGTTTAAATCGATGTATGGTAAAGCCCGCTTATATCGATTAGCACGAGGATCAAAAATAGTTTGATATAGAAAGTGAAAAAATAAAAAAATGTATGTAAGAGCAATTTAGCCTACATATTCACGAGTTAACTCTCAGCTCTTACCAGCCTGCACTTCTCCATTGATTTGACACTTTCTCGAAAAGAAGACAATCATTTATCGGGGGCAAAAGAACCGTGTTAGTGTAGCCTGTTGCAGTCGCAGTCAAACGAAAATGTGTGAACCAGCTTTCAACCGCTCCCAACCGCGTAAGCAAAATCAAAAACAATCCAAAAAAAAAAAAAAAAAAATTGGAGTGGAGCGATCAATGGGATTCATCCAATGGAAATGCGAGAGCGTTAGTTCTTCCTCACCCCCTTCATGCCATGTAACACGAAATCATGTAATCCTATGTGATAATGTGACGCGAAAATGTCATCTTGCGTGATCACCTGATATGAACTGACGTCATCTTACGTGATCACGTGACACGTCACCTTGTGCGTCACCCTAGTTATGTAATCTTACGTGATCACGTGACATGTCATCTTGTGAGTCAGCCTTATGTGTCACTCCAGTTATGTAATCTTATGTGATCATGTGACGCGTCATCTTCCGTGATCGCATGACACATAATCTTGTGAGTCAACCTCTCCCCACAGCAGCTCGCTTCCTGGGCCCGTGCAGTGCTGTAGTCGAAAGCAAGCTCCCTATGGCAAGCAAAAGCTGAAGTCCTATATTGAGAATACTCGTCAGCGACCGTCTGTGGAAGCTTCGCATGTTGAGGTTTTTAGTGAGATTGAGCCATTGTGTTCCATTAACTATCGTTCAATGAAGCCCTAAAAAAATATGAACATAGGTGGTATAGACATCAAGATCTAATCACAAATGCGGTTTGATGTCGTTTCATTCACGTGTATATACAAGTGTAGCAATAAATGAGTTATTTGTGCATACAGGTTTAAAAAAGTGTTTGTTAGTTGACATAGGAACCGTGCGGATCTAATTCAAGCCCCGACCAGGGCGCCCCTAGCGGCAAACGGGTCCATTGCATCGGGGAGCTTCTGCCAGTCGCTGCGTTGGTTGTGCGTTGTAGTGGGTTAGCGCTGTAATTTCTGAGATGGCTATTCCGCACCAAGAAAGCCGCAACAATTGCTGCGTGGTCGGCTGCAACAGTACGTCGAAGATCGCGCACGGCACGAAGTACTACATCGTCCCTTCGAAGCCGTACGAGGCGGATTGCTGCGCGACCTGGGTGCGACTTGTGCGTCCATACAGGTTAGTGGCGTTCCTTACCTTCCAGTTCGCGCTTTGTTTAAGCTGCTGACGAATAATACAATAAACTTTTTTTTCTATTTTAGCGACGATGGAACAGCATCGACACCGACAACGAACTCTAAAGTATGTAGCAAATACTTCACCGGAATCGAGAAGCGGAATGCAGTCGCCCACCTAAGCCTACCCTTGGATGTTTCCATCAGCCTACAGGAAGATAGTAGTGGGAATCGCGGAACGGCGAGAAAAAAATCGCCCATTTATTGTCAAGCTGATTCAGAAATAAACGTACATAATTACCACGATCCACTCAACGCCAATTACATTTTTTTCGGGCGCGCTTTGTTTTGTGGGCGGAGTACGGCGCTCCGTGACGCCCACTTGTCCGTCGAAACGAACCTCCTTCACGTCGTACACGCGGCCAGATTCACGAAGGAGTTTTCTCTTCCTCATATTGGTACCACGGAAAAAGCTTTCTGGATTCGTAACCGCCTTGAACCCCGTCGTAATCATCCCGGGAACACTGCCCGCTGTGCTGCTCATCGCCATTGGTTCCCCCCGATGATTCTGCACCGGCTACCGAAGAAGCTTCCCGGATTCGTAATCGCCCACTGTCCTGTGTGGTGTTCGTTCCTGTTACTTCCCGATGATTCTGCGCCGACGGCACCGGCTACCGAAGGAACATTCCGAATTCGTAACTGCCTTAAATTCCTTCGTAATCACGACGGGGACACTTCCCGCGGTGCTGTTCGTCGCCATTGCTCCCCGATGCTTCTGCGGCGGCTACCGTTAGGTCGCGGCGAACAATAGGCGACCGCCGCGACGCGGCCGGCTTGCTCGCTTCCTATAGGCCGTTAGGAAGAAGGATGTGTCCAGATTTTTCTTCATGAGCGCAAATACACCTGACGTAATAAATAGTGACGATTTCGCCGTCCCAGTGGTGAGCAGGCGATTTCTTGCTCGAAAAAATAATGCCATTTCACAAAGTAAGTTCTGTGACATATGCTTTTCCAATGTCTGGCCACTATTTTGGAAACCTTTCAGTTCAAACGAGTATACTTCTGTTTGTTTTTGCTAGCTTAGGAGGGGGTCCCAGAGCCTATATTGTTATCTTCCTCCAAGACAGGCGTACAGAGTGAAACCACAGCCCGCATCTGTGGAACACAGAGCTATCGCTCTCCTGTTGGCGGTACAGTAGCAGGTGACACAACGCAGCTTCGTAGTCTATTGAGGGCACGGCTTTTTGCCCTCGCCCACGCAGCTTCGTCAGCGAGGGTAGGGTAGGGGCGGGGCGTGCAGCCACGGTCTGTAGCGCGACCGTTTAAGGCTAGGGAAATGGTCTTGAAAAACGGAGAAGCGGTATCTTGTATATAATAATCACATGGTGTTAGTATCATCTACTTGCTAAGGCAAATAAATATTTTGCAGCTTGTGAGAATATGTTTGCGTGACGATTTACCGTTGGCACTCCTGACGGATGTTAGCGAATCCTTCATGTTCGTGGCTCGCAGTTATCGGTACCCCCCTCAAAGTGACTTATCCTTTTTCTTTTTTCGGCTTGCAGGTCATTGTAAAAGTCGCAAACAACCGAGAGAAAAAGATCTTATTGAGTATGCGTGATTTTGAGCTTTGCAGCTATAAAGATGCCCAATAAATGTCGTCCAGATTGGGGAGAAACTAATCCTTTTTGTTGGAAGTTTGACTAGCGTATGCTAGTCAAACTTCCAACTCCGTTTAACCGCAATTTGCCAAACCTCACAGGTCAGAGCTGCTGTCAGGGAATTACAGTTGTGGAGCAAAGGACGTGACAGCTATTTTTAGGAGCAGTACTATGGTGCCTGGAGCGCGTCTCCAATTGGTGTGTTTAGCATCCTATCTCACCCACCCACCCACCCCCACACACACACACACAAACACACACACACACACACACATCCCTTACCCGATGTTAGTATCCATCTCTTTCGCTATTTGGGGTCTTACTACAAAGTGAAGAATCAGCAGGATTTTTTTTTTCTCAGTGTGGTGATTAGAAGCAAGTGAGAAACATACACCAATATTCCGAGCGTGAAAAAACGAAGTTTGGGGTCTCAAACCTTTAAAAGTTAGAGTTAAAATAATAGACCGTTTTCTAAACTCACGTGCCGATCGATAACAAATCCGATCCACTGCACAGTAGTAAAACAACCGACACTGCTGAACATGTTCTCAGCCGTTCACTCCTCCTGCACTGAGCGCCTTCCCATATTCCTCCTCATTCCAAATGCGATGCAGCCTCCGTTTACATGGGTTGAATGAATGCAGATTCGCCGTCTCGATCCACCTCTGTCTAGTGACTTGAATGCATTGCGCTTCCCTAGTGCATTATGCCGTTTACATGACCGCATTGAATGTGACAACTAGATTCGATGCAACTAAGTCGCATTCATGTAAACACGGCTTATAACACCGAGCCGCCTCGTATCCTTTTGTTTTAGATGCGGAGCATCTCTTGCTCGGGTCTGTGTCCCGCGGCGTCGTAGTCCGCACTCACACTACGCATGCGCAACTCTCCTCGCTGCGCGTGCGTTCTCTCTCTCTCCAACAGCTGCGCGAAGTGCACGCAGCTGCCAGCTGCGTGCACTTCGCGTGCGTTCGCTTCTACTCGCACCGCGCGCGCAGGCGCAACTCTCTTCCTCTAGTTTCCTCTCCTTCAAGTGTGAATATAAGCAGCGGTAGGGCCGCGCTGCGCGCGTTCAGTTCACCGCTGTTGACTCACTCCGTTCTTCTGATGAAGTCTGATGGAAGCGTCCACTGCAGACAAAGCTGCGCAGCGAAGGACATGCGACGCTGAGCGCAAACGCTTGAAGCGAGCGGCAGACTCTGAACTAGTCCCCGCCACTCCCGCCCGTTTCGATCTGGATGAGTTTCGTACCGGCACGCGTTCGTGTGATCACTACTGCGTGATGCACTTTAAAAACCCCAGGTTAGCGGTTGTACTGCACTGGCTAAATTTCTCATCTCCAGCTAAGAGACCGATTACCCGTTGAGGCGCATCTCCATCAAGGCTGTATAAACATAAAGAGCAAACCAATTTCTGCGTGCGTTCAGTTCACCGCTGTTGACTCCACTTCACTCCGTTCTTCCGATGAAGTGTGATGGAACGATGCTCCGCATCACCCCATGGTTCCCCTCGGGAAGATGGTGTAATTTTTTTTTTCATGGTACTAATTTCTTTGCGCATTATTGCTGTTACGACGCTAAGTCTGCCTGCACTCTAGAATTTGAACTTGGGCTCAGATCAGGGACTGACCAGAATCAGGAAAATATAATGAACACTGTAGCAAAGTAAATCTATCATATCGATCAGAAATACGATCTGACACATTCCATCTGAACACATACTTTGCAGAGCAAGTGCAATTGCGAGTCAGTGTGCAAAACTCCGCTACACAAAGCTACTATAATATCTAAGCAATTTTTGCATGGCACCGAGCACGGAAAAGAGAAAACAGTTTTTAATTCACGTAAACGAAGCAAATTTATATAAAGCCCGGACACTCCGTACGTTCAGTCTACCTAAGGTTATCAATAGACTCAACCTTGTCATTTGTCGAAACAGATAAAATACGTTGGCAAAAATGATTACACTGAATAAGTGAATCTAACGCACGTATTTTACGAACCGACGGTCGAGCGCCTTCAATACCATTTCCAATTGTCACTGTGGACCTTGGACACACTTTGGGGAGTAACATATTTTTACATTGCCGCCCGAGGTCTTCATTGAGCGTGTAGTGCTGACCAAAAATAAAATGCTAACTTGACTCTCAATCGTTAGCCTCAAAGTATGATTTCGAAAAGACGGTACTGTTTGTCACTTGAGATAAAAACCCAGGCAACCGTCGTAAAAAGGGGATTGACATTTTTATTCCTACCTCCGAACGGAAACGAGTGCCACCCACTTCATCACACAGCGCAGAGGCCGGACTCGGCCACCGCTCGTTTTATCACTGACGTCCGGTGCAATGCACACTGAGCTGACTGACCAGACATACCAAACGCGTGCGAGGGGGGGGGGGAACTTCCTTTGTTAAAGAGGAGCGTCACGCGACACGTTTCAGGGATCTATTTCACGCAGTGGATAACGCGGACCTTTTCGCTTTTCGATATTGGCGCCATTTAGAAGTCTCGCGTTCAACCACGTGACGAGCCGCGTGCCATCTGGTGTCTGAAACGGATGAATAAATAGAGGTACCGCGCCCTCTTAATGTTTTTTTTTTAAAGTTTAAGGAATGTCAGTGGTAAAATATTTTCACCAGATTAACTAGTTGTCAAGGTGAAATTCATGCTCGTCTCGATTCGCAGCTCCTGCCCCGCTTCGCGGAGCTGCCGGCCCAAGCGATCCGCTGCCGACTGCGCGGGGTGGACCCCCCTGGAGGATCTGCAGCCCCCTGGCCCCCGGCAGAGGCAGGAGGTCCGCTGCAGAGCATCTTTGAAGGTGAGGACCCGGCGTGCAAACCACACTTCCTTGCAAGTCTCGTTTTCGTACATTTAGTAGATTCAACAACATCCGTCTGCTAGTGTTTCTTTTTTTTTTTTTTTCTTTTTTTTACATCTTGTTTAAAAAAAGCACTAGGGCATTTTTTTTATTGTTTTGTTATGGGTTTAAAGAGATGGGCTTGAAAGTCTGAAAATTGGCAAGTTATTTGCATGAACATTCTGCTTCTACGTCATGTGTGGGACCAAAGTAGAGCCCTTACCTCTCTTTACAGTGTGAAAGGAAAGGATTTGTTGCATTTTCTTCTCTCGACTCAAAAAAAAAAGGAAAGGGTGCTACACTTCGATGAAGTTTCAGGATTTGGGAATTTTTGGATTTCATAAAATAAAGGTGGAATTAAAAAACGGGGTTTGTAGAATCGTATGAATTGTACGAAAGAATGGATGACCAAAAGAGATGTGGCTCTAACACTAATGGAGGGCTTTACTCGTAGGGCCGCTGTGGTGCCGCCTGGTGGCGCAGCGCGACGGCGTTCACGTGGTCAACCTAGAGCGCACCGGGGGCAGGTCGGAAGTCAGCCTGGTGGATGCGCTCGTGTCCGCGGGGCTCGCCAAAGCGGTGCGCGCAAAAGACGAAGGGGGCTCGGCCTCGGAGGCCAGCCTGGGGTCCAAGCTGCGGGCCGTCATCTCGCCCGCCGAGTTCTCCTTCCAGCAGGGCCAGTTTGTCGACGTGAAGGTGGGGGGATTCATCATTCCTTTGTTTCAAGGGGGGACGCCAACTTTGAAAACCAGAAGAATGCGAAAAAGTTGATTTTTAGAAAACCATGTTTTTGGGTTGTATATCTCATAAACTACCTTCTTTGTAATTATCAGCACCTAATACAAGGAGGAAATGTTTAAAAACAAATATTTACGAGGCTGGGTAGCGTCCAAGTGACGGTCAAACGTCAGAATCAACCCCAGCTCTACGCGCTCACCATTCCCGACGCGTTCGGATGGCAGACGCCATCTTGGTCTTGCTTTGAAGGGGAATTCTTTTTCTATTATTTTCCTGCCCCCAAAATAGCATTGGCTGCGTAGTTACTGCGTGGTTGCCATTCTTCCATGTTGCGATTGCGAGAAAGTGATTGGATAGAGCGTGCTCTCGATTAGCCATGACGCAATTTCTCCGCTCACGGAGAACTCTCCTCCTCTCTCTTCCTTCTGCTGTTGCTGCTCGCGTCGTCTGCTCTCGGCAGTGGTCTGCTTGCTCATGCTCTCGCTTTGTCAGTTCCATCTTTACGATCGTTTTCTGGACCTTTGAGTATTTTCGTGCAGCATGCCCATCTGTTTCCGGGTCGCAAACGATGCGACGTTCAGAGTACGAGACGGTGCACGCATTTGGCGTGCGGAAGCAGCCCATGAGGTTACCACAGATGGCGAAGCTGGAAGTTTCTGTGCAGCGTGCCGTCAAGGGTGATCGTGTCAACACTTCCAGTGATGGATTTCCTGTGCCATCGGCTGTCATCGAAGAAGAATGCATCGCCCTGCCTAGCGTAGAGTACCGAGCGTGTCGACTGCTCTGATTTCTCCCAAGATCACAGGTCCCAGTGCTCGTCTTCCGCCTGCCACGACGAGTGGGAGCGCGTCGTCCAGCGCCCAATTGCGGATGCATTTTTTGACGCTCAAGGAGGGCATCAGGCCAGCAAGCGACATCAAGTTAAGTTGGATAGGCGTAACAAGAAGCAAGTGCGCAAGAACACTTAGGACTACTCTGGAGGGTCGTTCTAAAGACGAAAATCTGTGTGCAACTTTCAAGTGCTATTTTCTCAGAATGGGTTTCTTCACTGCCATGGCTGCTCGTCCCAGCGATATGTCGGGAACTGCTCAATGGATTTTCGTGCTGTCTTTTTTTATTCTGTTCCTATACAACTTTGTGAGAGCATACCAGAGCCCTTTTTTTAGAAAGCGGTGTTATAAGTTTATAAATTATAATAAAAAAATTAAATTTGATCAATGCAAGTTTTTATCGACTACATAAAATTCAAAGTTGTGCTAAAATTTTTCAACGAGGAAATTTTAAAAAAGGGCTCTCTTATGCCGTGGGGAACCTATCCAGGGGTCACCATAACAAACTTTATCCAGCTACAGCCTTTTTCAAATTCTCCAGGCCTGGGATAAAGAACGGATATGGACGATTTTGGTAAATATTTCTAACTTAAGAAAATAATATGCACAGCTCCATGAAACTTTGTGGTTACGCTTATGCCTGTGTTATAAACAAACACTGTAAATTTTGGGTGTGTTTATAACACAGATATGAGAGTACTCTAAAGTTCCGAGAGAACGCCCGCCCCGAGAGATTGCCCATCCCGTTTTTTCTGGCTAAATACCTGTAATATAAAAATTTTAAAACATTGCCTGCTCCTCGGTTCCCATCGGACGTCACGCGATGGCCGACGGAAATCAGATCAACTGTACAATTCGCTGTACCGGCACGTCTGACAAGTGAGTTCATAGCGGGTTCCCGCATTTTGTCCACAATCGGTGTGTGCGTTTCGGCACCCGTAACACACAAGTTGTTCGAGCGTGTATGTTGCACCATGAAATGCAAAGCATCCACAATCTGCGGTATCCGTTCCTGTGACGTAGCTTGTAGCAGATTCCCGCGTTTTTTGTCCGCGATCTGCGCACGCAATCACAATTTCACACAGGTTGGTCCTGCGTGTATATTGCATCGTGAAATACGAATATGCTGCTTTTGCGATATGCAATATTTGTTCCCGGAACATGAGAGTTTAAAGCGGTTTCTTGCATTTTTGCCTGCGATCTGTGCACGCAATATTGGTTCCCATGACTGGCATTTTCGTAGCAGGTTCCCGCGTGTTTATTGCGCCATAAAACTTTAATCTGCGGCATCCACGATTTGCGGTATTCGTTCCCGTGAGATGGGAGTTCTCTGCGGGTTTCCGCGGGTCCTTTGCACCGTGAAATGCGAATCCCCTGAATCCGCAACCTGCGGTGTCCTTTCCCGTTACACAGGAGTTCGTAGCAAATTCCCTCGTGTTTATCTCGTAAAACGCGAAATGTGATGTCCGCGATCTGCGGTATCAGTTCCCGTGTCACATGGTTTGTAGCCAATGCCTGGGTGTTTATCATTAATTTTTGCTCTGGCATCCTTAAAGATGGTCCACCTGATTTCTTTTCATGGTTAACTGGTTTTCACCATTTATCTTTTCATTTTGGGTGAGTGTTCTTTTGAAACTCTGCGGTAGTTGCAAAGTTTCATGGAGCTGTGCATATTATTTCTCAAGTTAGAAATATTTATCAAAATCGTCCATATTTGTTGCTTATCCCAGGCATGGATAACTTGAAAAGATAGTGGCAGTATAAAATTTGTTAAGGTGAACCCTGGATAGGTTCCCCTGGGAATAACAGAGCCCTTTCTTTAAATTTCTTTGTTGAAAAATTTGAGCAAAACTTTGAATTTTATGTAGTCGGTGAAGCTTGCATTTATCAAATTAAAAATTTTTTATTATAAATTTATAACTCGGTTTTCTAAAAAGGGGGCTCTGTTATGCCCTCAAAATGTTATATAGGTATAGAATAAAAAAGACAGTGCAGAAATTCATTGAGCAGTTTCCTAGATATTGCTGGGAAGAGTAGCTGCGGCGGTGAAAAAATTCCTTTTGAGAAAACAGCACTTGACAGTTGCACACAGATTTTCGGCTTGAGAACGACCGTGCAGAGTAGTTCGAATAGTTCTTGTGCACTTTCTTCTTGTTCCGCCTATCCAACTTTTCTTGATGTCGTTTGCTGGCCTTGTGCAGGCATAGGGCATCTTTTTGGGCAGCTTGCTGGAAGGCTAGATGGACCAACTGGAGTCCTACTGCAACCGAGATTTCTGCTGTTGCCCTGTAGCAGCTGGCGTTGAACCGCAACCCCGCTTCATACAGTGCAGTTTCGGCAGCGATCAGCGATGCATGCTGTTCCTTAGGCATCAAAGACCACAGAACCGAGTGAAAGACTCGGATGCATTCTGAGTCTTTGCTCCCAAGCAGGGTTGAAGGAGAGAAACCTGCGACAGGCTTTGATAGACGGGCATCATAGCTGTAGCGACATAGTCTGGGAGTTCGTGCTTGTGCTGGGTCTGTGGATCACGTTTTGCTTTGGCAACTCTATGATGGCACCATGATTTAGCTCCCTCCGGGCAGAGTTCATGGTGAGGCTCCTGGTCAATCGACGTGACATGATGGTAGGTGGCCATAGCAGCACACGGCTTCGCTGCCACGGCCTTAGAGTTTTTTCGGAGGGACCAGCCATAGTAGTCAGTGAGCTTGTTGATGAGGGCCTTCATCAACCTGCCCTTAACGCTCAAAGGATTGTGGCTCTTCTGGACAAGGTTGCAAAGTGCCGTTACCATCCTCTTGGTTCAAACACTCATCTTTCACAATGGCGACTAGCCCATAGACAATCTCTTCTGTAAGGGCAGAGAAGGTCCTGCTGCCCCTGTTGGAGACGAGGGCCGTGTACTGCTAATCGTGATTGGAGACGGAGCGCTTGAAGAGTGCTCCGTTTCCGCAGTCCTGCCTCGACCTCCACCCTCCTAGATTTGGCGTCTGATTTCTTCTGGCAGACATGGTGCATGCACCAGCTGTTATGCCCTCGATCTCCAGGCTTGGGTCCTGTTTGGCACCCAAGGCACAGGTCGGACAAAACTATGGTGTCCAAGATGAGGCCTGTGTGGTATTCTGTGACTGACCTAACTCCGATGTGAGATGTGTGCCCTTTCTTGTGCCATGTGCCGTAGTGCACTGCAGTGATATCCTTGAACAACCCCGGGTCCATCTTCTGACAGGCTGCCTTCACAGCAACTGCTGACTTGGCATAAAACTTGTCCATACACAGGTCTTCTTGCTCTGAAGGTCTTTTTCAAGTGCTCCTGGAAAGTCTTGTGGTGGAAACCTCTGCGGGAGACGTTCATAGCTGCCCAAAAATCATTGAGAGCTGTCTGCCCCTTTCCGATCTGCTTGATCGCCATGGTGAAGCAGACGTTGACTTCGAAGGCCCTCGAGTCTCGTTGGCGTAACAAAGTCCAGGAACTTGCAAGAATGCCGCAATGGGGGCATACATCCTTGAGTTTTGCTGCCAGTCCAAGTTTGGTGCCTTCTAAGACAGTCCATCCAGTTCCCAAGCAATACTTACACACTGTGCTGCGGAGAAGGTTGCTCAAAGCATCGATTTGAACAAGGCAGAACCTTGCACCTTCGCTCGTATCAGAGGTATGCATGGGATCGGGCAGCATGGTTGACAACTTCCTCTGAGCTGCTTGCATAGCTCCACAAGTTTTGCTCAAACAATATCACGACGTCTGGATTCTGCTTCTATCTCCTCGCGCGTCAGGAAACGTGTCCACATATGGATGCTAGACGACGCATTCCCACTCGTCGTGGCAGGGGGAAGACGAGCGCTGGGGACCCACGATCTCAAGAGGAACTGCGGCGTTCGACGCGCTCGGTACTTCACGTGTGAGCAGGGCGGTGCACTCTTCCTCGGCGACAGCTGATGACACAGGAAATCCATCACCAGAAACGTTGACACAATCACAATTGACGGCACGCCGTGCAGGAACTTCCAGCTTTGCCATCCACAGTAACCTCGTGGGTCGCTTCCGCTTGCCAAATACGCTCACCGTCTCATACTTCGAACCTCTCGTCATGTGCGACCTTGAAACAGACGGGCACGCTACACGAGACTACCCAAAGAAGGTCCAGAAAAGGATCGTAAAGATGGCAAAGAATGAAGGGGAGCTGACAAAGCGCGAGCAAGGACACCACTGTCGAGAGCAGACAACGCGAGCGGCAACAGCAGGCGGAACGGAGAGGAGAAGAGTGCTCCACGAGCGAAGAAATCTCATTCCAACCAATCAAGAGCGTGCTCTGTCCCTCATGTTCTTGCAATTGCAACATGGAAGAACGGCGACCATACCATAACCGCATGGCCGTCGCCATTTTGGGAACCGGCAGATAGAAAAAGAAAGAATTCACCTCCAGAATAAGACCAAGATGGTGGCCGTCGGGCAAAGGCGTCTGGAATGGTATGCGTGCAAAGTTGGAGTTGATTTTGATGTTTGACTGCCACTTGGACGCTACCCAGCCCTCGGAAATATTTGTTTTTAAATATTTCCACATTGTATTAGGTGCTGGTAATTACGAAGAAGGTACTTTATGAAATATACTACCCAAAATATGGTTTTCTAAAAATCAACCTTTTCGCTATTTTTCGGTCTTCAAAGCCTGTGTCCCCCCCTCAGACGGGTGGCATTTGTCACACTGCTCATTCACGACACAAAAGGTGCGGTGTTCACAGCAGACGCGACGACAGGATCGTCTGCGGACGTGTGTTGGGCGTGTTTGAAGCACGTCTGCTTCACACGTATGTGCTGTGCTTCAAACGTGTCTGCAGCCAGTTTTTGTACGACCATTTTGACAGGAGCGTCGTACAAGGGAGAGGTGCGCCTCAGGCAGTCTGCTTAGTGTCTTTTACGTTATTTATTAGCGGTGTGACCATGGCTTTAGGGTGATGGTGCCTGCAAACGGGACCTCGACCATGTCAAAAGTATTGCGCAACACCGATGTGGTCCCAAAGGTGCTTGAAATGTGCGGCGCGTATTGGTCCTTTGCGACGTGCCACGGCGTCGCATCGGGCGACGCTTGGACGTCGCAGATTTTTTATATTCGCGAACCTCTCCTTTGCCTTTGAGGATGCCAAACCGACATCGAAGGTGGGAAGCTCTCGCACCAGGTGCCAGGGACAAACGAAACACTTCCCTATTGTTCCCACCCTGTAGGTGGCTATGGCTGCGCTCGCAACTCAAGTATGTCTTGAGAGGCTGGCTCACACTTGAGATTCCTGTACATTGCCCATTTCTTTACGCGTGTGGCTCTTTGTTGGCTCGAAGAGCTTTTGAAAGTGTCAAACATCCGTTTCTCGTACCGTAAAATCCTGTAAGGGCTTGTACAATACAAGGGATCACCCATCTCATTTGTCTGGCTAAGTATGTATAATTTGAAAATTTCGAAACATTGCCCACCCCAGTATTCCTGTGGACATTGCGCAATGCGCGACGGGAGTCGCATCCACTGCACGATCTGCAATACCGGTACCGATATGCATGAGGAGGGAGTTTGTGACGGTTTTGCTCGTTTCTCCGCAATCTGCGTCGTGGGATATCGGTTCCTGCGACGCACGAGTTGTCCCCGCGTGTTGACTGCACTTTGAAGCTTAAATCTGCTGCGTCTGCGATTTGCGGCATCGGTTCCCACGACAGGGTCCCACATGTTCTTCGCAGCGTGTAAGGTGAATCTGCTACGTCCGCAATTCACGATATCTTTTACCGTGATACAAAAGTTGGTAGGCAAATCCCCGCATCTTTATTTCGTCGTGAATAGCAAATTCGACTTGTTTGTGATCTGTGGCATCGGTTCCCATTTCACATGGTTCGTAGGGGATGGCCCAATGCTTTATCACTGCTTTTTGTCAAGTTTTGCTGTTGCATCCTCAATGATAGCTTACCCTGTTTTTCACCATTAACATCTTTTCCTTTTGGGTTGGCATACTTGCGGGATTTTGCGGTAGATCGCACATACATTTAATCTCACAGATACTGCAAAAGTTTTCTCTAGGGAAGTTCACTTCCAGGGCCACCTCATAGACTGCACCAACGTGCGAGTGCGTTCGGCAACGCCTCCTATGTGGCTACAACCGTCGCACGGATTGTAACTTGCGGTTGTGGAAGATCGTAGACGAACACTTGCGCTTGGCTGCGGTACGAGTTTCTGTGCCCTTCATTAAATAAAAATTCAGTTGGAGATCAGTTAATTGTTGGAATCCGAAGCTTTTGCTAGGCAGCCCAAGCCGCTGCCAGATTAAAAAGGTTCAGTCGTGTCCGTCCATCCATCCTATGGTGCCTTCATGTGCACTTTGCTTGGGCTGATGACATCTGGCCACTTTGTTCCGAACGCTCATTTTTCTTTTTTACTGTGGAGCTGTTAAAGGAGTCATGAAACGCTTTTCCAACTTTTTCCTGTTTAGCTTTCCTCCTCAAGTCGTAAATTGCGCATTGTACCAAACAGTTCAAGAAGATGGAAAGAAGGAGTCCCCTCTTTCTGGGAATCTCGCTTGTGTAGCCGGACACAGCCATTGTCCCCCTAGAAGATTAGCCCGTCGCTCAAAATTCCGACTGGTTGCTTTCCCCACCCCGTTCACCCCGAAGCTGACAGTGCCGTGGAAGCTACGTGCTCGTTGGGCCTGGCCTCACTTTTGCCAGGTGATTACGCTCTCTCGCGCATACCGACCCACAGAGAATGAGGTCAGGTGATAAAAGGAAAGCGGCTGATTGGTCCAGCAAGTGCGTAGCTTCCACCACAATGTCAGCTTAGGGGTGAGGGGATTAAGTGAGGTCCGGTGCAGTGTGACGTGCGTTTGGGCTCAATGACGCGCTGCGGGTGCCCGGTGATGCGCTGCGGGGCCCGCGGATGTATCACAGTGAAAAGGCAGAGAGCTTACAAAGGGAAGGAGGTACGAAATAGTTTGCTGTGTTTTCAAAATTTTCGTACCAAAAGTCAGGCTTCTGACTTTCTACCTTTGTTCTTTTGGCCCACTGAACGATGCGCTATTAGTAAAATCCCAGTATAGATTGATTTATTCCAGTCCAAAATTCGTTTCATGGGCCCTTTAAGGGCTAGTTTCTCCAGTTTTGTATCCGTGGACAAATAAATCTCGACACAAATCCCTGGACAGCTACCGCCATCTATAAGCGACGGCAGCAACTTTTCCAGCCTTTCCACTTCAGTTTACACCAGAGTGGAAAGGCTGAATTTGTCTAGGCGTCATCCTAGAAGTCGTTCTCAAGGTCGTCCTAGATGTCGTCGTTGAGGTCATCCTATACGTCGTTTCAGAGGTTGTCCTAGAAGTAATCCTTGAGGCCATCCTAGACGTCGTCCTTGAGCTCGTCCTAGAAGTCGTCCTCGAGTTCGTCTTAGGAATTGTCCTCAAAGTCGTCCTTGAGGTCGTCCCAACATAGTACAGCTCCGCTGGTCTTCCTTCTTCACCAGAGTGGAGAGGCTCAAGGTTTTTGTTAAAAATTGCGTGAATGAGTGTGACTCTGCACATGCTCGTGGCGCTGACCATGCTACGGTGACATTTTGTTCTCGGCGATGTTTTGTTAATTTTCTTCGTGAGCATGTGCTGTTGGCATTGGGTACTACAAACGATGACATCATTCAAAACAGGACATTGAGGCATCCTAATCCGTCGATCCACTCTCATTCTTAACCTCTGCGGTCATAGCACTTTGGACAAGTCTCTGGCCGACCCGCAGGTGGTTTCGGTGGCCTCTGCGAAGGAAGTGTGGTGCTGCCTCCCCGAGGGCCTGGACGCTTTGCTGGAGAGCCTGCAGAAGGCCGGGGAGAGCGCCAAGAAGTTCAACAACCCAGTGCCTGGGGAGGCCGCGGTGGCCCGCTGCCCGTTCCCGGGCATCGCGGGCGACTGGGCACGCGCCCTCATCCGGTCCCGGCCATCCCCCGCAAAGCTGGAGCTGTTCTTCGTGGACCTGGGACTCGTCAGGGTCCTGCACCACACAGAGGTGAGTGCTTCTATTCGCCTTTTTTTAACACGGTACAAACGCAGCCAGTAAACCACGTGACCCCGATCCATTTGGCAAAAAACCGAGTGGCACTGTTCATTGGGTAGCCCTAGCGCACTTCCGGTCCGCGTGTGTAATTTTTTTTATACATTTTTTTTTTTTATTACATGAGTTAATTGCATCTGACGGTGCTATAAGCTACCATTTCCTGAAGGTGGTGCATAGATTTAATTTTGCAAGTACTGCAAAACCTGTCGTCTAGATCGGAGCCGGAAGGGTTTAAGGGCTTCTTGCACTCAGCCATCACCACGCCTCAACTTGCTCAAGAAAGAGCAAATACCCCGTTCCACCTTACCATAGACCACAGGGGACACCATATATATATATATCAGGGTGTCGAACCGAACCGAAAACCGGAACCGAACCGGTATTTTTTCCGGAACTGAACCCGAACCGTTGTATTGTTATCACGATGAACCCAAACCGGAACTGAACCGGAAAAAATAACGGTTACCGGCTCATGTCAAAACGGTTCGGCCACGCGCTGTTGACAATGAATGTGCTATCAAGGCCATTTGTTTTTTAAGTGCCGTCAACTGACACACACCTGGCTTACATATTTTTCTTCTCCACTCAGTCTTAGGAATATAAACGCTGCATCCATGAATCTTGACAAACGCTGCATCCATGAATCTTGACATAGGAACCAGTATTGCGCTGGTCGCGGCTTGCACGGAGGAAAAAGAATTGGAAGGCTGTACAAAAAAAAAAAAAATTGCGTCACGGGATTTCATTTTTCTACAATCTCGTAAATCCTAAATGCTGCTGTGTGCTCATTTCATAGCACATTTCTAAAACGCGCGAGTTCTTGAAGCTTGCTTCCATCGGAATGAGTAAAGAAAAGGCTGTGGAGTTTGATAATAATGCATCCGGTTTCGTATAGGCACTTAAAACCTAACATATTTGTGAGACAGCGAACTCTTCTATTTTAATATTTATCCTATTACGTCCTTCTGGCGTTGCGTTCGGTGAAGTTTTTTTCATATTCCGTATCTTGTTTAATGAAAACTTCTTTAAGGGTCTAATTTGAGTTACCGAAGGCTAGTTCAAATAAAGAAAGCTGTATTTTCTCCCCACTGTTCCTTCAATTGCTTACACGCCGAGGTGGCGGGATAGTTAGCGAGTTCTACTTGTAAGTGGGTTTGTAAGGAGGTCGCGGATTTCACAGCTACTGCGTCGGACCCAATTGGATGAAGTCCGAATGCGTAAACCTCGGTGAGGTAACCTTTGAGTGCACATAAAGAAACCATTCCTGGTAGAAATCCCTGAGCCTTCCACTACGATGTATCCCGTTTCGTATGTGCTGATTTCAGATGTTTTATTTGTGATTTATTTTGATGTTGCAATTTGTCATTTATAATTTCCGAACCGGTTCGCGAACCGGTTCAGCGCTTGAACCGGTTCGTGAATCGGTTCGCGGATCGAATTAATCGAACCGGAACTGAACCAGAACAAAATAAATTTACCTGAACCTGAACCGTAACCGAACCCGTATTTTTTTCGGTTCGACACACTGATATATATATATACACATACATACATACAGTCGAGACCGGTTATAACTAAGTCGGTTATAACACAATAGCGGCTGCAGTGAAGCAATCACGATTTCTCATTCCCTTTTGCACTTCGTTATAACCGGTCTCGACAGTATGTATATATATGTTTGTATGTATGTATAGATACACACACACATACATACACAAACACACACACACTCACGGGCACACACACACACACATAAATACACAAGCCATCGGAACTAATCCAGCGCTGTGAGCGTATGATTTGACTATGCATCCCACTTGCAGCTGCAGGCCAACTGAAGGTCACGTGACAGGCTATTGTGAGGTTAAACGGAGCATAGCTGTCAGGTTCCAGACTGGTTATCAACAAAGTGCTGTGTTAATCAGAGCTGGGCATTATACTTAAAAAAAGTGTCTTTGATACCGATACCCGATTCCCTCAAAAATTGTGTTTCTGATACTGACGCAAGATACAGAACCGAATTTATGTGTGATACAGATACCCGATACCTGGATATTTCGCTGAAATACCAGTATTAATTAAGCTGGTTCAGTCAAACCAATTTATCTCGAACTCTCAAAAACCCGTCTACCAGTTCAATATAAAGGGTAATTTAATATAAAAGTTCTAATGAATTTGACAACAAATATGGACGCCACATTTAGAAAAGTTGTGTACTCTCACAGGAGCGTCTGTAGGTCATGAAAGATGCGCCATGCGGCTGTTCAGTGGCCGCTTCTTCGTTTTTGAAGGCCCACCGGCTCACCCTCTCCCCGATCTCTCCGCGAAAAAGAATTTTGTAGCGTTAGCTACACTGGCCGAGGTTGAGCAGTTTCGCATGGCTCCCAAAGAGCCGTGCTGCACAAGCGCGACGAGCAGTGACGTCTCACGGCGCACAGCTGGCGCGCCGGAGATGCCGCCGCCACGCTCTCTGCCGCCGCCGCGCGCGCCTCGCCGGTCTGCACATTCTAGAGGGGTGATGTCATAGCCACGGCAGACGCACTGGCGCCGCCGCGTGCCCAGCTGTCCGCCTCTGTTGCGCAGTAGCCAAGCCTGACGCTGCACCGGAGCCGCTTGATAGCGCCTATCATTTTGTGCGCATAAGCTCGTGCTACGTATATCCTGGCATAGCCGAGCTAAACCACCGCAATTTCTTGTTTTCCTCCGGGCGGTCGACGCGGCCGCCCGGAAGTAAAAAAAGCCAGCTTGCAGAGCAAAATGGCGCTCTTGGCAGTTCGATCTATTGAGAGAATCCAGTTTTCGGTCAATGTAACCGCGTACTTTGCTATGCATTTTCATTGCAGCTGCTAGTCTGTTTAGAAATAGTTTGATACAAGGATAGCCTGAATTAACCGTTACCAATATACAGTGTAGACCGCATATAACGTATGTCGCGGGAGTCGCGAAAATCCGCACTATAAGCGGTACTGTGCTATAACCAAAACATCAATTTTTCAGTCCAAAATACATGCCATGAGACAACTTACCTTTGTAAAACAATTTATTTTATATTAGATGAAAAATAAAGCTTAGTTTGAGGAAAGTCTTTATTTCACCAGACTAGTACACTTCTCTCTCAAGTGTGTCGCACATCTTGAAAGAAATGAGCGACTTTTTCCTCGCGCAGCCTTTTAACGGCGTCGCGGGTTGCGGACGGATGTTGCGAGCATTCAGGATTGCTAACCCTAATCACTATTCTCCGGTGATGAAAACGCGTGAAAATTCGCATCCTTTATATGGTACGCGCATGAAATGCTCCAAAATAGGCATGAAATGCTCCAAATAAGAAATCCGGGCGATGTTCGCAAACGCAAATGCTTAGAAAGCACTACTGTAGTCGAAGTAAACAAACACGACGACTTGAGCGTTTCTGCTGTCTTGAGAGTGCCGCCACGACATTGCTGCACGAGTTGGTCGATCTTCCCTTTTAATACGTGCTGGGTTATCATAGCGACACACAACGAAAATTCACAGTCAAGGATAGCGCTTTTACGCGGAACGATGAGATTCCACTACGCCGTCGACGTCGACGATCACCACCGACGCCATGTTTGCGGATAGATGAAGCCAGCCTGGCCGGCCCGCGACCGGCATGCAACGCGAGCGAACGGCTGGTTGGGCTCACCAACGCCTTGCGCCGTGAACGACACGTGCATGCGTCCCTCCGTTGCTATGGCAACTGAAGCCTCTCCCTTTGCTTCTTCCCGCTTCTTCGAGCAACCTCCTTGCCACCCTTGTGCCCGCGAGTGCCGCTTGCGGCTAGCGCTGTCGCGCCGTTATCTGGTGTCACACAGGGAAGCGTGCTCGCTTCCTTGGTCGGTCTGCCCAGTCGGCGCGCTGCTTCAGAAACCGCACTATAACCGGTATTTCCCTTCGCGCGCCTGCATTTTAAGCGGTATGTAATTACGTGCAGTTCTATGGGAGGCGAACCGGTGGTTTAAAAAAGCCGCGTTATACCCGGTCCCGCACTATAAGTGGTTATGTTGTAAGTGGTCTATACTGTATTGTAAACAACTTAATTTTCACGAGGACCCAATTTTTGCGAATTTCGCAAATCGCTTACAAGTCGCGAAAAATGGGTCCCACGATTAATTCCATTAAAATGTAAACACATTGGAATCTATATTGAGATCCCACGGCCTTCGCGAAAATTAGAACCCGCGAATTATTAAAAAACTTAATCTTTGACCCAAATCACGAAATATTGAGCCCGCGAAAAATAAGTTGTTTACAGTACTTGGGTTTGGCTGTGATATGATTAGCCAAGTTACAATATTTGTCCAAGGTTTCAGGAATATTTAGTGTATTCAATAAAGCAAACTGTTATTGAGAGGGCTTGGACGAATGCGGCCATACGGATTCCTTTAGGCTCCACTGTCGGCGCAGCTGGTTTTGTTAAAACTTTATTAGAATCCTGAGTTGGAAGTGGCGAAAAAACTCGGGGGTCGGATTCCAAGCGCTACACTACCTGCGACTGGATTGTTATTCTTTAACCGTAAGCAGCTAAGCAAATCTGCCGAGGTGAGGTCGAGTCGTTACGCGTCAGATTGCCTGAGGCTCTGCAGCCCGAGATCCGGACGTCAGACAGTTTAAAACGAATGAGCAAAAGATTCCTTTTAATATTTCATCTTTAGAAGTTGAAACTGCCTTCCCGTAAGATAAATCATGATTTTATAGAACTAAAACGCGGTCTGATCCGAAACCTTGCCAGCCAGCAGCTCTCGTGCGAGCGGTGGATCTGCTCGGCGTACTTTAACCTTGCTCCTGCTTATCGCTTTGAAGACGATAACTCCGTTAATCATAGTCTGCTGCTTCGATATTGAGTTGCACAATAGTATAAACTCGAAATTTGTTGCCCTGTTTATCTGCGCAACTGCACGTCTGTTGCTTACGCACATCACATAGTTTGCACATATAATTACTATGTCGAGCACGTGTGGGCTGTGCGATAAGCAGTGCTGGTTTGCATTTTGAGCAGCTGAAAGCAACTCAGAAATTATCAAGGACGCTATCTTCAGAAATATATGGTACTTGCTTTTTGGTTCTCATTAAGGCTCACAAAGTTTCAAGTTTTCGCATCTTTTACACTGTTATCTACCTAGGTCCCTAACCATTTATGTTCATCTGTGCTGCTAAGCACAATTGAAATTGCTCCTGTGCTTGTCTAAGACACAAGCTGAAGTGCACTGAAAGCTGATCTGAGCAGTTCCTAGCCTGCTCCAGAATGTAGTTTTAGCTGCTCCCAACCTGCTCCAAAACAGCTGTTTCAGCTGCTCTCGTGGCTGCTCCCAAGTACATTTCATAAGTTCCACCCCTGATTTTACTAGTATATTGGAACATTGTGAGACTGCTTTATGCTGGACAAATTCACATTTGGACGGTCAGTGCCGTCCACTTGGCTGGTGTTGCGAATATTGCATTTCACCAAGATATTGAGCAGTGAGGCTAGAAGCAGCTGCCAGTGTCCCGCTAATCGGCTTGGCTTCTCACTCTGAAGTCACTCTCAGCGAAACATTGACTGCTCTCCGAGGCCACCAGAAGTTTTCTTTTCATGTAGGTACCTCCCTCTTGTACACGCCTGTAGTTCTGCGTATCGTTTGGCCCAGCTAGAAAGCAGTGATATGATTGCTGCGCCAATTATGCCAAACTGCGCCCAGGGGCCAACCCTGCTACATCCTGCTACATTTTGCCAAATATGGGTAATCTGTGCCAAGCCTGCGCCAAAAAACCAATTTCGGTCTCCTTTCAGAACCGGAACTAAACTGAGTATTGTAATTGAGCATGCGTGCGTTACGTGGCACAAGCAACCGTTTGGCACAAAGTTTCCTGGATCAATTGTCCCTCCGGTCATGCATGATTTTCCTGCCGTCTCGCGTTTCGTGCTTTCATCTTCTCGTAAATCTCGTCTCGCATCTATTTTTTTTTTTTTTTTTTTTTTTTACGATAGACGCGGGTGTGTGCGGATGCTAGCATGCCAGGTACCAGCCATGCCGTCATGCTGTGAAATGAAACCATGTTTTTGCGCGGTGGGAGTTACTTTGTGAGCTGAAGCACTTGCTCCTGAAAGCAACGGCCGTGGGAAAACTATATTTGGTCCCTGCCTTCCACTCACTGGTTGCGCGACGTCGGCTGTTGCCGTCTTCACGTCGCTGTAGATATGGAGCTTCCTAAAATTATCTAAGTATCGCCACATGTTCATCAACATTCCTGTGATTGTTTAAATCATACGTTACTAGAAGAAACCCTCTTTAACTCAAAGACTGACGTGTCGAAGTATTGATTGCCTAGGATTATCTCAGTGGGTTTTCTTTCGAGAGGGACCCCAGTACGTGAAAATTCTGCCGTGAAAGAAAGTTGGTGAAGAGAAGTCAGCTAAAGCAAAGAAGGCAATGTCTGCACGCTGAGCCCGCAAAGCACGCTTGTTTGTCTTGAGTTCAGTCGTTGCACAAAGTGCTCCAAGAACTTTTTGACCCTGGCTCGCAATGTCTTGCATTGATGCGCTCAGGTACTTTTTTTTCCTTTTTTTGAATGGTTTGCTTAAATTTTGTTTGCCGGCCTGGCAAGCACGCGCTGCTGGGCTGTTTTTTGTTTTATGCTCAACAGTTACATTTTTTTATACAATTTTAGGAATCAGTTGGCGAGGGGCGTAATGGCATCTTTTCGGTTTCGATCAAACAGCCGTTGTCTTTGCTCGCATGACGAAGCACACGCAACTGCAAACCTGCCAAAGTTGCCCTGACGTGCATGCGAACATGATTGCACGACAGAGGCACCAGTTTGAGATGCTTGCAATCCATTGTTTTACGTTTGCTTACTTTTGACAAAAACCTGGCACGTCAGAAACCAGTAAAACGGTAGCAAGCAGTTTTTTTTTGTTTGTTTTTTTCGGAATCGCTCGGCAATGCTTACAGCACTGTACACTTGTGGGATGTCTCAGCAGTAAAAACACAAGCAGCAAGTTCCGTCACAACAGGTCAACATCAGAACACAACACAATGCAAAGTGCCCTTCATTTGTACAGCACTTAAAACAAATATTTTTATTTTTCTGAGAATGTCTGCACCAAAAAGTACATTTGCTGCTCCAAAACACTGTTTTGGCTGCTCCGAAAGGTGCTCCAAAATGGCTTAGACCAATCACATCGCTGAGAAAGTCACACTTAGTTCTTTCAATGCTTCTTTACTCGGAGACAACTATCTGTAGCAAATAAAACTAAAGCAGTGATGTGATTGTTGCGCCAAACTGTGCCAAGGGGCTAATCCTGCTACATTTTGCCATAATAGGGGTAATATGCGCCAAGCCTGCGCCAAAAAACCAATTTCGGTCGCCTTTCAAAACCGAAACTAAACTGAGTACTGTAATTGAGCATGTGCAATAGACTTCTTCCAAAACCGACGCGCCCCAACGCGGCGAAATACCACGCAGTGCTCTCTGGGAACTAGTTGGCCACTCAGTTTCGGTTTCGACTGAGCAGCTTCATCGCATGCTATCACGCCGCGACCGAACTCGCTGCTTGCGTTTTCGATTATCTGACTTTTTACGAATGTACAATACACTCATTCTCGAGCGATACAAAACGAAGACCGAGGTACTTTCCTTGGTTCCTGAAACACCGGATATTGTGCGTGCGTATGCAAACGTAGTAAGGCGTGGCATAGTCACCTCACCCCACGAGTGCATCTTCGAACTCAATGTCAGTAAAACCGTCTAGTACCAGTAAACTACAACTGAAATTCGGTCACCTTGAGCCCTACACGTATTTTGTTCGTCAAATGCCCGCTTCTTGTTACTTCATTGGGCAAAAGCAAGCCGCATCCTCCCAGCAGTATCAAAGTTAAAGACCGACCAACGAAATCATTTTCCGCAAGGTAGGAAAATGCACCTCGCGCCCTCCTCTTTTCGCCCTCTCCCAAAAATCACGTGACGGCAGGGGCTTCTTTTGTGTCGGCTTTTTCTGTAGGGATAATCCTCAAAAACTGCGAAATGAGCAGCTAGCTGCGAGCGCCACAACGACCTTGAGACGTCCAGGTGTCTTCCCTCGCTGACGCGGGCACGCTCATTCCGCGAGATTGAGGAAGCCAGCGCGGCAGAACGCTTTTTCCCATGAGCTGCAGGTCCGAGGCCGCTCGGTCGGTGGAGATCGAGGGGTCGTGAAATGCTGGGTTCGTTCCAGCAGCCGCTTTCCGGCATCGCGCGGCTGCTGGAACCATTCCTGTCTCTGCAGAATGATTGGCTTGGGCAATAGAGGGTTCAGGCTGTCGATAATACATTTATTTTTGAAACTGATAAATCAAGTGGCTTTCCCTAGTCTCTTCATTACTGTTTGAAACACATCTCCTCTCATAGGTTGTTCATCCCATTTTGGACTCTTTTGCGTATTTATTCGTCCTTACCTCTGCTTGATGACTGTGTTATAACTTGATAAAGAGCTTTAAATATTGGCGCGGGCTTGCACGGTCAACGCTGTCCCGGATTTATCCAAAATTGGAAAGATTGGCGTCAGGAGGGGTTGAAGAAGCAAACCGAAATTCTTGCTTCTAATGAAGAGGGCACAATCGTAAGATAAGTCTTTGCTTCACTTGCCTCCACAACGCCCCATCGTTTACACTATCGCAACTTCTCAGTAACATAGCTGTATACCACATTTTACTCGTGGTTACTTTAGATGTGGCCCCACAGGCTTTCCCGTTATCTGCACGTCAACATTTTAACGACCGGCGACTCTCCTGAGTGAGAATAAATATTATCACCTTCCCACAAAATCCACCCCTTTCTCTCCCCCCCTCTTGCTTTCCCGAGTTGGGGAGATATCAGGCCACTCCAGGAAGCAGCTTGCAGACTCCGATTTTCGGCTACTCATTCTCAACACATTCGAACGTGGAAGGAAACACATCGCATGAAGGACGCCCAGTTTATTTGCAACTTAAATAATCTGGCTCTACTGTTGGGGCCCAATCAATTTCATCATCAATCATTATTTGTTACGATTTCATGGTGAAAGTATGTTCGTCGTGATGCCACAAAAGTGGTCGATTCAAAGGGAGAAATAGGTCCTCGTATTTATTTTGCGCAAATTCTCGCTCCTGTGACGCTCTAGTGCGTAAGGTCAATGCACCCGAGGCAGTGCGTAATACTTTAAAACTGTCGTTGACGATTGTATTTGTAGGAAGTGCGTAAAATCGTTTACACCACAAAAGCATACCTAAAGACAGCAAAATACCGCAATGGCAAAAAAAAAAAAATCAGCTTGCGAAAATCGTTGTTTTCCTCTCTCTCTCTAACTCTCTTTTTTTCGCGCCACTACAAAAAAATAGCGGCCGAGCAGCGAAATTCTATCAAAACCTCGCTTCTTGGAGGAAGGAGACCAGGCTATATGGTAGTGAATCTGCCAGGAAGTTTGTAGAAATAATAGGCGACCATTGAACCTAGCCTTCTGCACAAATCATGCCCGGGATATTTCCATTTTCCTTCCACGCGATTAGAAGGCAAGACGCTGGGAGAATTCATGTGCACTAACATGCTGCTTCTAAAAGAAATTACCACATTTATAGTGCATGTCAGTTTAGATGTAAATAGTTTAATCACTGTGCACTAACATTCGCGGCCTGGAGGATGACATGGAAGCATGGCGGAAAGCAGCTTGCTAAAAATAGAAGTCTCTATTGCATTGCACTGGAGTGAAGAATTATTACGTATCTTTGTCTTATTTCCGTGCCAAAATAAAAACAGCGTTTAGAAACCGAACCATGTGCGTTTTGAGGAGCGCCGAAAGGACATGAAAAACTGGGACAACCAGAGCGTGTCCTGCTTCCTTGTTTGTTCGGAGCCTTTCAAAAGGGGATGAAAAATTATGAGCCGAGTGACCCGACTTACCACATTAGAGCAGTCAGTTCATTTTCATTGCAACAGGCTGTCTTCAAGCGTCTTGCATAGTCCAGCTCGTACTGATCCGTTTTTATTTTCGGTTCCTTTCAAAACGTGAGCTCTAAGCCACTGGACTAAACTACCACAATCATAATCTGCGGAAGTGGAGAAGTGGAAGTGCAACAAAATGAATGATTTGCCCACGTTATTTGAGGCCTATAGAAAAGCGGACCGGATAGAAGGGGGCCGAAATTTTTTCCAGAAACACAAAATCTTGTTTTCAATTCTGTCTAACAATTCGATGTGAAGGCGTACTTGTCTATGGCATTATTCGTTTAGGAATCAAGCTAAACTTTGTATCGGATCATTATACGTCTATGTTCATTCCCAGTTGATGCTTATAATGTTTTCGACTATGTACATGGGGTGGTTTTCAGCGGTAGGTTTTTAATCTGATTGCCGCCAGAGCGCGAGCCAGAACGCACTACGGCCGCGGGCCGTCGCGCTCTTCTCCTTCTTCTCCGTATCAATGGACAATCAAAGACGCGGGCGGAGCCGTCAATCGTGCTGGTGTCGGGAACCATTAAGTCTGACCCTTGAAAAGCAGGCGTGACGCAAAACCCAGAGGCGTCTCGTTCGCCCATCGTTCTTCCCAGGCGGCGGAGATTGTCGTTTAGAGGGGATTATCTTCTGAACGGATCCAAGTTACTCGAGCAAGCTCGCATTCTGCTCGCAAAGCCCAGCCACTAAGCAAAGCTTCCGGACGGTGGTTCGAAGGGCGTGCAACCCTTGCCCGCTTGACCCTCCCAACCACTTCTCCGCTTCCGTAAATATTGAATGTTGTAGGTTTGTCGAGTGGCTTAGAGCTCACTTTTTGAAAGGAACCGAAAATAAAAACGGACCAGTACAAGCTGAACTATGGTAGACGCTCTAAGAGAGCCTGTCCTAATGAAAATGAACTGCTCTAATTTGGCAAGTCGGGTCAATCAGTTCATAATTTTTCATCTCCTTTTGAAAGGCTCTGGAAAAACAAGAAATCAGGAAAAGCTGAGTGACGCAAGGCGCCTCGTATTGTTCAGGTTGTCCCGGTTTTTTATGTCCTTTCGGCGCACCTCAAAACGCACAGTGTTCGGTTTCTAAACGCTGTTTTTATTTTCACACGTAAATAAAACAAAAATACGTAATAATTTTTCACACCAGTGCAATGCAAAAGAGACTTCTATTTCCAGCAAGCTGCTTTCCGCCATGCTTCCATGTCATCCCCCAGGCCGCGAATGTTTGTGCACACTGATTAAACTATTTACATGTAGATTGACATGCACTAGAAATCTGGTACTTTCTTTTAGAAGCAGCATGTTAGTGCACATAAATTCCCCTAGCGTCTTGCGTTCTAATCGCGTGGAAGGAAAATGAAAATATCCCGGGCATGATTCGTGCAAAAGGCTAGATTCAATGGTCGCCCATTATTTCTACAAACTCCCTGGCAGATTCACTACCATATAGCCTGGTGTCCTTCCTCCAAGAAGCGAGGTTTTGATAGAATTTCGTTTCTCGGCCGCTATATTTTTGTAGTGACGCGAAAAAAGTGAGAGAGAGAGAGGGGGGGGGGGGAAGCAACGGTTTTCGCAAGCTTATTATTTTTTTTTTTTGCCATTGCGATATTTTGTTGTGTTTAGGTAAGCTTTTGTGGTGTAAACAATTTTACGCACTTCCCACAAATATTTCATCGTCAACGACAGTTTTAAAGTATTAAGCGCGAGACACATGCGCGAAAAAACCATCCGATCCGACGTGCGACCCGCCGGAACGACGTCCGAGGGCGAGGGTTTTCGTCGCATCGGAGCGTCGGACGGGGGCTCCGTCCGGCGACGGCATGCGACCAACTTGCTAGATATCGCCGCACGCACGGTCCGATATTCGGAAGGCCGCAGTGGCCACAGCCAATGAGCACGGATGGCGAAGGTCATGTTGTCAAGTGGCTTTCGGACTGATCGGGCGAGGAGGCGCTACGTGGTTCGGGGAAGCGGATGTGGCGGTGCGCGGTGCGTCACGCGAAGCGAGTCGTGGTTGTGAAGGAAACGGACGCGATCGAGTTTTCCCGCGCGCACAAAACGAGCTGCTGATTTTGCGCGCCAAAGCAAGCCGGCCTTCTGGGACCTATCGAGCCCGTCAAAACCCGTATATACTCCGTTTCACCTCAGGATGGACAGCAGCGGACGCTACGAGCCATTCCAATGTCATGTGAGTGTCATGTGAGCTTCGGAAGAGACGCAGCAATGCGCGCGGTACATAGTCACGTGATTTGTACGCAGTGCTGGTTTCGCTGGGATGGCTCTAAGGTCCGCTGCGGTCCTTCGCGATTAAGTGATGTTGAGCAGAAAAATAGCCTCACGGAAAATCTTCACACACGCACACTTTGATAGAATGTAATGAAAATATTACGTTTGTTTTAAAGTAAAAAAAACGAAGAAGGACGACGGGAGTATTTTAGTTTTCTAGGCTAGGTGGCGCGAGTTACCGCCCGTTATAAATATAGCCATTAGTATCCATCCATCCATTTGGTAGAGGGACATCCGAAACTGGGCGGAGCTGAACGGAGCGACGCAACGACGCGTCGGAAACCATGTGTCGCGAACCGTCCTGTGCGGCGATTCGGAGCAGCCATCTTCCCGACAGTTCGCACGCCGGATCGGACAGTTTTGACGCGCATGTGTCTCGCGCTTTACGCACTGCCTCCGGTGCGTTGACCTTACGCACTAGAGCGTCACAGGAGCCAGAATTTCCGCAAAATAAATACAAGGACCTATTTCTCCCTTTGAATCGACCAGCTTTGTGGCATCACGACGAACATACTTTCACCATGAAGTCGTAGAAATAATGATTGATGATGAAATTGATTGGGCCCCAACAGTAGAGTCACATTATTTAGGTTGCAAATAAACTAGGCGTCGTTCATGCAATGGGTTTGCTTCCACGTTCGAATATGTTGAGAATGAGTAGCCGAAAAGCGCAGTCTGCAGGCTGCTTCCTAGAGTGGCCTGATATTTCCTAAACTCGGGAAAGGGAGGTGAGGGGGGGGGGGGGGAGAGAAAGGTGTGGATGTTCTGGGAAGGGGATAATATTTATTCTCACTCAGAAGAGTCGCCGGTTGTTAAAAAGTCGACGCGCAGATAACGGGAAAGCCTGTGGGACCACATCTATAGTAACCATCAGTAAAACGTGGTATACAGCTATGTTACTGAGAAGTTGCGATAGTGCAAACGATGGTGCGCTGTGGAGGCAAGTGAAGCATAGACCGATCTTACAATTGTGCCATCTTCATTAGAAGCAAGAATTACGGTTTGCTTCTTCAACCCCTCCTGACGCCAATCTTTCCAATTTTGAATAAATCCGGGACAGCGTTGATCGCGCAAGCCCGCGCCAATATTTAAAGCTCTTTATCAAGTTATAAAACAGTCATCAAGCAGAGGTAAGGACGAATAAATACGCAAAAGAGTCCAAAATGGGGTGAACAACCTATGAGAGGAGATGTGTTTCAAACAGTAATGAAAAGATTAAAAAAAGCCACTTGATTGATAAGTTTCGGAAATAAATGTATTATCGACGACATGAACCCTTTATTGCGCAAGCCAATCCTTGTGCAGAGACGGGAATGGTTCCAGCAGCCGCGCGATGCCAGAGAGCGGCTGCTGGAACGAACCCAGCATACCAAGACCCTCTATCTTCAGCGACCGAGCGGCCTCGGACCTGCAGCTCATGGGAAAAAGCGTTCGGTCGCGCTGGCTTCCTCAATCTCGCGGAATGAGCGTGCCCGCGTCAACGAGGGAAGACACCTGGACGTCTCAAGGTCGTTGTGGCGCTCGCAGCTAGCCGCTCATTTCGCGGTTTTTGAGGATTATCCCTTCAGAAAAAGCCGACACACAACGAGCCCCTGCCGTCACGTGATTTTTGGGAGAGGGTGAAAAGAGGAGGGCGCGACGGGCATTTTCCTACCTTGCGGAAAATAATTTCGTTGGTCGGTCTTTAAGCCCAGCGTTGGCGCATGAACTTTTAAGGAAACGCTATAAATCTGACTTCCCTACTGCACAAAAGTTACTATGATGTCTTCCTCGTGACATCACATATCTCACACTCAAAATTTATGCTGAGAAATCAAGCTTTCGCAAACGCTGAGATCGGCTAGCTACGACGGATGCACTAACAAGCGTCCCCTACTCCTCGATAAGCCTTTGTGGGCGAGCTTTTACTGACGCCCAAGATCTATGCCTGAACGGTGTGTCTGAACTTATCGCGGCATACTCAGTCAGGAAGAAAGCAAACACATAACACATATTATGGCCATTAGCAACCGTCAAATGCGCTTTGAATAATTTCGTTTGCGCACCGCATAGGGGTTCATGCCCGTCCGGCGCACTTCCGGCGATCGGTGCGACATTCTTCACACAAGTGCTCGAGTTGTTTTCTTAAAACGATTTGTATGTGTGAATGTGCCTATATGATTGCAGGATAACTTCATGCGCACACACGATGTTGAATATTCGTGGAATGCAAGCGGGTTGGGACTTCACTTCGTGCAGTGCTAAGGGGCAGTACAGATAAGAAACGAGAAGTGTGTTCAAATGGAGCTTTTCAATGGCGTTTCCGAGTTTTACCTCACGTGCTCAGGCGTATTAAGAAAAACAGTAATTGCAAAAAGTTGTATTTCGTCTATGGGCGCACGAAACAAACACAGTTCCTGATCAACAACACTAATGTAAAGGCGCGAGCTCGATGTATGCATACTTATTGGTTGCTACAGCTTGTTGATTCGTACAGAAACAAGATCCCCGAGCTTCGCAGCGTCAAGATTCCCAGCACTGCCTTGTCCACATACTTCGAAACGCTAACAGAAAGGCTCAAGTACAAAAATACAGCAAACATGCGTTAAGACAAGCTATACGTCTCGGCCGGGCATGTGCTAAAGATTCGAGGTCTGGCCATTTAGGTTAGTTTAGAGATCACAAATGACGCCCTCGGGACCAGAAAACATGAGATAACGGCCGCTTATGGTCCACGCTCTGCGTATAATCTCTTGTCGACGTGTCGATCGAAACCGAAAATATGCCACTCTACTCCCTGGCCAACTAGTTCCTAGAGTGCAACGCGCGCCATGTTGCATGCAGGGATTTATGGAAGTAGTCTATTGAGCCCGACACTAAGTACCCTGCATTAATCGTCCATCCGGTCTTGCATGGTTTTCTCGCCGTCTTGCGTTTCTCGCTCTCGTCTCGTAAATCTCGTCTCGCGCTTTTTTTTTTTTAATTTTTTTTTATGATAGACGCGGGTGTGTGCAGACGCTCCGACGCTAGCATGCCAGGTACCAGCCGTGCTGCAATGCTGTGAGACGAAACCACGTTTTTGCGCGGCGGGAGTTACTTGTGAGCTGAAGCACTCTCTCCTGAAAGCAACGGCCGTGGGAAAACTATTTTTGGTCCCTGCCTGCCAGTCACCGTGGTCGCGCGACGTTGGGTGTTGCCCTCCCCACGTCACTGCAGATATGTCTCTTTCTAAACTGAAACTAAGTACCGTTGCATGTTCATCAACATTCCTGTTCTTGTTTAAATCATACGTTACTACAAAAATCTTTCTTTAACTCAGACTGCTGTGTCGAAGTATCGATTAACTAGGTTTCGATTGGTAGGCTTCCTTTCTAGAGGGACCCAGGTACATAAAATAATTTGCCGCGAAAGAAGGTTGATAAAAAGAAGTTAGCTAAAGCAAAGAAGTCAATGGTCTGGACGCTGAACCCTCACAGCGCGCTTCTTTGTCTCGAGTTCAGTCGTTGCACAAAGCGCTCCAAGAACTTTTCGACCCTGGCTTGCGTTGTCTTGCATCGATACGCTTAGGTACTTTTTTCTCTTTTTTTGTATCTTTAGTGTGTACTTTGTTTGCCGGCCTGGCAAGCACACGCCGCTGGACTCTTTATTGTCATATGCTCGACAGTTACATTTTGCATACAATTTTGGAGATCAGCTGGCGACGAAATGGAGTTTCATGGTTTCGGTTGAACAGCCGTTGTCTCAGCTTGCGCGACGAAGCACGCGCAACTGCAAGCCTGCCGAAGTTGGCCTCACGTGCATGTGAACATGATATCACGACAGAAGCACCAGCCGGGACGCTTGCAATCCATAGTTTTACGTTTGCTTACTTTTGACTAAAATCTAGCTCGTCGGCAACCAGTCAAACGGTGGTAAGCGGTTTTCCGGAATGGCTGGGCAATGCCTACAGCACTGTACACTTGTGGGATGTCTCAGCAGTAAAAACACAAGCAGCGAGTTCCGTCACATCATGCCACATCAGAACAGAACACATCACAAAGTGCCCTTCGTATGTACAGCACTAAAAACAAATATTTTTATTTTTGTAAGAATATCTGCTCCAAAAGCAACCTTTGCTGTTCCAAAACACTGTCTTGGCTGCTCCAAAAGCCACTTTTGCTGCTCCAAAACACTGTTTTGGCTGCTCCAAAAGGTACTCCAAAATGGCTTAAGCCAGTCACATCACTGCTAAAGGCATACTTGGGTGTTTCACCACACTTACCCGTAACATGCGAAAAAAAGTCTCATCCCGAGGGAGCGCTATCCTGGCGTGAGCGAAGGAACTGCTTCATGACTAAGGTTCCGCGTTTTTGTATAAATCAGCAGGAATTTGAAAAACTCTCACTGGTAAAATTTTTGGCAACTCGGATTTATCCTAAAAACTTCAAATTTCAAGGTCACGACAGCAAAATAAAAAGCAAATAATGAATTTTATTAGAGCACAGGGTCGGTTGTGTTGAGAAAGGCCACTTCAGTTTCCTATGAAATCTTAGACTGACAAAAGGAGGTTTACCTTTTAGCTCGTCAAGGTTCAATTAGGAAAACGGGTCATGCCACCGACTGGGTCACGACAAAAGCTATTGTTGAGGTTTCAACTTCGATCCATACTATTTGTGCTTCTTAGAGGAAGGAAGGGTAGTGTTTTTATAAGGGTGAAAGCTAGGACCCCTACATTTCAATCGACGCAGAGTGTAGCTGAAGCTTCCATGCGTCCTAGTGACCGCGTCAAGAAGTTTAGTTATTTTAAAGTATCCACAGTTATTGAGGTGACACTTCTTTGCTATACTTGTCGTGGGATAGTTGGTATTGCTAATGGCAATGGCACCAATGCCAAATGTAGCTGCAGAAATATTGTTCGATAGAGGCAAGTTCTGATGAATTTGGGGCATGTTTGTGTCCACACTTTATTTTTTCTGGAATACTTAAGAATGGGAACTGCTGTAAACGTAAACTCTGAATGACAGAGAATTGGCGATCTACTGATTGTAAATTCCAATAAGCCCCGAATTTTCTGCTAAGAATGAACTCCGGAAAACACCCTCTGCGATTCACGAGAAACAAGCCTCGAAAACAGGGAATTCTGTCTATGACGTAGCGCTCAATGGGACAGCCCGAGGAGGGCAGGCCACTCGCTTGACCGTAGACGAAGCAGGTATATTGCCGGTTGGGGCAATCTATACCTCACAGGAAGCTGCATAGGTGGCTGGAAACAGTCAGCGACGGGATGATTGAAACAGTAAGCATTTGCTGTTTGTACTAAATGAGGCGAAGAACCAAGACCTTCTTGTAAGCAAAATTGCTGTGTTGTCCTCGGTCCAGCAGCCACCTCGGTCATGAGCCTCCCCTGCTGGAACTTGCACACAGTGCTACGTCACGAGTACAGTTCTTTAGCTGCTGCCAGGATGGCGCTTCCATGAGAAGGCGCCGTCGGTAGTGGCGTTGCCAGGGTCTGCGGCGGGGCTGCCAACACGGAAAGTCAGAATTTCCCTAGCGAGTGCCCGAAATTCTCTATTTCTGCCAAAATGTTTCTCGCTTGCCCAAATAACGACATAATACTAAATATTCATTGTTTTTTTTTTTCTTGCATCACTTCCATTTTTACGATGAGAGATGTATTATGTAGCTGTATGCCTCGCATACTTCTTGCAAAAATGAGCTTGTCGAGCTAAAACTGCAGCCAAAGAAAATCTGACGAGGGGAATTCGGAGATTGAAACTGACGAATGAAACCTTATCTTCAGTTTAGATGTTATGCATTTCATCGGAACAAGGTACTGCTTAATAGCTTCATCAATAGCACTTTTCTAATGGTCAGTCCAAAACAAAAGGTGTAACACAAGCGAGCGTTCTCAAACTCAAACACAGGGAACATGACAGAATAACTATACCATTTCGTGCACATCACTTCACAAAATATGATTATTCGTGGTAAGTCTGTATCTCCAGACATAGCAGTATTTCTTTTTCGAGAAGGCACAGCAGCGCTCTCAGAAAGTTCCACTTGGCTGATCCCTTGCCCCATAGCTTTCATGGTGGTAATGAAAACGGATGAAAATTGATTTTGCCGAAAAAATGTTGTTCGAGTGCTCCTCAGTGTTTCCAGGTGGGCGTGCAACAAGCCGGCAAACGGCTGGAGGGGATAGCCTGAATCTAGCCAAAGCCACTAAAATTTTATGTTTTCTCGAAATAAAATCATGATTGACCTATAACATTTTAGATACATACGGTACCCAGAATTTCCCTTAAGCTAGCAAGAGTTCCCTTATTACCACATAGACCAGAATATTACCTTAATCTAGGAAATTTCCTTTAAGTTGGCAGCCCTGGTCTGTGGTGCCCAAAGATATAGGCCGCCACAAATACCCCCCCCCCCCCCCCCCCCCGGTTCGCATGTTCTGGATGAATATGGTGAGCACTGTGTTAAATGGGACATGCTATGGTTTTTGTACTTTTGATAAATATTCCACTTGGAACTAATCTTCGTCGTTGATGACCTGCGGAGCATGCATTAACTTTTGTTTTGGCACCCACGACACTATTGAATCTAGAAACTTCAAGTGGAAAGTCACGGTGCAAAGTGTTGGCATGCCGTCACACAAAACGACGACACATTTACAAACATGCAGCCTTGTTTTGAAACATCAGACACAATGAAGTTAAAGTTAAATTTTTTGGACATCTGTGTCGTGTTTGTCGTTCTTGTCCCCACTGTCCAGGGTTAAATGTCTATCAGACAGTTTTACTTTGCAAGCAGTGCAAGAAATTTTCCAAGGACTGTTGTTTTTTTGTTTTGTTTTTCCGTTGCAGTATTTGTTTTAGAACATATCCATGGCCAGAAAGCTCATAAAATAGACATATTTGGTAGACCGATCTGTTGTGGGATGCTCCGCGTGCAGGTGAAGCAGATTCCCCAGGAGCTGACGGAGCAGCCGGGACAGGCGTTCCAGTGCAGCCTGGACTCTGGCTCTAACGTTGACCCAGGCCTGCTGTCTGCCAGGATCCTCGGCAAGGAGTTGGTGCTCCAGGTGAGCACGTCTGGAAGTGCAGAACGATCGTTGGCTGTTTGCAGAGTGCCATGACGTTTCAGCAGATAGTCTGCTTTCACGATGTGCCCGACACTTCTCCGAGAGAACCTGGACTATAGTTGTCCATAAGGGTTCAAAGGAAGGACCGATTTGTTTGTAGTGGCAAAGTTTTGAATCTACATTTCTCGGGCTGTCGGCGGTTCTCGCATCCCGCAAATCTGCTCGCGGTTCATGCTCCAGCCTTGGCTCTACACCGGCGCAATTGTAAAGCGGGGGCTTTTTGGCAATGCTACCTGTACAACACGGAACGTGTTTTACGAGTTGTTTTCTACGAGAGTCGTCGCGAACGAGCGTCAACGAGTAACTCGCTGGGAGCATTGGGCGTCAGGGTTATGTATAAAACATTAACCCTGGCAGAGCTTGAACCTGGGTCGGAAGCCACTAAGTGACTATGCAATCGCCGCCCGATTTTTCGAACTTTGCAGGGACCAGAAAAAACATCCGAATAGTAGAGTAGTCAGGAAAATCAGCAGATTCAAAAACTTGCCTTTATTACATCTAAGCGGGCTTAAAAAAGAGCCGCCGGTAGTACCTTGCTTCAGGTTATGCCTCTGCTTGTGTTCGGCCACGTTCTATGCGGAGCGCAAGTTCGTCTGCCAAACCAAGCTAGTCAGTTTGGCAGACGAGCAAACCAACATGGAATCTATTATGGTGGCTTCTCTGTGGTGTTCCTTGCTGATCGCTCGCGGCAGTTGTGTCCAAAATATCGAACAAGTCCTAGCTATCGGCGTCCGAAAAATCGGTTGGTGACCGTAGTTGGTAAAAGTCAAAAGTTCAGGGGAAGCTCCTCTCTCTACATCAGCAGAGCAAACGCTGAAGCGGCGACCTCCTCTCCAGAGTTTGCTCTGCTGAGGTGGAAAGAGGTGGGAGGAGCTCCCCCGGAAACTTTGGATGTGTTGCCGGCTGTAGCGCATCTGGTCTGGAGAAGTAAATGCTCTTATTTTGAATGCAAGCATGCTGGCAAGAGTGGCAGGTTTTGAGATGAAAGTAATAAGTAAACTGAATGAGAAATGAAGTTAATGAAATATATCAAAATATAAAATAATAAAAATAAGTGACCTATAAAATATATGTAAAATAGAAAAAAATGAAAAACCCAGTGCAAACCACACGCCTTGTTTGGCTTCTGCTGCACGCTGTTTGTGCTCCCTGTTTTTTTGTTGTTGTTTTTTTTTTCAGCATGGTCTAGTTTCTGTCATTTTTCCTCTTTCCCGGGTTTAGAATAAGTAGGAGAGAATAGCTTTTTGGGGTTTTTTTTTTCCCGGAGGATGCGTTGGGGTCCCAGGTTTTGCAAAAGCGCTGGGTAATGCAGATGGTACCGTTCTGTACAGGACGTTAGCATCGTGGAATTTTCGAAAGAGAAAAAAGCTGCAATGTTTTCAGAGCGTGAGACCAGAGTCGCTCAAAAGTATCCTCGCTTTTCAAGGTGCAGGAAGGCAACACTGCAAGACCGCATCGGCAGTTGTCGCTTTCGTGCCATGCACGAGCGATGCAGGTGGAAACATGCTCGACGAAACTAAAAATAATCCGCGCATTTGTAGAAACTTAGTTGGAACTGCCCTGCATCTTCTAGTAGTACCGTTCGGATCGACCGACATTCAGGGATGTCTCGTGGGCAGTAAGAGCATGGTTTCATTTGACAAGAAAGCAATCGTAGCCGGGGACGGGTTAGAGACGCAGTAGACGTTTCGCCTACAGCACAACCTTTTTTTCTGCCCTCGATAACACTTCGACGCGCACACTGCCAAAGCCCATCTGCTAAAGGCGCAGCTTCTGCCGCCGATCACGGTGCCGATTCCTTTCAAATCGCCGACCCGCTTGTGGCGGTGCCTCGTGATACGGCGAGGCCGCAGCGTTCGTTGTGACGAAGCTACGAAATGTAACACGTCGCGTTTTGTGTACGACCCAGGTGCGCGAGCAGCTCGACGTGGCATTGGTTGCCGGATCCCTCTTCGACACCTCCGGGGAAGAGGAGGTGAACGTGCTCGATGCGCTGTCACCTCCGCCAATGGAAGCCGCGCAGGACGTGGCGAAGGGCATCGAAACGGAAGAGGCGGCCGCCGCACCGCCAAAGCCCCAAGAGCCGGCGAGGGCACAAGAGGCCGCACGGTCCAAGGCGTCGCCCCCGCGGCCGCAGTTCAATCGCAGTGAGTATCGCGTTGAAGTTTCGATCCTCCGGCGCTTTCTGTCGTGCGAATACGAAAGTGGGACGGTTCGGTTCTGCCCATATGCCTAGAACGCGTCCGCCGCCAGTGTGATTGCCCGGTCCTTTCTTTCTTTCTCTCTTTCTTTCTTTCTTTCTTTATTTCTTTCTTTCTTTATTTGCTTTCCTTCGGGCAGAGCCCGAAAGAAGTGCCAGTGCAAGATGCAAAAAAAAGAAGCCTGACGTGGCTCCGGTCCCTTACAGTTCACACATAAAAAATAACATGGAAGTGCATTCCATCTAACAAAGTAATACAGTATGATAAAAGCTTTTGCAGAACTGAAGCACACATACATAATAGAAATGCGACAATGAAAGCCATGTATATAAGGATAAAAATGCGTACTGAATGCAAAAAACGTGAATACAGATTATAATTAACATAAAAGAAAAAACAAGTCATCTAAGGAACACACAAATAACAAACATCATTATCGCTCACTTTATGGAAACTAAACAGTATATACCCAACAAAATATAACAAGGTGAGTCGTGCACATGAAATAAAACAAGGATGAACTTTGAAGGTATAAAGTATAATACAACGCTTTATTGTGATTATAAATTTTATATTGCTGCCTACCAGCAGTGCGTTACATTCTTTTTTACAGGGAGTGATTTTGCATAGTTCATAGAGGGCATGTTATTTAATAGATTACAATCAAATCCACTTATAAGAATGCGATAGTTCCGCGGAAAGTGGTCGTTTTATCAGTAGTTTATTATATCTGGACTTACCTTTAACCCATTCGCTTCCGAAGACGGCGATCCGCCGTCCGCGGGAGAAAGGGCCGAAGTGCAATAAGACGGCGAGTCGCCGTCCTCCGCAAAACAATGTTCCAAAATATATTGATAGATGGCGACACTTTACAGGCTTCGGGTGTTTTGATTAGTACTTTTGACACCAGATGGTGCCACGTACGTGATTATTTTATGAATATTTAGAAGTGAAAAGGAAGAAGTTTGCAGTTCTTTTTCTTTGTATGAAAACATGGCGTCGCGGAAGAGGAGGTGTCTCACTAGCGAGGAGATTCTTGATCAGGTGTTTAAAAGTGATGATGACGACTGGTGACGACCTGGAATTCACCATGGACATCGAAAGCAGTGATTCGGACAGTGACAACGATGCTGACGCTTCGGACTCAGAAGAACCACTTGATTCTTTGGTGTCCGTCGCGCCACCACCATAGAAAGCTCCAAGGCTTGACGCCTGGCAATGGGAGGACGACGACAGCGCCGACAAAGTCGCGAAGATCCCTTTCGCCGGAGCACCAGGTGTAAAGAGAACTATTCAGATAGCTCTAGGGGACAGTCCTACAGTCCTCTCAATGTTCAATGCTTTGATAGGCGAAGACTTTTGGCAGATGCTTGCACGTCACACGAATGCCTACGCACTTGAGAAGCAGGCCTCCTCTCCGGACCCTTCGTGGTTTCCCACAACTCCAGGTGAGATGAAGGCGTACTTTGCCCTTTGTATTCTCATGAGCCAAGTGAAAAAAAGCAGCATTCAAGCCTACTGGTCTCGGAGAAGCGTCATTAGCACGCCCTTCTTCGCGTTTGTGATGCCCAGGCAACGGTTTTGGGCGCTCTCACGATACCTTCACCTGTGCGACAACAGCCTGCCAGTTGATGACGACAAACTTCGAAAGCTGCATCCAGTCCTGGACTATGTTTTGAAGGTGTTTGGCGAGTCGTATTCTCCAGGATAGGGACTGGCGGTAGACGAGAGCCTCAAGAAGTTTCGTGGTCGTCTGTCCTACATTCAATTCAATCCGTCGAAGCGCGCGCGCTTTGGAATCAAATTTTACAAGCTGTGCGAGTCGTCAAGCAGATACTGCCTGAACTTTTCTATTTTCACGGGCAAAAGTGAGAGGACCCCGGCAACAGCTGGAATCTTATGCAGCGAGGCTGTTGTAATCGACCTTGTGGGAGACCGTCTTGGAAATGGTCACACCACCTATACAGGCAACTGGTACTCGTCCCCGCTACTCTTTCTTCACATCAAGGAAGCGGGGTCTAACGCTGTCGGGACAGTTAGGGTGCTTCGAAAGAACATGCCGCAGGAGCTGAAAAAAATCAAGCTTCAAAAGGGTGACTGTCGCAGTCTTTTCTCCCGTGGACTGATGGCTGTGACATGGCAGGACAAGAAGCCCGTAATCTTACTTTCAACCTCTCATGACGCAACAAACCTGATAGACACAGGAAAACAAAGAAAAGACAACCAGCCAATCCTCAAACCCCAGGTTGTGCTTGATTACAACAGAGGTATGGGAGGCGGTCAGTGAAGATTTCTCACCGGCGACACGCCAAGCTAGATCTAAACTAATCTATTTTGGAAAATCAAAAAATGCTGCGTTTAAACTAAAATATAACAAATTGCTCATCAACAAAAAGATATACGCATACGACTTCACTAAGGACAGCGTTTACGAGGTTGTTACCACTGGCGCCGTGCGGGCAGTTAATGACGAAGCTGAAAACAGCGGGGCTTCGGCATCGACCGGGGCGACATCCAGATAGGATTTTGGGGGGATTGGTTCAAGCCGCTGCCTCAAGACACGTAATGTTCCTTTACTCTTTTGCAACATTCGAAGCGTCATGCGCTGCCGGGACGATCTTAGTTCAATTATTGAGTCCTCTGATTGCGAAATTATTGTTAACTGAAACATGGCCGTCTAGTAAAGTTTGGAGCAGTGAAATATTTACGTGCGTTAAGAAATTTAAAGTATATTGGCAGGATCGAGGTGAAAGAATGAGTGGGGGAGTTCTTATTGCTGTGGCCGATGGTATAGTCTCAAACGTTGTCGATGTTTTAACCGACTTAGAAATGCTTTGGGTCAGCGTAACTGTAAACTACAAGCAATTAATTTTGGGTGTGTGCTATCGGCCACCCAACGCTTCGTCTTCCTTTTGTGAACATTTGCATGATTCGGTTAATGCAATCGTTAGTCGGTTTCCTACGTCACAAATTGTTCTTTTCGGTGATTTTAATTTTCCTAGCATTAAGTGGTCTACTGCACCGCCTACTGTACACCCATTTTCATCAGAAGGGAATGACTTCATTAATTTATGTTCTGAGTTCAATCTTTCTCAACTAGTTGATCAACCTACACGAATTACTTCTACCTCCGCAAATATTTTAGATTTTGTGTTGACGACATGTCCAGACTTATTATCATCTATTTTGTACCTGCCTGGTTTGAGCGACCACTGCTTACTACATATTGATTTAAATATACCTTTGCAAGCTACTTCTAATACTATTAAAACAATTTGGGATTATGGTAAAGCAGACTTCAACGCTATTAATAGTGAATTGGCATTGTTTTTAGACACTTTTCTAAGTGGTTTTTTCAGGCGTTCAGTTAAGGCGAGACGCGGGTCTTAAAATGGTAAAAAATCGCGAAATTTGGGGTTTTTCAAAAATCACATGTTTGGATAGAATATAGTCTGAAGTACCTGCCTGCGAAGTTTCAATGTCCTATTCGACGTCTAAGTATAAAAAAAACGATAAATACGATGCCTCCGCGACGCTCGAATCGCGAATCAAACGCAAAAAATAGTCAAACTGCGCGCCCGCGTCGCTTCACGACCGATCGTCGGATCGCGGCCATCTTGGTCTTGTTGGAGAGCTGGTTCTCTTCCCTACGTCCTCATCCCACTCACTATCGCGACAACCTTGGAGAGCGTCCACATTCCACGTGTTTTCACGACCGGAATAACGATTGCTCATTGGCCCGCGCGCGTATGTCACGGGTACGTCGTGCCGCGCGCGCCTGTCATAGGCCAAGACGCGCCCCTTTCCACTTTTGCTCCTTTCCTCCTCTTGGCGCGCGCGCCTCCAGCAGCGCAAGGGGATCGTGGAGAAGCGACGTCTGCTTCGTTTTGGCCCGTCGCTTTGTTCGTTCCGCGGCTGAGTGCACGTTGTTTCGAAATCGTTTACGTTCGCGCGTTCGCGTCGGACATCGTTGGTTTCTCGCTACGAAGTTGCGGGAGTTTTATTTCGAGCGATCGAGATGCCGGGGGACTCTCGATTGAAAGAGAGTACGCGGCGGACGTTTGGGAGGAAGACGCGACGTGCGTGGAACAAGCGGAAGACAACACCTGCAAGTGCGCCGCTACGATCTGCGCCACTGCCGAACGCATTGGATCTGCCGGGACCATCGGCTAGCCTTCCCGTTGACGATGCTGCGGCCTCAAGCTCTGGTCCGGATGGCTCAAGTTTTGCCGGCACCACTCGCGTCGACTCTACCTACTACTCCACGGCCGAGCAAGCGCAGCGCGCCGAGCGATCGGAGCAAAGCAAGCGCAGTTTATCGGAGAAGTCGGCGACCCAGCGGAAGTTCGATCTGCTTGAAGTCAACGGATCATGCCAAACAAGCGATGCCGGGACCCAGTTTGTCATCGTCGACATGAAAGTCCTCAACGACCTCTTCGCGCACGCGAGGTGTGGAAGCTGCGGTGTGGGATCTCTCACGCTCAGCAAGGCCGCGGACAAGGAGTACGGCTTGGCCGTCAAGCTTGTGCTCGTCTGCAGCACTTGCGACTTCCAGAAGAAGCAGTTCTCCTCTCCCAGGGTTGCTGGAACAGCGAAGATCACTCCCTTTGAAGTGAACATGAGGGCCATGAAGGGGATCCAATCCATTGGCAAAGGAGTGACAGCCTTGGCAGACTTCTGTGCCTCCATGAACATTTCTCATCGGGGCCTGCACCACAAGACGTACCAGGGACACCTGAAAACGCTTGTGCGGGCATGTGAGAATGCAGCAACCGACAGTGAAGCTGCCAGTGTTGCTGTCGTCAAGGGGCTCTACACAGGCTTTATGAACCCCATTGGCAACATCGATGTCATCTTCGACGGATCATGGATGACCCGAGGACGCAGCTCCCACATTGGTGTAGGCTGCATTGTGGAGTTGTACTCTGGCCTCGTCATCGACCATGTTGTGTACTCCAACTTCTGCCTTGGATGTGCCTTGGGACCGGAGCCCGAGGACGATGGCTACAGCGACTGGTACGCAACCCACGACTGCCAGAGGAACATTGACTGCAATGCTGGCCGTATGGAGGTGGAGGCTGCGCTCACAATGTTCCAGAGGTCTCTGACCAAGCATGGTCTCCGCTACACCACCGTCCTTTCGGATGGGGACAGCCGGACATTCCATGCCTTGTCTGAAGCGAAGGTTTACGGCTTCATCAAGATAGAGAAGAAGGATTGCGTGAACCACGTCCACAAGCGGATGGGAGCTGCCTTGCGCAACGTTGTTGAGAAGAAGAAGGCACAAGGCGAGTCACTTGGTGGGAGAGGAAAGCTGACACAGGAAAAGATCAAGAAGATCACCAACTATTACGGCTATGCTCTCAGGAACAACAGCCATGACGTTCCAGGGATGAAGAGGGCGGTGGAAGCCACACTCCTGCACATGACCTCAACAGACAGCGCCCCAGACCACAGCAAGTGCCCCGAGGGAGCGGAGTCCTGGTGCAAGTACAACAGGGCCTTGGCAAACAGTGAGCCTCCGCCGCCGCACAAGAATCCTCTTCCGGATTGCGTTCGGGCTGCACTTGAGCCAGTGTTTGAAAGGCTCAGCAATGAAGACCTGTTGGCACGGTGTAGTGAGGGAAAGACGCAGAATGCCAGTGAGAGCCTGCATTCGGTGATCTGGACGCAGACTTCAAAGAATGCGAATGCCTCCCTGGACAGCGTGAAGAGGGCTGCGGCTGAAGCTGTTGCTGTCTACAACCAGGGAAGGAGAGCGACCAACGAGTCCATTGCTGCAGGCCTGGGCTACGCCACCGGTGACTGCCTTGTCCGCCGAAGCATCGAAAAGGACAGTCTCCGTTTACGTAAAGCAAACGCGGTGCACCAGAGCAGCAGTAGCGTGAAGGAGAGGTTTTCCAAGCGACACCAGGCAGGAGCATCACGAGATTACAGCCCAGGACAGCTGTAATGGCTTTTTCCAGTGCCATGTGGAACAAAGGCCCTTTTCAGGGCCAAACAAAATTACGTTTGGAGCTTGAAACTCTTGCTCGCCTCTCCCGTTGTCCAAAGTTGTCGGCTCATCACTTTAGAAGCAATTTTTAGCCTATATCAGTAATTCTTCACCATTTTTGCAATCTTCTCAAAAACAAATTATTGCAATTTTTAAAATGATTTGTTCAGAATGCACTACACTACATCTTGATAACTATTATTGCATAAGGGTTTTCACATAATTTATTGTAGTCAGCGTCGAAACAGGAAAATGTGATTTTATCAACATTTCACTCGTTCTTTACTTCTTTCATATTTTTTTCCTAATGTTCCCATAAATGGATTACATCATCTTTTATGTCAAGTTGTTCATGAAGGCTTAGACTACACCTTGGTGGCAATTATTATTTATCATTGTTCACACAATTTTCTATGTTCAATGTCAAAACTTTAACTTTGATTTTCTCATCTTCATGTTTTTTGTCAACGTGCTTAGCCTTACGGGGGTTTTCATGAGGTTTTTATCGTAGCATTTTGAAACTTTTTATACGGTTTTATTCAGAAGGGACTGGACTATGGAGTAAAGCTATTTTTTTGCAGTTTATAATGACAACGAAAATTTTATGATAAATAATGCGACCTCATTAGTGTCATAATTAGTATAATTAGTACATTTTTATATTATAATGTAATTTTGTGAAAATATAAATAGCTTTATAATGCATGGCAGACCTTTAGCTATGCATCTACATCAATAAAAAAATTATTTTGTGTTCAAAATGGCCTTAACGACCCGTAAGAAATTAACCAAATTAGGCAACACTATTTTTTATAACTTGAAAACTAATTGAGATATTTTGAAACTGGTTTCATATTTGAATTGAGGAAGAAGGAACACATATGCACAGTGCTTTCATTAGTATAGCTGCAAAAATAAAATAGTCCATTTTAGAACCAGTGTCTCGCCTTAACAAAAATTGGAATATATTCAAACTAAAAGTAAATGAGCTTCTTGAGTCACACATCCCACTCAAAAGAATTTACCCGAACTCGAATGCACCATGGTTTACTAGAACAATCGGGAGACTTAGGAACAAGAAAAAACGTTTTTTCCGTGCCGCTAAGCGTGATCCCACAGCTCACTGATGGGACGCATACCATGCCTCTGCTGATTTGTACATGACAGCTGTGTGTAGTGCGAAAAGTACTTGCTTTAATTGTACATTACCATCTATGCTAATTAATAACCCCTGCCAGTTCTGGAACACCACGAAAGAGAAAAGTAGTACAGTTGTAGAGCTCAGAGCCGATGATGGTAGCCCTATTTCTTGTGAAGAGTGTGCCAATGAACTCAATGCTATTTTTGTCAGCTGTTTTTCTGACCTCCCTATAAGTAATGATCAAACATACATGTGCTATGACTATCTCCCCATGTACCCCATATCAATTAGTCTTGAAGGCATTGTGAACATAATTGATTCCCTTAAACTATCCTCGTCATGTGGTATAGGCAGTATAAACTCCAAGTTTTTGAGGAATACTAGAATGTACTCCTCCATTCTCCTTGCGAGTATATTTTCTCAATCCTTAGAACAAGGTATTTTGCCAGACAACTGGAGGGTAGCCAAGGTGGTCCCAGTTCACAAAGGAGGTGATAAATTCAACCCTTGAAACTTTCGCCCAATTTCACTGACCAGTGTCCCAAGCAAAATTTTAGAGCATATCATTTATTCTAACGTAGTCAATTTTCTAGAATCAAATAAGTTTTTCTGTCGCTTTCAACACGGCTTTCGAAAGACATTCTCATGCGAAACACAACTTGTATCATTCACGCACGACCTTCATTCTATCGTTGACGTTTGCTCCAAAGTAGATTGCGTATTTCTAGACTTCTCTAAAGCCTTTGATAAAGTGCCCCATACCTTACTCTTGTCCAAGCTTAGTAAACTAAATATTGATCCGGCGGTACTCACGTGGATACATTCATTTCTAACGAACCGTAAACAATTTGTCAACGTGAACAACACAAGCTCTACTATGGTATCAGTAACATCAGGTGTTCCTCAAGGTTCTGTGCTTGGTCCGTTATTATTCCTTATATACATTAACGATCTACCCTCTCATGTATCCTCAAAAATGTCTTTATTTGCTGATGACTGCGTTATTTATAGAGAAATTACTCATGATTCTGATTCTAACCTACTACAAAACGATATTAACTCTGTTTCCAGCTGGTGCGACTCGTGGTCTATGGTACTAAACTCTAGCAAATGTAAGGGTATAAGAGTGTCTCATACTTCATCTCAGCCCCATTATACGCTAAATAACCATCCCCTTGAATTAGTTACGGCCTATAAGTATTTAGGGGTTCATATTGCATCTGATTTATCATGGAGGACTCACATTACCTACATCAATAACAACTCTAATCGCATGCTAGGTTTTCTTAAAAGGAATTTTTTTTTTAGCACCCCAGTCTTTGAAGTTAATTCTTTATAAAACCCGTGTATGATCAAAGCTGGAATATGTATCTTCTGTTTGGGACCCTGGTCAGTCTATACTAATTGATCTGATTAAAGCCGTCCAAAATCGTTCTGTTAGATTTATATTTTCGAATTACCATCGGACAGCCAGCGTAAGCACTATGAAGTCTAATCTTTCTCTTCCTGAATTATCAACTCGTAGAAAAATAGCCCGTCTAAGTTTGTTTCAGAAAATTTACTTCACTAATCAGACGCTGCGTAATAAGCTAATTATACCTCCTCTTTACGTTTCACCTAGACTTGACCATCAACACAAAGTTGGCATCCCATATGCTCGCACCAACGTCTTTCACCATTTCTTCATACCGTCTACATCCTTTGACTGGAACCACCTGGCTGCACCCGTAGTCTCGATCATAGATCACGTCCTTTTTAAGGGGGGGATATGGCCTGGGAGGGTCAACTTTTGAACCCTTCACCCAGTTTGGTTCAAATTTTGAGGGTTATTTCAGCACTATGAGGAAGGATAATCTGCAAAGTTTTAGCATTATTGGTCAACTTTACAGCATGCTACGGTTCTCGCACTTCAGAGAAAAGACACTTCATTAGGAAGTCTATCGTAGAAAAATAAAATTAGCTGGTGGCAAACTTTTTGCTTTAATATGAAGAACAATACCCACAGTGCAACCTAGATAAAAAAATAAATTGCAAAATATTCAATTATAACAAAAATAAGAACATCCCAAAATTTAAAAAGAAAATGTAAAATTTTTGTTTCAAAGAAAATTTTTTTTTTTTCATGAAGGAGTAGATTTTTTGAACTGTGAAGTAGTCTATCTTGTTCCCCAGAAAATTTGTCCCAGAAAACCTTGAATGATGTCCCTCTGTATTCAGAATGTCAAATGATAGCTTTCCTAAAACAAGAATTCCTGCCAAAAAGTGAAACTGAGAAAAATGAGTTTGAAGTTTTAACTTTTTTTTTTTTTTTTTTTTTTTTTTTTTTTTTTTTTTTTCGGACGATGCCAGAAACTGGAAATTTACCCGAGTCATTGGTGGCACCTTCAACTACATGAGCATGAGGAGGGCAGTGCGTTGAGGCCCCTGAAGAGATTCGTGAGCTTTGTGAAACTGATGCCACAATCTCTTCCAACGACGCCTAGACGTACCGCGAGTTCATTCTCTCGAAACTTGCCGATTGATGGTGAGTGCGGTGTCGCGACGATGTCTCCGCAAGTCGAGCAGCTAACAACAAACCAAAGGTTGATGTCAACTTCTTGCAAGCTCAGTAGTTTTCCGTGGCACTTGAGGCAGAGTAAAATCGCAACAAGAGTCTGCATGGCGGACACATTGAGGAGCCGTTCAGGGGCTTTTCAACGGGAGCGTCTGTCAGCTCCGGGTCGTCCGTAATCCCCGCGTCGAAATCGCGCAGGCTGAGCTTCCTCTCGAACGTGGTCAGCACATCCGATTCGGAGATGAAGCTGTACGCTCCGATGTCCGCCAAGCACCAGTTGAGCTTGGAGATTGTGACGACGGTGGCGGAGACGGGTCCCCGTCTCCGCCGGTCCTTTGTTTCCGCCGTTGAGAACGCCGGCCAAAGCTACTGCGAGTGCTAACTTTGGAAGCAGGCATTTCTCGGCAGAAAAACTACCGGGAACAAAGAGGGAAAACGAATCTAAACAGCGGCAAACTAGCGACACGATCAGAAGCGAAAGAAGCTGCCGATAGCGCGTGAGGCGGCCAATCGCGAGCCCTGTTTCGGGTCACAACCAATGGGATTGCTGGTATCATAGTTCTCACGTTTTTTCTGCTTGTATGTACGGGGTTCTCCCGGGACACAGATAGCCTCAAACGTAGCAAGCTTCTATGGGCAGAAACTAGAAGAAACGGCGCTTCCAACGAGGGTAAGATATCTCGGCTGCGTCGAACGAGCGCGGAGTAGGCCTAATTTGAAAATGCCGAACTTCGCCGTCTGCTTGCTCGGCGGGTCGCCGCGCGCAGCCGCGAGCTTGCCGAAAATAATTTTTTGCGAAATAAATAATGCGCATTTATAAATAAAACTCTCTGAAACTATGCTTCAGAACATAGTGAACCCAAATATAATATTTTTTGAAAATGCATTTTTTCGGAAAAGAATGGAATTTCGTGGCCGTATCCCCCCTTAAAAAAGCCTTGGAAAGTATTTTTTTCTAATCTACACTGATTGTATTTCCTGTGTATCTGTGTCTGTTCTTTTTTTTTTTTTTTAATCTCATGCAACCACTTCCCCCTCTGTAATGCTCACGCCCTGAGGGTAAAATAAATAAATAAATAAGTAAGGAGAGTAAGGAGGAAAATGAGAGAGGCGAGGCGTCAAGGGAGCATGGCTTGTGGAGGCTACGCGGCTGACGTCATGCCCTCCCCTGCCCTTCTATTCTCCTTGGCTGAGAAGCTGAAAGGCTTAGAGCGTAGCCAGCGCGTAGTCATGTGTTCCTTGTGTTCGTGTCAGCATGGAAGTTGCCACTGCAAAAACACGCCGCATTCTCTATGATGCTGGATTCAAAAGAAGTGATATTGTGTGCAGGGAGCGATGGAAATCGGGCCACATCATGTGCGTTTAGTGTTCCAGAAACTTGCGTGCGGGACTGGCGCAAGCAGAAAGAAAGGATTTTGACCAGCAAGTCAGTGCGGAAGGGATTCAGTGGACTGAAGAAGGGCCGATTCCCCGAAACAGAAGACCAACTTGTAGAATATGTATAACAGCATCGAGCGGCAGAGAGACCGGTGACAACAGCTGCTCAAAATTCAGGCGAATGCAGTTAGCGTTACAACAAAGGCTAACGCGGAGAGACTTCAAAGCCAGCAGGGGCTGCGTGACAAACTTCATGAAAAGAAAATGCTTTTCACTTCGACGACGGACAGGCATATGCCAGAAATTGCCTGCAGAGTTTGAAGAAAAGCTGAACGCTTTTCAGCGGTACGTTTTGAGTTTGCGCCGCGAGAACCACTACCAGCTCAGGCAAATCAAAAATGCCGACCGCACGCCACTATACTTCGATATGCCTGCCACCACAACCATGGAAAAGAAGGGAGCAAAGCAAGTTTGCGTCTTATCTTCCGGTCACAAAAAGACTAGAGTCACTGCAATGCTTTGCTGCACTGCGGACGGGCACAAACTGCCCCCCTATTTATCTTCAAACGCAAGATGCTTCCAAAAGGAATCCTGTTCCCCAACGGAATGATCGTGCAGGCAAATGAGAAGGGGTGGATGACCACGGACTTGGTTGCAGATTGGATTGACCACGTGTGGCAGAGGAGACCCAGAGCAAGTTTAGGCCTGCGCGCGATGCTTGTTCTAGACGCGTTCAGGTGCCACCTCGACGAGCACATCAAGAGCAAGCTTAGCGCGTGCCACACCGACCTTGTCGTGATACCCGGCTGCATGGCATCGCAGTTGCAGCCGCTGGATGTTTCTTTTAACAGGCCGGTGAAAGACTGGATTCGGGTGCTCTACACTGAGTGGCTTGTTGATGGCTGCCACAAATTCACGCCCAGCAATAGGATGAAGCGTGCCTCGCTGCAGGACTTCGCCGGATGGCCGAAAGATGTGTGGTGCATGATCCCGTCTGCCATGGTTATCAAGGCCTTCAAGAACTGCGGAATTTCTAACGCTATGGACGGCACCGAAGATGAAATGCTTTGGACCGTTGTCAGCGATAAGGAGTCGTCCGACAGCGATGACGAGTGATGCATAGCGCCCCACGGGCGCTGCCCTGGACCGGCGTCGTGATGACGACCTTGCCAACGAGAAACAGCACCGTTCATTTTATTGCAAGATTGAAGCATTTGAAATAAACCTTCATTGTTCCAAGTAAGAAATAGTTTCATTTCTGAATCCGAGCTACAGAATCTGGTGCACGTAACAATCAAATTCATCGCTTTTTTTTTTTTTTTTTTTTTTTCCGGATTTTAATAAATGGGTGCACGTTACAATCAAGGGCGCGTTAGATTCAAGTAAATACGGTAAGTGACTGTAATTCTAAAAGGCATATCAACCTGCCTTGTCCTCACGGCTGGCAGTCTGTTAAAATAAATAAATAAAGTACAGTTTCACGACTGCTGTTAATTTGTCAAAAACAGAACTGCTTTTTCAGCCACTGGATGGCACTGAATTTTGAAAATGGTAAATGTAAGCGACTCTCCGAAAGTGTCCGTCTCCGTCGCTGCCGCCGCTGCAGGTCAGAGCGGCCATGTGATCCTGCCCTGCTACCCGCCGCTGTCCAAGATCTCCGGCAAGATGGCGGTGTACGTGATGCATGTGGATGACTTGTGCTGCTTCTACGCCATGCGCATGGATCAGGAGCAGGCCCTGGAGGAGCTGTCGGCACGCCTGCAGGAGCGCTACGCCACGGGCCAGGACCCCAGGGTCCAGCTGGTGCCTAAGCTTCCTTGCGTCGCCCTCTACTCGCAGGTGAGTGGCTCATTTCGGGGCACGGGCTCTGCCATAAAGTTCCCACTTTGAACTGGAGCCACTGTCTGCTTCTTTGTTTGTTTGGCAACAAATGCAGTGGCACCACTATCAACTAACCTTGACACACTTTTTTTTTTTTTAGACGGGGTTGGTTTTTTGTATTTTCAGGATGTGGGTTTGAATACCGCCAAGGTGCTGCAATCTGACAGAGGCTCATTATTAAAAAGGCGCCATGTAACCAAGATTTCTGTTGCGCGTCAAAGGATCCGCGGGTGGTCGAAATTAGTCCCAAATTAGACTTCCTTCGCGCATCATTCTTTCACGACAACAGTAAATTACATTGGACGGTGCTACAGACAATAATTTTAAAAAGGCTGTGCATAGATCCGAAAGAAACTCGCCGTTTAGTTAAAATCTGTAAGGTGTGTAAGAGCTATTTTCATGCCGGTGCCTCTACGAGGTGTTTCCGACGTAATGAAAAGGACAGGTAAGTGTTTCAATCGTCCCGCCTCCAGCGCGAGCTTTTTACCATTTGCAACGCTCCAGCACCTCGGGAACCTTTTGTCCTCTTGTTTTCAGTCTGTCGTTATTATAGAAACACGTGTTTGTGTGCCTGCAGCTTGTGGGCGCAGTCATTTCGGTGCCTGGAGCCTTTCCCGACTTTGTTTGCGACAGTTTCGGTGCAAAATGCAATTTGGCCAGCATAGACGATCACGGCGTCGGCATGCTTTCTTTAGGTTGGGAGCACCACCTGCACATTTAGAACATGTGCCAGAAGTGAACCAGCGCCGGCGTCTGCCATATTTCATGACGGGAGGATGTTGAGCGAAAACGAGGCCTGTAGACCATTTCCAAAAGCTCCTTTCGCAAGCTGCCGTTTTTGTCCACTTGGCCGTGGGATGTTCAAGCTCCGCAAAATACGAGGTGCTGTGCTTCCGTCGACGGCCCAGAACTCTGCATTCTTCACGGCAGCGACGAGCACCAGACTGGTGTATATTGAGGCTATGCTGCGGCAAAGGATGGTTAACGCGTTTGTTGTTTGGCGTGTTCATTGAAGTCCGGTTCTCTCAAGCGAGGTTTTTTCGTGGTCACGGATTCCCACGTACTGTGTTAACGTGCCTTCAGTTTGTTCACTGTCATCTGCTTTACAGGACAACCTTTGGTATCGCGCCAAGGTGCTGAGCGACTCGCGTGTCCAGTTCGTGGATTACGGCAACGCCGACGAGGTGGAGGAAGTGCGCGAGATTGGCCCCGAGTTCCTGGACGTGCCCCCGTTCTGCTACAAGTGCAAGCTGGACGGCGGCCGAGAGATCGGCACGAACCCGGCGGCTGTCAAGGAGTTCCAAGAGCTCGTCCTCGACGCGGAGCTTGAACTCGAAGTCGTCACGTGGGGTCCTGAAGTGACGGTCCGGATGTCCAAGGGAGGCCAGGACGTGGGTGCGCTTGTGAAGGCCAAGCTCGCGGGAAGCGAGGATGCCGCTGAAGACACACCTTCGGAAGACGCCGCCCTTTGCGTGTCGCCCGCCGCAAAGGTTGTGGAAGGCTACGTCAGCCATGTGGACCGGCTCGACTCGTTCTACGTGATCACGACAGAGCGGGACGACACGCTCACGGAGTTGTCGGAGAGCCTGCAGGAGAGGCTGGGTGCAGGCGAGGCAGCCCCGCTGGAGGGCCCCGCCCCCGGGCACCTGTGCGCGGCGCTCTACGCGGCGGACGAGCGGTGGTATCGCGCCCGAATCGAGGGGATCGGCGAGGAGGGGACGCTGAGCGCGCGGTTTATTGACTACGGCAATGCGGAGACGGTGGACTCTGTGGTTGCGCTCACAGACGCGGAGGCGGCGCCGGAGCCATTCTGCTTTGAGTGTCGGCTGAGCGGCGTCTCCGCATTGGATGGGGACCTCCTGGACAAATTCAAGGAGGCAACTGAGGATGCGACGCTACGGGTGGAGGTGCTGGAGGAGGGCCCGCCAGCGACGGTGAGGCTTGTCGACGCGGACGGCAACGACATTGCAGAGCTGCTGGGGGTGAAAGTGCCAGAGGAGCCCGCCGTAGTCGAGAAGTCTGAAGGGGCGGAGTCAATCGGACAGGCGGACGCACCGAAGAAAACATACGGCTCCATTTCGGTTCCGCTGAACCAGAAACTTCACGTCGAGATCTGTCACTCCGAGGGTCCCACCGATTTCTATGTCCAGCTGAAGGACCGTCGCACCGAGCTGGAGTTCGTCGCGACCGCCCTACAGGGTGTGTCCGGCGACGGGAAGGTCTTTGAGGCGAGCGAAGGTGCGCCTTGCGTCGCGCATTACGACGACGGGGTTTACTGTCGGGCGACCGTGACAAGCGTGGACGCTGCGGGAGCGCGGGTCTTCTACGTTGACTATGGCAACTCCGAGACCGTAGAGCTCAGGGAAATCCTCTCGCCGGTGGAGGCATTGTTCGAGGTTCCGGCGCTTGCAATACGCTGCACGTTGGATATCGCGGAGGCGGACTGCGTCACGGAGGCGACGGATAAGTTTCGGGCGCTGGTGGACGACGAGTCATGTGTGCTGCTCGCCGAGTTCCTTGGGGAACGTGACGGTCGGCACGTGGTCCGCTTGCTTGACATGGGCATCGACGTCCTCGGCAATCGTGCCACCGGCGACTCCACCCTGGAAGTGACCGCCGAAGAGAGCCCAGTCGTGAAGGAGCCCACGGAGAACTTGGAGACCTCCTCACCTAGCGACGACGCCACACGTCTGAGCGAGACAGAAGAGCTGCCTAGCAGTATTCGAGAGGACGGCGAAGAGGCAGAGTCTATGGAGAATTTTGAGACCTCGACTCCGAAGGACGTTGCCCCGCCGTTGAGTAAGCCCGAAGAACTGCTGAGCAGCATCGAAGTTGAAGATGTAGAGGCTGATGTCGTTCCGCTGCCGGAAGCACGCGAGGACTCGAAGGATGACGGAGTGGAGTCTGATGGTGAGGTAGCCTCAGACGAACCGCAAGTTCTGGTGGCCACTGCTGAAGAGCTGGATGGATCTTGTGCGGCAGAAACTGATCTGAAGACAGTTCCAGAACCGGAGACGGATACATGTGTAGGCACGGACACAGATGCGTCTGCGGAACCGAATGTACATGCAGCTGCAGAACCGGTCACTTGTGTGGTGGCAAGGGAAAAGGGCATGGTGGATCTTCCGAACGTCGAGGACGAGCAGTTGGAGTCCGAGTCTTCTGCCACAGCAGACGAAGCGGTGAAGGACCAGAAGCCAACGGAACACGAGGTCGCCGAGAATTCTCAAGAACAGTTGGAGTCCGAATCTTCTGCCGCAGCGGACGAGGCGGTGAAGGACCAGAAGCCAACAGAAGACAAGGCCACCGAGAATTCTCAAGAAGACGTCCAAACAGCCGAAATTAAGGAACAGGGAGAGTTGGAAAAAGTGCTGGACGAACCACAAGTTGAAGTCGTTGCCAAAGAAGCTGAAGTAGACATCAAGCCCCCAAAAGAACCAGCGGACGACACCGAGGACGCAAGTCCAGAGGTGTCTGCGGTCAAACAGAACGACGCAAGGATTCCTGAGGTTTCCGGAGACAAAGCAGATGGCGCGGAAGACAAGGAAGAGGCCGCCGAAGTGCGGGAGGTCGTCGACAAAGTTTGTGCCGCAGGCGCAGACACACCGGCAGCTGAGGTCGGAGGCTCGGGTGATACGCCAACCACCAACGGTGCCGTGGGCAGACTGACACCGTCACCACCACCGAGTACCACACACCGCAAGAAGAGCCTGGACGACTGTATTGTCCCAGGTGTCTGCACCAACGCCGAACTTGTGGAAGCACCCAGCGCGAGCGGCCAATGAGAGCCTGCATCTCTGCTCCCGCTGTGACTTGATTGGCTTGGGGAGTGGGAAGGACGTGGCGGAATGGTGTTTGGCGCGGTTCTGTAGTTACTCCTGGAAGTGCCTTGTGGTAACGTGCAACGCTTTCTATCGTTTGTTGTTTTATGTGTTCTGTTGCCTAATTTTTGTTTTGTTTTTCTTCAATTTTTTTTTCTTCATTGATGATTCTTATATTCTTTATGCCTGTGGTAATTTTTATTGCTGTGGCTAGTGCTCCGACTTAAAGTGATAATGGAGTTGCCTGTTTTTTGTATGTCTGTGTTCAATATTCTATATACTTTCACAGGTTCATTTTGGAAGCCATACCGCAGAACGTCTGGGTCTTATAACTAGGCTGTTATTCAATTTTGTACCTGGTGTCGAATAAATGATACTATGTTGGTTGCAAGAATAAAATGTATTTTCTCAGTGTGTACCACTGAACTTAGGTCAGAGTTTGGTTTGTTGTGTTGCTATCTAGTGGAATACACAAATTTTTATTTGTGAGGCAGACTCTTTTTTTTTTTTTTTAAGACTGCAAATAAATGATTTTACTGGGACAATGTTATTGACCATGGCAGACATTAGGTAGAGTGATGGCAAATTAATTCTCTAAAATCCCTTGCATGTACTCCTCTGCTCACGGATTCGGTTTTGCACGGGGCATGGAGCAAAAGGGGAGCGCGGACTATCTCCAACTTTGCTTTCGGGAAAAGTGTTTGTGGGGTAAAAAATGCTCAAACAAATATAATGGGCAATAATTCCTCCTTCGTGTTTATTTGATGGGATGCGGAACTTAATATCAGTTATATATAGAGTGGATATTTCGAAACATTTGTTGGGTGAAGGATGGCAATTTCAAGGCAAAGTATAACCAACTATCCTCACTGAAATACACAGTTCAAACTAAAGCAACGTAATGAAACGAACACATGGTGATAATAATATATAACACAATGTCGGTGAAGTAATATTAAAACAATTTCACTGTAAGCAACTGGTGGTGCTGCGCTCACGCACATCTTGAGTACTGATCAGAATCAGTTGCTTAGTTGCCACTCAGGAATTGAAATGATTCTGAAATCGTTCCGCACTTTCGCGATCCTGGAATGGAATTAGAAGCTCTTTGCTCGGAATGGAATGGAATGGGCTCGATTCTTGTCAGCTCTGTTGATTTTCATTTAGGACCCATGGGCTAATGGTGCAATTCGTTAGGCCATGGTAAGTGGCTTTTGAAGCTCCATCATTGCACTGAAGGTGTCTGATGGCTTGATTGTCTCACTTGCGCTGCCGAGGATGAAAGTGGCGCGCCGTCAGTGAAGCAACCAAGACTGGTTTTAGACGGACAACGTGCCTTTCCTCGCGCCGCGAAACTCGACGAAGCGGCTGTTATAATCATGCGCGATTAGCGTGTACAGTCAAACCTATTTATAACGAACAGCAGGAAACTACGATCAGTTCGATATGGGAAGTAATTCGATATAGCAAAAAGCATTTACAACGAACTTCCACAATGTGTTCGTTGCAAGCAGTTCTTTTAGCTTGCCTCCCCTTCTGAATCGCTTCTCTTCGTGGTAACTGTTTTAGGATGAAAAGCTTTTTGCTTTTTTTGTGCGTGAGTGCAGTGTATTTTTTAGCATTCTCCCCTTCTGAATCGCTTATCTTCGCTCAATTTTGTTTGCAACTTGAGCTTTTGGAATTTTTCTTTCCTGCCTTGTTTGGGGGGGAAGGGACAGGCTAGAAGACGATTGTTTGCACGCTTTTGGAAGCCTTCCCTGGGGGAAAAGTTCGATGTAGCCAATATTTTCGTTATAAAAAGTATGTTTAACATGCATTTTTTAAATTTACCGCGAGTTCGATATCGACAATAATTCGCTGTTGGTCGGTTCGTTCTAAACCGGTTTCACTGTACCTGTTAAAGGGGTGTCCAAACTGGATACCACAAAACGCAAGACTCCGACAAATCGTGCGGCGCTCCGCTTCCGGCTGTTCTTCTTTCGGGGGTGGAAACTTCCCCCCGTCAAATCGCGAGGGGGGAGGTTTGACAGGGTGGAAGTTTCCTCCCGCGATAATAAAACCGCCGGAAGCGGAGTGCCGCACGATTTGTCGGAGTCTTGCGTTTCGTAGTATCCTGTTTGGACACCCCTTAACCAGGGTGTCAAACCGAACCAAAAACCGGAGCAAAGACGTTATTTTTAATTGCAACAGAACAAGACTAACGGAAATCAGACATTTGATATTAGCAGAAGCTCTGGGACCGGGGGAAGGGAGGGAGAGGCAGGGGGCAGGGCAGTGCAGTGGGGGCATGCCTTACACTCAAAGCTGTTCCGCGTTAGGGTTTGAAATAGCCAACCGCCAAATTTCGACGCCAAATGCATAACAAAGTAGTCCAACCTGGCACCATTTGTCAGAGAGATCTGGGGTCACGTTGGGCACAATAGGGAGTTTTAGTAGATCGTTTTCAAAGGCCCGCTACCGCTACGAGCGCGCGCTTCAGAGCATGCATTGAAGTGGTAGCGCGAGCTCCCGCTACGATTAGCGTGCCCTGAAAACACGATCTACTAAAACTCTCTAATGTCGTTTAAACTTTTTATGACAGCTTTACCAATATTGCAACGTACCCCCTCCTAGTACTTATAACCTCCTTGCCTAGTTGTGTTTAAAAAGAAAAAGGATAAATATTGCCATTTCTGGCATCCCTCAACTCTCTTCCAGCCCTCAGTGTCACACCTGGTCCCCCTTCTAGTGACGTAATTCGGGGTGCCGTGTAGGTTCCCGTGTGCTCTCTCGGAGGACGCTTCCTCTTCCTCTCTCTGCAGTCATTAGCGGGCGTTATGGTGCAGCTTAGAGCCGACCGAGGTCACGTAAGCTTTTCGCCGTAGTTCCTTCGGCTGCCGCTTGCGGCTGCAGGTGGGGGAAAAAGCTAAACTTTTGCGATCATGCGGCGGAATCGCTACATTTTTTTATGAAGGAGGTGTTTTCTGTATCCTCCGGGTCACGATAACAACATAAAAATGACGAGATGCAAATTATTTTAATCTTAAAATCGTTGCACCCCCCCCCCCTTTTTTAATTTATAATTTTCTGCACTGCGCTTCGTCAGTAGTCATTGATATGCAGGGTTGCAATACGTTGCTTTTTTTTTATTGTAATTTTAATATTGGGGGGGGGGGGGGGTGTTTAAGGTCATGGTTTCAATTAGAAAATTGCTCAGCATCATCGAAAAACACTAAATCAACAAATTGCAGAACGATAGAAGGCACACGCAGCACCTTACGGCTTTCTGAAAAACCGCACAAATTCGACGGCTTTTTTAAGTTTCGGTTCGCCATCGGAGCGCAACTCGGCCACGACGGAGCTGTAAAATGCTGCGTGTGCCCTCTATCGTTGTGCAATTTGTTGATTTTGTGTTTTTTGATAATGCTGACTAATTTTCTAACTGAAAAAAAAAAAAAAAAAATGTGAGATAACAATGCTGCTAAAACCCATTGTATGTTCCTATAATCCTCCTATTTTTGTATTGAAAATGGCGCGATAGTTTCGTGGATAAATCGATTTATGTGCGGATCATTCGGAGGGGCCGACCGGGCGGAGCTGAAGGCTGGCTACGTAGCCAGCCTCCCGCGCGGTGTCGCCTTGCACGCACTCACTTACTTGACTCTCTTGGCGTCTCGAGCTTCAGCTTCCTCGTTTACCTTCCGCGTTTTGAGCATCCGGTCCGTGACGATTACGTCTACGGCATCGCTCACCTTGTCAAAGTGTTCGACATTGATCGCAGCAGCGATGAGAGTGATTGTTATCAAGAGATGTTAGAAGCTGTTCATTTTGACTGCGACCCGCTGGCGACCAGCTCCAGCGACGGCGAGTTACGGACGAACTCGCCGTGGTCACCGTCGTCCGGAAATATCTCGCAGGTGCATGCAGGGTGGAAGGTCAGCGGGCTGGGGGCGAGATTAGAATAGCTTTCTGGACTTCGGTGGCTGGAACGACTAGGAAATCCTCTCGACGTCAGCCTCGCCGTAGCTTTGCTCGTCCCGAGACAACCTACGTCACGATTGCGTCGGATGTCACGTGGTCTCCGCTGGGCCTTCTCCGAGCGCTTGCCAGAGTGGGCCGTTTATAACGAAAAATACAGCCACCAGGATCAAAATACAAACGTGCGATTGTCATTTACGGATATTGTGGATCATATTCAACCTATTTTTGAGCACGACGGTAATATTTCAGATTTCGTTGAAGTATCCCTTTAAACACAATATTGAAAAAGTTAATTACGCAAAAATAATTAACGATCTAATTATCCCGGACTTTAAAGCGTTGAAAAAAAAAAAAAAGGAATAGTGTAAACGACAAAACACAGGGCAGGAGATATGGAGTGTGAGGGAGAAGTCGTTTACAGTATTCCGTTTGAGTGCGGAGGGACGTATGTGGGCCAAACAAAGGCGGTGTATTAATGATGCTGAGCACAAGAGAGCAGTCGCATCTAACTCGCAAAATTCGGGGATTGCGAAACACGTAGGTGAACGCGACGATTGCAAGCCGCTGTGGAACAAGACAACGATGTTGGCGAGAGGGAGATGCACCTAAAAGAATCCTTATCGAAACTATTAAAATAAACAGCACAGCCAACTGTATTAGTAACCGGTCAACATTTCTAAACGAGGCAACAGAGAGATTTCTGAACCTTTGAGTGTGTTTTGTTTGTGCGAGCCAGGGTTTCCTGGTTTTGTTTTGTTTCTGGAAGTATGTGTTTGCACGCATCTCTTTTAAAGGGATTGTCCGGTCGAAGTTTGTATTCGAGAAAACAATTAAATATCATTGTTACTGCCTCGAGACGCATCGTACGTACAATATCTGAATTTTATATGCCCCTCTACATGAGTAATCGAATTTATACTGCTCCAATCGCACTCTAGCGTAAACGCTGTTTTCGGTGGCAACATGGGAGCTCTGACGTCACACAACACAAAGGAGCAGGCGAGCATTTCTGTCTTGTTGTTTACCTGCGAGTGAACGCCTCAGTGTGCTACGTTTATGTTGCAGTGCTCGACTTGTTTCGTGGTTGGGTGAGATTTTTGTTGCGCGGTTGGGTGCCATAACTACTGGGCAGCACATGCAAGCCAAAACATGACGTTCCACACTTTTCCGCGAGGCGTGCAGTGACGAGCAAAATGGATCGTCGTTGTGCGTAGGGACTGGGTTCCCGTCAAGATCGAGATCCCGCTTATGCATTAGTCATCTCACAGAAGAGAGCTGCGAGCTGAGCTCTAAACGGACAGAAGGCTCGTAAGCTGAGGTGTGATGCTGACGTCCATCCACTCCTCGCCCAAATCGGATCAATCAATTTGTTTATGCAGCGAAACCGAAACCAACTTCTAGACCACCTGGAAACGATACCAGAAGTTGTATTTAGCACGCGTGCAGCCAAATTCTGTTTGATCCGCACGTGCAAATAGGGCGTGGTTACGATTCACCAAGCTCGTCCAAGTCAAGTGACGACATGCATTTGAATGATTCGCCGGTTGCTTTCGACCCGCGGTCATCGCCTCCGAGGGAAAGACCCGCAGCCTCATCACCGATACAGTGGATCCGCCGATATGTGCACCTAGATACCGCTTCGTGTACCTAGTTGCCGCTTCAGAGGCGAAATTTGCATCCTTTGCTTTGCAAGCGCTGCTAATTCGATCGGTGGCCGACGCAGTTGTGTTTGCGCGAAACGGCATAGGTTTGCTCGAAGCTTATGGTTGTTTTTCAGTAATATCCTGCTAAAAGGCGTGACTTTTTTTTGCACACGCTTGGGAGCTGCAATAAAAGAACCGTATTTCAGTAGGGTACAGCCTAGGACAGTGCTTCTAAACCATCAATGTTTCGCGGATCCCTTGTGAATTGGCGGAGGTGATGCAGGACCCCGTTCGTGGTGAGAGGAGAGGAAAGGCTAAATATAATAATGATTTAATAAATGGATATAACTAAGGGCTAGTGAGAAGTAGACCTCTCTTATTGACGTTCACACAAAAAAAAAACTCGCCCGAAAACTAAAACATTTCGACCTGAAAAAAAAAAAGGCAACTTTTATTGCCGGGTTTGACTGATGAGGCAGGGCTTCGCGGACCCCTAGAAGGCCTTCACGGACCCCCATTTGAGAACCACTGACCTAGGAGACTATATAACTCGAAACAAAATACAAAACATCCATCGACCAAAGCTTGTTACCCCGACCATCCGACAAACCTTTGCGTTTTGTGACGTCACGCAGCAGCTACGAATGTCAGCCATTGACACTGGCGAAATTCGGGGTGCAGTTTCGTAAGTATACGCTCATGGAAGGTTTAGTTAATAACGGGAGATAATATATCAAGATAAAAATGTTGTTTGTCTACATGAAGGCTCCCTTGACGTAACGAGCGCAAAAACTTAAAGGAGGGGTGCAACGATTTCCGGACTTCGGTCAAAGATTTCTGGAAGTTGCCCTCTGACACTTCTGAAGTAAAAAACAGAAAACCGATTTCGCCTGCGTGTCCTAGTTGTTGTGTAAAAAAAAAGATAAATATTTGCATTTCGGGCACCCCTCAACTCACTCCCAGCCTTCAGGGTCACACCTGGTCCCCCTCCTAGTGACGTCATTCTGAGTGCCGTGTAGCTTCCCGTGTGCTATCTCGGAGGACGCTTCCTCTCCCTCTCTCCACTGACATTAGCGGGCGTTACGCTGCAGCTTAGAGGTGAGCGAGGTCACGTAATCTTTTCGCCGTAGTTCCTTCGGCGGCCACTTGGGGCTGCAGGTGGGGTTAGGGAAAAAGCTCGGCTTTTGTTTTGCGATTATGCAGCGGAATCGCGACATTTTTAATGAAGGAGGTGTTTTCTCTATCCTCCGGGACACGATAAACAACGTAAAAATGACAAGATGCAAATCCTTTTAATCATAAAATCGTTGCACCGCCCCTTTAAGTACTTCCGGTTTCGACCGGACAATCCCTTTAAGGTTCCTCAAAAATGTTTTTGTTGTAATTTTTTTTAGGAAGAGATAGGGGATTAGGAGGGGGGGAGTTAGAAAGTACCGCCGCTGGAGTTCACACGCTTTGTCGCGTTTCACCGACGTCCTCAAGGTTAAAATTATAGGCTTAGTTTGGTCCAGAGATCTGTGGAGCGGTTGTTGCTTCCCGCCTGGTGTCGGCGTCAAGTTTGAAGTTTGGGGGAAGTGATTCAGTCTGGGTCTGAGTTGGCTTGTTGATCGTGTTTACGAGCTGCGGAGGGGTGAGTGGAGAGGGTGGGTGAGAGAGTGTTTGACAGTGTGACGTCATGCGCCGAGGGATGGTGGTTTGTTATCCTTATAAGCGAGGCTGGGGGAATAAATGTTCAGCTGAGCTTGAGACCTGTGTCTGTGTTGTCCCCTAATTTCTTCTCCTTTTGTCTTACGTCTCGGGTTTTACAATGTTGAAAGTTCACCAGCTCGCTCGCATCTTCTCTGCAATTTCTATGATGGAGGACCCCGTTTGTGGTGAGGGGCAGGAAAAGGTATAGATTAATTATAGGGTGATTTCAGATAATATCGACCAAAGGATGGCTAGTCGACATTTTCAAATCAACTGATGTTTTTATATGTTATTGTCTAGTGTCTGGTATGAACGAATCCAAACTTAGTTTTGACTAGAAAAAATACTTGGGGACAGGAAAAATCGTAAGGCATGAGGTGGTGGACAGTTGCATTAACGCGCACTGATGGAGGGGGCCCGTTTGAGAGTGAATAACTAAAGCGATAACATTAGGAGAACTCTAATACGTTTTAGGCGCAAACTATAGGTATAGCTTGCTTGTAATATAAAGTAATCATATTTATTTAAAATTTATTTATTTTTCTAAAAATTGACAAACATGCCTGCTCGAACGACAAATGGCAAACTTTGGAGGTCTGTATCTCATGAAATAATTTAATCATTATGATATAATTTGCAGATATTATTCTACTAATATATAGCTAATATTTAAAAAATAACTAAGGTATCTGTGTGATACAATAGTTAGGATATATTTAGTCAAACATGGAAAAAAAATCAAACAGAAAAATTCCGATGCGAATAAAAAAAAACACCACCCTCGATTTTTTTTAAATTTAGGTAACCTGTTATACTCTATTTCGGCATTCATTTCCATTAAAAACATGTATCATCTTATTGAGAAAGAAGATACAACTCCCCAAAGTAGGGTCCTTTTTCAAAGCCTACACTTAGCAGTGTTTTATACAAGAACTGACTCTGAGTTCCAGTTTCATGAAACCAACACACATCTTTTATATATTTTTATTCAGATGAGGCCAATGATAACTAAAGAAATCGTTCACACACTTAAATTAAGGAGAAACTACTGTGTACAAAGAGGTATCATTACGGACTAGTGATCCGAGAAAAGATCATGCAGCCATCGGCCACTAGGAACTTTGTTTACTTTATTCTCCTGCGACACTATATGCTATTCCCTCTTCCGCTCTACCTTCATCTCTCTCTCTCATATATATCCCTGATATATATCCAGAACAAAAACATGTTCAAGCATTCCCTTTCTGCGTGGTAGTGTTCTGTGGCTAGCAAAAATCATTTCCTCGCTAAGCTCACGATTATGGCAAAATAGTTGCCGGAAACCGCAGACGACACTCGTCGCTAGTTCCGGCAAAACGGCCGATACAATCTTTTTTTCGCATTTCCCCACTCGCTGTCAAGGACAAGGGGATTCGCTTCAACCAGCAAAACATGGCCGCCGACGCCTGTTTACTGAGCAGTCATGCCTGTCGCCATCTCACTCGCTGGCGTCACGGGCGATAATATCAGGCACAAAGGGGCACACCAACCGGCAGCATTATCCCCAAATACTCGAGCCTCGTGTAAATACATAGAGTGTAAACGCTGTCGCCATGTTATCGTAGTAAGACCGCCCCCCCCCCCCCCCTCCCCCAACGGGGGACTGCAGTACGCGACGGCGTACTAACACAACGGCGACGATATCGACATCGCGGGCTCCGAATTTTCCCATAGTTCTACTCCACGGGCATTTCTCGAAACGCTTGATATTGTGTACGCCCGCCTGGAAGGATTTCAGGCGCGTAGTTAAGATAAGGCGGTTCTCCGCGGCAAAAGAAAGCGATTTCACAAAAGCTTAAAAGCGGCGGCGACGCGTGTGCGGTGAACGCTTGTAGTTTTGGCGTAGACAGGGTGTGTGTGTTCTCGTTGTTGACACCAGCCGGCGATAAGGCACTGCAGGCGGTAGCTCAGTACAGCAAGGGCTAATCCGAGTGACCAACAACGTAACCCCACCGCCAACCCCTCGCGAACCGGTCGCCGACATGGCTCAGGCTGTGTCATGAACCACGTGGTAGAAGCTCGGGTGCTTTCATATCAGCGCGTGGAGGGACGACAGTGCGATTCCGGAAAGTCTTTTTCGAAGGCCGCTGACCACAATTTTTTGTCTGGAGACTTTCCCTCTTTCTTCCTTTGACGTGCATCAAGCTTTGCCGACAGCCTCAGTTGTGACCTCTCTTTTCAAATGTACGTTTGCAGTGAGTGAGCTCCTCAGCCTCGGACTTGTCACTTGTGCACCCAGTAGTTCTTTCACTTGGCAATTATGTGCCATCAGTTGGGGTTTAATTTCTATTATTTATGTATACATTATGAAGACGTCCTGGAGCTCCGAATGAGTGTTTTGTGCAGATTACTTTTGCAAACACAAAAAGACTATACCAAAGCAGCGGAATTTTCGAAGTGTTGGCGAGTTGGACCTAAACTCGTTGAAGCAAATTCTTCCGCCTGACTGTTCCACCAAAGTGAGTGCGACGGACTACCTGTGCTACCATTGCTTCATGCACATCACTAAGGAGATCTCGATGCGAAGCTCAGAGCAGTGCCCTGACATATTTGTGCCAGCTGAAGAAGCAATTGAAGATCTAAATCGCAGCATACTACCTACAGATGTGTCGCCGCTGAGACAACCAAGCGTCGTAAGAAGTTGGGACAGGCCTGCCTATGTCAAGAGAAAGCAGACAGAACTGGAGCAGGTTGCTGTCAAGAATATACGCTCAAGGCTACGTATTGCGTACGACAGGGACGCACCATCGGGGTCGTCCGAACCAACATGCTCCACATGCACTGAGTGGGTGGACAACTCTCGGCAGGCCTTTGAAACCGCCACCTCTCTCCGGGAACGTTGTCAACTGCTTACACTCCTGCCGTCAACACTGACGAAGAATGAGGTTCAAAAGATGATTCCACAGGCCTCAATGTACCTCATCAGTAAATCCCGAAAACTCAAGGAAAAGCATGGCGTGTGGTATGAGCCGGATCCTTACACGAGGTGCAAGGTGAGCCCTGAGAACCTGTCTGTTGCCCTAGAGTACTTCACGAAAGACGAGCTACAATGTTCGCGCCAAAGTCCCAACCAGAAGGACGTCATCTCTGTCATGCTCAACGGAGAGAAAACGTTCGTGCCAAAGCGCTTCATGACACGCTCAATACGAGAGACCTTCCGTATATACAAAGACAAGCATCCCGATTCCGGCGTTGGGCTAACGAAATTTTATTCGTTGCGCCCTAGATGGGTCCAATGTATTCCACACCAGGAAGTGTGCGTTTGTGTGCGCTGCGCCAATTATGATCTTTGTATTGCCGCTCTAGAGAACGTTACAGGCTCAACATTCAACACTGGTGAAATGAACTCGGCATTTCTGTGCGACCCAGCAACAGAACTGTGCCTTCAAGGAGACTGTGATCACTGCCCAAAAGGCCAGTTTCTTACACTCCAGGAACTTGATATCCCGGAGGATGAAGAGATTGTGCTTGCAACATGGGAGTCCGGCGACCTTGTGAAAAAAACTTTGGAACCTGAGACTTTCCTAAAAGTCATCCAAGTGACGGTTGGAAGTTGGGTACTTCACAACCATATCCGGCAAACGCAAGGTAAAGCGATCTACGATGAAAAACAGTGCATGCAACGCGGGAGCATTGTCTTTCATTTTGACTTTGCTGAAAGCTGGACCATCGTGCTTCCTGACGAAGTGCAAGCATATCACTGGAAAAAAAAAACAAGTTTCGATATTTACATGTGTAGTGACGACAAGAAAATCTACAAACAGCTTTGCCATCATCAGTGAGGACCTGTGTCACGACGCCGCTCACGCTTGCTTGGCTCTAGAAAAAGTGAAGGAGTGGGTTGAAGACAACGTTGCGGTATACTCGTACGTGACGTACGTAAGTGACGGCGCCGCCAGTCATTTCAAGAATCGCTACCAGCTTCACCAATTTGCAAAGGACGATTGCCCACAAGCCCAGTGGTTATTTTCTGCATCTGGACATGGGAAAAATGCATGTGACGGAGTTGGCGGACTCGTGAAGCACCAGGCCACGCTGAACAACCTGAGAGAACGTTCAGTAAGCGCAATTCAGACGGCCAGGACAATGGTAAGCGTCCTATTAAAGAAACTGAAAGGCGTGCATCTTGTATATCTGGACGAAAATGAGGTTGTTCGGTATCGTGAACAAAAAAAAAAGAAGAGTGGCTGACGGTGCTCGCCTTCCCTGGCATTCAGTCTTGGCACGCGTGGCGGCTCAGCAAGTCATCAACAGAAGGGACCTGTGACGTATATGTAGCACGGACAGTCGGATCTGCTTGGAAGCAACTTTATTAAATGGGTACAGCGAGGAAAACCTTAGCGTAAAGTGCCGAATTTGATTTCCCAAGGACTGCTCATTTTGAATGCAGGGACATCTTATTTATCACATTTTTCTTCACGGGGTATTTAACCTACTGTTTTTGTTGGTGGTTACTAATAATTTTTATCTGATCACTATAAAAAAAATCCCAAAATGTTATCCTCGAGCAGGATAAAATATATCGGCTTGCCACGATTCATTCATACACCGAGAGCATCGAAGCTGCTCCAGTTAGGCACTATGGCATCCGTCACCTGAAATTGTTTGGAATCGTAAATACACAGCCAACCTAAATATCTTACTATTATATCTTTGTTTTTGTGTGTGGAAGTAAAGTTATTTATTTTACTCTAGATGTAAAATATACCGGAAGGTACAACTTCACACTGCATCATCTTTTCTCAAATCATTAGTCTCTAATATGATACCACTTTGTACGCTTATGTAAAATGCTGTATATAGTTTCTCCTCCCTTTTACTGTGTGACCGATCGCTCTTTTTATCAATGACCTCATCTGAATAAATGTATATAAAAGATTTGTGCAAGTTTCATGAAACTGGAACTCAGAGTCACTTCTTGTATAGGACACTGCTAAGTGTAGGCTTTGAAAAAGGACCCTACTTTGGGGAGTTGTTTCTTCTTTCACAGTGCAATGATGCAACATGTTTTTAATAGAAATGAATGCCGAAATAGAGTATAACAGGGTACCCAAATTTTAAAAAAATCGAAGGTGGTGTGTTTTTTTTTATTCGCATTGGAATTTTTCTTTGTTTGATTTTTTTCCCATGTTTGCCTAAATATATTGTAACTATTGTGTCACTCAGATACCTTATTTATTTTTTCAATAATAGCCATATATTAGTAAAATAATGTCTGCAAGTTATGTAATAATGATTAAATTATTTCATGAGATACAGAGTTCCAAAGTTTGCCATTTGTCGTTCGAGCAGGCATGTTTGGCAATTTTTAGAAAACTAAATAAATTTTTAATAAATATTATTACTTTATATTACAAGCAAGTTGTACCCATAGTTTGTACAAAGTTTTAAAATTCTCCTAATTTTATTGTTTTAATTATTCACTTTCAAACTTGCCCCCTCCATCAGTGCGCGTTATTGCAACTGTCCACCTCTCCCTGCCTTACGATTTTTCTTGTCTCCAAATGTTTTTTCTGGTCAAAACTAAGTGTGGATTCGTTTATACCAGACACTGGACAATGTCATATAAAAACATCAGTTGATTTAAAAATGTCGACCAGCCACCCTTTGGTCGATCTTATCTGAAATCACCCTATAATATTTATAATTGGATATAAATAAGGGCTAGGATGAGGTAGACTTCTCTCATTGACACACGCACGAGAAAACTTACCCTAAAATTCAAACGTTTCTTCTCAACCTGAAAAAAAAAAAAAAAAAAAAAAAAAACATTAACGGGCTTGGAGGCGTGGCTTCGCGGACCTCTGAATATCTTCGCGGACCCCCATTTGAGAACCACTGGCCTAGAGCAGAGGTTCTCAAACTGGGTTCCGGGGAACACAGGGGTTGCACGAGCTGGTCTGATTGTTCCGCAAACACCCAAATTGCAACCCCCCTCCCCCCCCCCCCCCCCCCCCCCCCACACATGCCGCAGGCTGCACGGCAGAACCATGCAAAGCATCTTCATCTCACTTTGTACTGACATTGCGATTGATATGGTGGGGATATATGGGAAGCAACACAAGCAAAATTGTCTACAATCGTGCATCTGTTGCTTCTCGGTCGGCAAATATGGAGGGGAGGGTTTTGCGACAGTTTTTGAGGCTTCCTGGGGTCCCGTGAGGCCAAAAAGTTTGAGAAACCCTGGCCTAGAGGATAAAGAAGTGTGTGTGTGTGTGTGTGTCTGTCTGTCTGTCTGTCTCTGTGTGTGTGTGTGTGTGTGTGTGTGTGTGTGTGTGTGTGTGTGTGTGTGTGTGTGTGTGTGTGTGTGTGTGTGTGTGTGTGTGTGTGTGTGTGTGTGTGTGTGTGTGTGTGTGTGTGTGTGTTTCTAGAAACAGCAAGTCGCCCGTTGTATTTTTTTTAAATTTTAATCGTCTTTCGATGGGCCTTCGCTGTCTTTCTAGTGAGCTCAGTCGCAGTCGTTCGAGCATTGCTGTGCTGTTGTTTTACGCGTGGTGTTTGTAGTTTCTGCTTCAATCTTCTGAAGTCTTTTTTTTTTCCGTGAGAACGCCGACACGAAAACACACGCGGGGAGGAGGAACGCGTTTCGCATTGTTTCCAGGCGCCGTTATTATCCATTATGCGGTTTGCACTTCACACGAGGGCTTCGGATGACGTCAACCCCTTTCGAAACAGCTGCAAACCTAATCTTTACCGGAAGGCGTGGGAGGGTGTTCCTATTGTTCACACGCGCCTTATCATCCATCATGTGGTTTTGATGCTTTTTTGTGGTTTTCTTTATTGAAACGGATACTGAGCTGTATGTGTTACGTCTTAGCTGCCATCCGCCGTTCGGCCAGGCGCGACGCCAGTATGACACGCTCCGGTGGTAGCCAGTATGGGAAAACGCCCCCTTTATTGCTTCGAACGCAGATATAGAGAACGCCACGACTGGTGACGTCATCAGGGAAACTGCTATCGGCTTGATAACAGCGAATAGACAGGATGTAAACAATGACAATGCAACATTTCTTCTTCTCTTAATATTGCAAACGATGGATCGGTTTCCGTGTCCGCGTTGAGCGTCGTAAGGCTGGTTGGTCTCGACCGTCGGGGGCTGGCACGTCTTGCTCGCTCGGTGGCCCCTGGCTGTCCGGCTGTCCTAGTGTCACTGGCGGCCCGACGTTGTCCGAACCGTCTTTAGGGCCACCCAGACTTTCAGTCGGACCTTGTCTGCCGCGGACCTGGTCCATGTGTCGACGGACTGTTCCCTCCGGAGTCTCGATGACCAGCATCCTTGACCCGAGCTTGTTCTGGACGGTCCCCGGTGACCATCTTTCACCTTGGCCGAAGTTGCGGACCCACACCGGTGCTCCAAGGTCCCAGGAGTCTCCTTGAACCTGCACATCGTCGGACAATAACGCAGGCCGGAACGGTACACTCATGTCCAGGCGCGAACGAATGCGGTACCCGAGAAGTATTTCCCCTGGGGACTTGCCACACGCTAAAGGCGTCCGACGATAATTTATCAGAAGCTGCGCCAGCCTTTTTCCCAGATCTCCCCCAGTTCACTTAGCGAGGCCGAACTTGATCGTCCTGACTGCCCGTTCAGCCAACCCGTTAGACTGAGGATGATTGGGCGCACAGCGGAGGTGACACACATTGTTTCTTTTCACAAAGTCTTTAAAATGCTGACTAATGAACTGAGGTCCATTATCAGAAACGATTTTTCTGGGCAGACCGAACCTGCTGAACAGTTCTCGGAGTTTATTCACCGTCGCCTCTGCCGTAGTTGATCGCATGATGCAAGCTTCAATCCATTTGGAATGGGAATCGACGACTATTAGCAACATCCTTCCCTCAACTGGTCCTGCAAAATCGATGTGCACTCTCGACCATCTTTCTTTTGTTTCTGGCCAATTCACCGGTGAGCACGCGGACGGCATTGGGGCGGCTTGTACGCACTCGTTACAATTTCCGCTCAGTTCCACCTCCCGGTCCAGTCCCGGCCACCAAAACAACGACCGCGCATTTCTCTTCATGGCTGATACCCCCTGGTGAGATTCGTGCAGCAGCTTCAGGATGTCCGGGCGGGTCCGTGTCGGAATCACGAGGCGCCGGCCCCAGGTAGCGGATACTGCTCTGTGTTGCACGCCATGTTCGCTGTCAACTTAAAATCGCCGCACAGGCGTATCGAGCCGTTCTTTTTCTGCACCGGTACAATCGGTGCTGCCCACTCCGAATGGCTTACAGGTGAGAGAACTCCGGCCTCTACCAACCGATCCAGCTCCTCTGACACTTTGTCGCGAAGAGCGTGTGGAACAGGTCGTGCCTTCATAAACTTCGGCACCGCTCCCTCCCTCCCTCAAATGAAAACGTACCGGTGGCCCCTTGATGGTTCCCAGGCCTGGCTCCAACAGGTCCTGAAACTGCAACAGCAGGTCTTCCAGCTCTCTCGTTGAGCCTGCAACTACGCTTGACACCAAAGGGTCCAGTAAGTTCAGTTTGCCGATTACGTCTCGACCACACAGGCTTGGTCCAGGGCAGTTCACCACCACGAGCGAAGCCGGCACCGTGACGTCATGGACGGTCGCCCTCATGTGTAGCTTCCCGAGGATGGGCAACTGTCCCAAGTAGCATTGGAGACTCAGCTTGGTTGCCGACAGCGCCGGCCAATGGTCCTTGTGCTCATTGTACACTTCTCGGGGAATAACACAAACAGGAGAGCCCGTGTCGACTTCCAAGGTCAGTCGTACTCCCCCCCCCAGGATATCTGCCTTCGGACCGGCTGTTCAAAACTTGCCCGTGTTCGAGGTTGTACCGTGTACACTGATGCCAAGTCCAGGTCCTCTCCCTCTGACGCCGTCGCAGTTGCAATCGTCGAGATTGGTCGTCCTGGAGTTGCAACGTCATGATGCGCCCCACATTTCTTCGCGAAATGGCCTTGTCTGCCGCTTTGAAACATCTGGCAAATCTGTGCCGACACGCGTCCCGTGCATGTGAACTGCTTCCGCGTCGCACGCATTCTTCTTTTCTTGTATTGTACCTCCTTCCCAGGTCTGGCTGTTTTCGGGACTTTCCGGCTATTCTGTGTAGATCCGCTTCATTTTTCACCTCCTGGCTTTCCATGTTCTTTACCTCCTTTGTGGCGACCTCTGCCGCGGTAGCCAAATCTTCTGCCTCCGCCAAAGTCAGGTCTCGCCTTGCCAGTAGTTGACGTTGGACTGTCTGGTTTCGCACTCCGCAAACAATGCGATCCCGCAGCATGCGGTCCAAGCTGTCTCCGAAATTGCAATTTTCCGCGATTTTCCTTAGTTCCACGATGAAGTCTTGCACCGACTCGCCTTCCCGCTGTTGCCGATTGACAAACTTGTAGCTTTCAGCTATTTCGTTAGACTTGGGCGCGTAGTGTCGACCCAGGATGCCGACAACTTCCTTGTACGTCAGTTCGTTGACTCTTTGAGGCGCGCATATTCCGCACGGTATTCCAATCGGCCTGGAGCCGAGCGCGGCTACCAACAGTGCGCGCTTCCTCTTATCTTCGGTTATAGCATTTCCTTCAAAGTAGGCTTCAACTCGAACAACATAAGTTTCCCACTTATCTTCTGCGTCGTGGAAGAAGGGAACTTGAAACGCCGTGGCCGCAGTTGGCATTCTTGGGCTGTCCTTGCTTGTCGTGCCCGTTGAGCGAGTTCAGCTCGTCGCCACTGTTACGTCTTAGCTGCCATCCGCCGTTCGGCCAGGCGCGACGCGAGTATGACACGCTCCGGTGGTAGCCAGTATTGCTTCGAACACAGATATATAGAGAACGCCAGGACTGGTGACGTCAACAGGGAAACTGCTATCGGATTGATAACAGCGAATCGACAGGATGTAAACAATGACAATGCAACAGTATGCTGTATGCCTGATTTCAAAGGAGATATGCTGTTTTGCCTTCAATTGTTCGCCGGGAGTTTTTTGCTTACAACGCCAACCACTCGAAACTTTCATTGGCTGGTAGAGGTATACAGCTTCGCTGTAAAACCGTCAAACGCCGACAAAATATAGCGGGTTAGATTCTGCAAAGTTTAAGAGTTACGGAAGGCATTACAGAAATGCTAAATTTGACGAGCGATGTATTGCCCACCAAACTTAGCTCACGATGGTCACGCGACATTATCAGCAAGATGTGACCACGTGACTCCATCAGCATAACGTCGTCACGTGACACCAACCATGTGACCACGTCACGCAATATGACACAACACACGTGACGTGACACCATGGCGCACTAAAAATCACGATGCAATGGCGTCACTCTTCCCTGTGTCAGGTGACGTGGCGTCAAATGGGACACCACGACGTGTCCACGGGGAATGCGCCGAGCAGCAGCAGCCCTCGTATACAAACAAAAAGAGAACACTCCTCGTGCACAGCGAGTCAGCGACCACCCCGCGGTGGGCTATGCGACCCACCTGGCACCGAGACGCGCAAGTTCCCCAACGGACTCGAGGCGACAGCCCCGTAACATCGACGGTGGTCGAACCCGCAGATAGGTTCCCCCCGCCGGGTGCTCCGATCACAGATGGCCTGATAGTAGCTCCCAACCCGAATCTCTGTTAGCGACAGGACGACGTGCTGTTAGTAGGTTGATTTAATCAGAAGTCTTGGGTAACGTGCGTACAAGCAAAACGAGTCCGTCTCTCCTCGTCTCCCCGGTTCTTTTCTTTCAAACGTATTTTATTTTGATCCACACGCCTGGCTTGGGGGCCTCACTTGGTGTGGGGGTGGGAAAACAACCCCTCGGGAATTATCGCTGTCCTCCTTTCTTTCGGTGTTGTCCCCTTCCCATTCGTCCCTCGCGCGCGCAGGTCAGCAGGTCCGTCCACCACACTCTCTCCTGGTCATCCCGTTCGCAGCTGCACGTTGCACACGGCACCGAGGCGCACCAACCCCGAGGCGCTGCAGCATCCCCAGGCGTCGTGTTGCCGCAGAGGTCGCATTCCTCGTTCCAGAACACTCGGCTTGCCGGAGTCACCACGCACACGCAACACAAACCCACATCGGCAAAAGGGGGGTTCTCGTTTCGGCGTAGTTGCCCACGCCTTCCGGTCTCTGGTGTCCCGCCTGGAGAAGAGTCGGCCGCGTCTGTTTTCTTTGCCGATGACAGGCACGGCACTTGAAAAAGCAACAAATCACGTTCCGCCGGGGTCCTCCCGAGAGTGTTCGGGGGTACCCAGGCCATGGGGAGAACTATCGCCTCCCCCACCCCACGGCGGCGTCGCGAGACGGTCCATTTTAACTTTCGCCCTGCCGGTGTCCAAGAACGCCTGACACCCGCTATGAGAAACGAACTCGCTAGAAGGAAACGTGTCACATCCTTACGCTTAGCAATTGGAACATCTCTGCCTTAGTCTGCACTGCGCTCTCCAAACGCGTTCTAATGCGAGAGCCAAACGCCGGACGCATAATAAGCAAATCGGCCAAATCCGAACGCGAAAGAAAAATGTAATAAAGCGTTTTTCACGAAATAAAAGCTGAAGGCTCTCTTGTGCTGCTATGGCAGGGTTTGCATCAACGAGAGGTTGTTAATTAAACTGTTAAACGTACAGATCTTTCTTCCGCGTTATTTTCACCAATCGGATGGATTGATCGATTAATCTGTTATGTTTAAAATACGTGTACATATAATAAATCACTATTTTTTTAGGGGGATTTAAATCGTGTTCATCCGATTTAAATAAAATAAATCTGATTCAAATCGAAAAGGTCCGATTAAATAAATCTAAGTTAAATCAACGAAGTCTTATTTAAATAATATACATCCCGTTCAAATCGATTGACCTTTATTCAAACTCTATTAAAAAACAAAAAAAAACATGATTTGTTCGACTCTGGTGCGTACATCACTCAATTACTCGTATTCTGCGCGCTTCCATGTTCGTCGAAGTTGGGCTCTGGAACGCGTTCCAACTTCTGCGCGTGCGCAGTTATACTTTCTGATATACATAATTATAATTAAGTACGTCTTTTTTTTGCCTTTTTTGTGGTTCGGGGGGGGGGGGGCGGGGGGGGGGGGGGGGGGGGGGCGGGGTCAGTCATTTTCTTTGTGCTTTGTGATCAACTAGGGGGTGAACCTAAAAGGATTCAGTCACACAAGCCCTTGTCGGCTTTGACGAACCACAGACTGCTTCGTCACGAGTATAGTCCTCGAAAATAAATGTGTATTGTATCGTATTATTACTATTATCATCACGCGAGATTAACCTTACGGAAGGGGCATAAAATACGTTTTTAACAACAGCACATCAACACGCGCGTGTCTCTGGCTACCTGACGCTCACACACCGTGCCGCCAATGTTCGTCTCACGTTTCTTCAACTTTTTGAACCCTGTACGGAGCAAAGCGCCCGGATCGAATATAACCATATGATGCGAAGACGGCTTGCGCCCGCTTCGCCGCGTACGATTGCACGGCCGAGAGTAGCGTGTCCGTGACCGTGAGCCCAGACGGATCGACGAAGTCCGAGGTCATCGGCTTGAGACAAGAGAGACCAGTCGTGGATGTCTTGAATGGCGCCACACGACAACAGCCTTGGATGATGCCGACAGACGCAGCTTATACGATATGATCAGCAGACATGCTGGAGGTTCAGGGAACGTTGTTTGCCACTATCTCTTGCCGACTCCCTTCGCTCCCTTCTTCCTTCCGTTGCAGTAGCGGAGAGCGTTTGTTTGCTAACCGTTGCTCTTCTGTTCCCGGCCACAACATAAAGGGAGGAGAATGTTGTCTGACTCAACTTCTGCGAGGAAGAAATGCACTTCACCGGCCGCTCTGCTCGGCCGGGGGGGCTTCTTCGTGCGGCTTGCGTGGCGCGGCGGCGCGATTTTGCGGCGCGACACTGGGGCAACCACCCTTCTCCTATCCTTTCACTCCCCCTCCCCTACCCCAAAACAAAGGTGACATATTGAGCTTCCGGCTCAGCAATACTTCCTTTGATTTCCTTCTCTCAAGACTCTGACTGACTGACTATTCGAAAAGAGAGGATGAAGGTCTGGCAGTGTTGAACCCCTCAATGGCAAGACCAAGTCGAGGGGGCACGGAGATGGTAGGTGATCTTTGGACAGCGAGGACGTGCTACGGCGAGCAGCGGCAATCGACAATGTCGTGGTATCCCTATGAACCCCTCAACGAGGAAATCAACAGGCTTTTGCTGTCGGACCTGCCGAAATCTGTGAAAGGTACTTGATTTCCTTTTTTTCTTTCCTTTTCGACCCTTCCTCCTGTCCTTCTTTCCCCCCATTGTGGCTTTTGCACGAGAGAAAGTGACGACATGATGATTGCCAACTGGTTTCCGTGTCTACATCCTACCTTTCTGATGTTGGTAACAGGGACGTCGGGGCAGCTTTCAGCTGCGGTCGCACTGCTGATATATTGTCGCGCGCATGTGTAGTCTAGCTTTACTTTATATGCTGTGGGAACCCTCTCCCTGGCTCCTCCGCTCTCCGTGACCTTGCCGGTCCCCGCCGCCTTTCTGTCGGGCGCTCCTTCGTTCCCCGTGACCTTCCCGTTTACCGTCGCCGTCCTGTCGCGGAACGTCCGAGCTCTCCGGGAGGAACGGGGCAAGCGCCCCCTCACCCAGCGCTGACGTCGGAGGGTCGGCTGGCAGCACGGTTCCCGATTGGACGGTCGGCGGGACAAGGACTTGGGAAGGTCTTAAAAGGGGAACGGAGACAAAGGAAGAGAGCTTGGGCGGCCGACTAGACAAGGGACCGGTCATGGAGGCGAGCTCGGACGGCGCTGGACGCTGGCGCAGGGAGTGCGGGCACTACGTCGAGTGGCGGACTCGACAAACGGACCGGACAGCGACCCTGGACGACGATGTCCCCATGACGCGGTGTGGACGACCACCGCTGGGACTCGGAGAAGCTGCTGTGGCAGCGGACTCTCCCCCGGCCTCGCTGATGACCGTCCCCCGATCCCGAAACCCCCCAAGGCAATGAGTGAGTGAATAAACCCTTTTGCCGAGAGCGAAGTATTGCAGTGTCATATTCATCCGGAGACAGGGTCTGTGGGAATCGGAGTTAGAAGATGCCCGCATAAACTGGCGCCGCAACGTGGGGCCTGATTTTAGATGAGGCTGGCATTCCGATTTATAATGTGTTTCCGGTTGAATTAGGGCACTGTTTCGCGCTCTTTTTGGGGGTCATCTTTGTCGCGGGAGCGCCGCACGAAGTTTCGTTGCGGGAGCGCCGCACGGAGGCCCTGACATGATCGTCTGCCTGACGAGGAGGCGCGGATTTTGACCGCTGTTTGAAGGGGTTAACCCTTTTCCCCAGCCTGTCAGGAATTTACTTATCCCCCGTTACGAGAAGCGCCATGAGTATTTGCTGTTCAGCGCACCGTTCGCTGCTAACAGGTTGATCCCGCTACGCAAAAGCGCTGTGTGCGTCGAAATTACCGCATTCCTCGAGGCATGTAGCGTCGGGCGTCATCCCACCTACGCCTCCGGCCGTCCATGTCTGCTGGAAAGATGCCGGCTCACGCTTCGGGGGATGTGACGCGCCTAACCGCCTTTGTTCGCGTATCGATGTAATGGTTTGTAACGCTTGTTACTGATCGGACGCGTTAAAGAGGCATCGCTCTGGGTGGACAACGCTCCCATTGCGGATGGCGGTTGCATGGACTGTGTTTGGAAATTATTCCCGCATTGCATTTTGTCCGGGAGGAGACTAGCGTCTCGGTTTGATGGCATGCTAGCTCCCAGTTGGCCTTGCTTGAGCTGTCGGCGCGGTTTTGAGCGTCGTTAGTTGACAGCGTTTTTAAGGTACGGATGCGCTCTTATGGTTCCGACCAAGATCGCTTTGAACGAGTACCTTGTGGCCAGAGGCTACATTTAGGGGCTGAGCCCGCTAAATCGTGCCGGGTACGCGATGTCCGGTGCGTGGACATCGGAATCCCGAAAACCACAGAGTTGCCGTTTTCACTTTAGCAGTGGCTGTGCGTGTGTAATGCTCCGTGGAGTCAAGTCTGACGCGATGGGCATGACCCGTGCGTTTCATGGTTATAGAGTCGTGAGGTTGATCCCGTTTAATTGTGCGCACAGTTGGTTCCGGATCCTCACACCGCCATATCGAAGGTTGAGCCTCGCGGCGGGAGTTACTCTTTAATTTCGTTTTCTCCGCCTCCGGAGGAGCGGTGGCAAGCGCGCGCTTTGCGCTGCCGCCGGATACAGTATACGGCTCTCGGCCGTGGTTGGGTTCGCGTTGGGACGCGAGGGCGTAGAGAGCGTAATTGGTAGGCAGAGATCTGGATTAAGTGAAATTATAAATTTAGGGGAGAAAAGACAGCTAGGTGAGAAAAGAGCTGGGCTCGTGCAGTGAAAACATGCATGAGGGGAGTGGCGGTCTTGCGAGGATGTGACGAGTGGTTCATAGTTTTATCCTGTGCAGATGCGCGGTTGGCCCGGGAAAACGTACGGTTCACGTCGGCGGGTACGTGCCCGGGAAGCCTAGGAATTATGGCAGCGGCATGGCCGTCGGCGGCCTATAACTGTTGTGCGTTGGGTCAGCCGCTGTACAAACTGCAGCCTTTGCATGAATGGGTAGCGGGTGTTGGAATGCGGCGGTAAATGCTGTAGACACTTCGACGCTGCGGAAACTGTTTATGCAGAGCAAATATAGTTTATTAGCTCGTCCATTTCCAAGACTGGCCGGTTAGATTATTTGGCATTTTGGTATCGCGCTCGTTGCGCGGAAGTTGAAAGGTGCGCGTGTGGGATACTTACATTGTTCGAACCCTGCCTGTCCTCACAGTCGCAAGAAGACTTTTCAGTCATGCGGCGTGTTGACTTGGCTGGGGGCGAGCTTTGTGCGTAACTTACTGCGTTTGTATATGGACACGTTGCTCGATTCGAGAACGTTGAAGAGTCGCGAGACGCGTTGACGGCGTACTTTTATTGCTCGATCCCGGCCGGCCTTGACATCAGCTGGAAGACTTTTTAGTTGTGCGGTGTCGGGGTTTGGCCGGCGGAGAACTCTAACGTGCGTCGATGCGCTTGTCGCGGTTGTCGAGCCCGTGCGGGGTTCGGTGCGGACCGCCGTTACGCGCTCGTCGATCCTGTTGGGTGGTCGCCTCCGAGCAGTGAAGCGGTAACGTCTGGTAGATGCCCAGACGTTACGGACATAGCTTTGTAAATAGGCTGTCCAATGAGATCTGCTGTTCGCACGATCCAGGTACTGTTCCCTTTGTACGGGTGTAAGTGGCCGGTACCACGGAACAACGGCCTCTCAGTAAGGTGATTACCCCTTCTGATGAAGGCGTGCTGCGCAGCTTGGCTGTAGCGTGTTTGTAGCTCGGGTAGCGTGAACGCCGAGTGCATGAGTGCCCGTCATGGGTTGTTGGCAGCGTGTTTTTTCGAGTCGCACCTCGCGAACGGGACTGGATTTGTGACCGTTTCTGTTTTACGGAAGGTTATTCTTAGTTTTTGAGGTTTTGTGCGTTCTTCGCGAGTGTGTTTGAGATTAATATTGTTGTCAGAGGTGTGCGGTTCTGACGCTCTGGTAGATTGCTTACTGTTTTAAAAGAATGTGGTTGAGTTTGAGAGGAGCAAATGTTGTATAGTGGGCGTATGTACGATTTGAGTATACAATGAGTGCTCATACTTTTTAGTTAAGGAATGGTTTTCCTCTTATGTACCTCTTGAACGTGTAGCTTGACGTTCTTGATGATTGCCTGCCTGTTGGTATTGAAATGAAGAGTTTTGTTTTTATCTCGTGGCATGTCCAACGATCGAAAGATTTTGGTTTCGTCGCGCTGTCTGATATAGCGTGCCGGTATTCGTTTTTGTGCGATTCGCTGTCTGCTACATTAGGGACGGAAGCGAACTTTAAGAGCCGGCGTGTTGTGTGTGCCTGAGTGCCCGTCCGTGTTGTGAGCTGTGGTGCTCCGGACCAGTTCGTGGACCGTGCTCCGTCGGTAACGAGCTTCCCAGTGAATGGACGTTCACCGCTGACCTGCTTGGTTTGATGCCATCATCATCATCGAGGGTGCTCGTCGTCATCGGTGACACTCAGCTGAACGAGCTCCCTGCCAAGGGTCCTGGGGACCACGCATCCTCAAGCCCCCCGGGGTCCGAGCCTTGAGGGAGGGGAGGTGTGGGAACCCTCTCCCTGGCTCCTCCGCTCTCCGTGACCTTGCCGGTCCCCGCCACCTTTCTGTCGGGCGCTCCTTCGTTCCCCGTGACCTTCCCGTTTACCGTCGCCGTCCTGTCGCGGAACGTCCGAGCTCTCCGGGAGGAACGGGGCAAGCGCCCCCTCACCCAGCGCTGACGTCGGAGGGTCGGCTCGCAGCACGGTTCCCGATTGGACGGTCGGCGGGACAAGGACTTGGGAAGGTCTTAAAAGGGGAACGGAGACAAAGGAAGAGAGCTTGGGCGGCCGACTAGACAAGGGACCGGTCATGGAGGCGAGCTCGGACGGCGCTGGACGCTGGCGCAGGGAGTGCGGGCACTACGTCGAGTGGCGGACTCGACAAACGGACCGGACAGCGACCCTGGACGACGATGTCCCCATGACGCGGTGTGGACGACCACCGCTGGGACTCGGAGAAGCTGCTGTGGCAGCGGACTCTCCCCCGGCCTCGCTGATGACCGTCCCCCGATCCCGAAACCCCCCAAGGCAATGAGTGAGTGAATAAACCCTTTTGCCGAGAGCGAAGTATTGCAGTGTCATATTCATCCGGAGACAGGGTCTGTGGGAATCGGAGTTAGAAGATGCCCGCAATGCTCCTTCTCCGAAGATTCGCTCGTCTCCACGGCACGGCTCATGATTTCTGCCGGAGTCGGTAGGCCCCAAACGGGTGCGAAGGTGAAAGCTGTAACGGTACACTTATAGTTTATAGAACCCCGAGTCGGAGATGCTCTGTCTTGTGTATGTCTGCTTTTCGGATCTCCACTTCGGAGGTGGTTTTGCTCCGTGTATAACTTCCAACGTACGCACTAGACGCTTCACATCGTGTTTCCGCGTGGGGTCGATACAAGCATTCTCGGCGCCTTCTGTATACATGTGGGCTTTATTACTGGTAAACTGTGTAGGAAAGGCCCCAACAGCAAGAAGCTTGAGAATGTTGAAAATTACCCGAGACTGTAATAAAAAAAGAGAAACTTCGTCGAATTTTGAGACGCTCTTATTCCTATAGCTATGTCATTTTTCTATAACGCGACGTTTCCCATCTTTTATCTCAGTCTCGGGTCATTTGCAACATGATCAACATCTGCCAGCTCGCCTGCACACTCACCGTTTTTTTTTTTTTTGTGTGTTAAGCTTGAGAAGTTGTTTCTGTACGATGGAATATCTTCAAATGTGCGCCCACCGCGAAATCGTAAAGCATCGATTGTTTTACCACATTCTACAGGAGAAGTTAAAGTTCTTCCCATCCTTCACGCGTCGCACGTTTTGTAGTGTAAAGCGGGGCATAAAACACATTGATAACATTTGTTACCAAGCATGGTTCTAACAAACTCTAAATTAAAACTATTAAAAAAATACGTAAAAACAACAACGTTTCTTTGTACAGTTTAGACACCGTCTCTCATCAGTTGTGGATGCCGCTCAGAACTGCATTCAGTTTGAATGTTGTTTTAAAAATCTCAATAGGAAAGTTTAGAGCTTCTTGAGAAACACCCGAATTAGCTGTTTGCCACGTGATACAGTCCGAGTGCATTTTTTTCTGACCAGTAAAAAAGCCAGTGAAACATGACAAAATAGCCCGGTAACGGGTCATGGACGCAATTTCAATCGTCACTAGCTTTTTTTATAGGCCGAAAAAAAAAAAAACACTCAAGACGCATGCACCACGTTTTATTTATTTTGCAAGCAAAAGCCCTTATGTTTAATATACCAGGCCGAAAAAAAAAAAAAAACAATTTTTGAAAACCAACTTTTAGTCGCGGGGGACGCCAGGAGTTACAAAAGATATAAACATTATTAAAAAAAGGTAACAAAAAAAAAAACCGCAGGCGAGTTGGTGAATGACATCCGCAGTAACCCTGAGATGTGGGAGGAACAAAAAGTCTCTAACACTGCTTGAAAGTTATTGAACAACCATCGCACTGGCGATGGCAACCCCAGGATTCTCGGACAGGCGAGCGCCGCCACTACTTACGCCATCTATCGGCCGCCGTTGCGCCGGCGCCCGTAACTCAAAGGACCAAAGCGATCTTTTTTTATACAAAGAAAACTAATCACTCAATCGCTTTGCACTTTATTGTCACGTTTTAGTACGATGCCCTCAACCTTCACGAGAAATTTCGTGGTCCTGGGTTTATATTAAGTCTGGCCAAAATGCAACCAAACTTTTACTCATTGGTTCCTATGGCGAACCGCAGAAAAATCATACGTCTTTTCAACATTCAATGCAAACCCTAAGAGAACCACACCATCAATTTAGTTGCATTTTGCTATATATATAGCCAATGTCTCTAGCTCCATGGAAACATTTTTTATTTTCAAATTACTTAAATTTAAAGTGGTTCCCCAGGACTTTAAATACCAAAAAGAATCCGCAGTTGGTGAGGAGACTCGAGGATTCAGTGACATTGTTGCGTTCCTAAATACATTTTTTAGCAACATATGTAATGTATAACAAAACGGCAACTACACTGAATATTTTCTTAATTGATGAACACGAAACCTGAATGCAGGTTTTTTCTGTTTTTTGTTCTCATCGCGTAATTAGCTCAAATACATTATACTTAAAGCGCTGAATAATTAAGGAGTCGAACCGTTTTTTGATCCGAACTATATTTTACAAAGTGTCCAAATTTCATTTTACCAGCTATTCCACTTCCTCCCCCCCCCCCCAAGAATGGTATTAAAAATAAAAATGCCAAAATGAGTGGGCGTGGTCCAGACATTTTGGCCAACGCGACATGAAGAGTACCATTTATGGCGACATTTAGCACGCTGTTACTGCTAATTAATCAATCTTATGTAGGTTTGCTGCGCGTGCGCCCAAGAGCTTTTGAAACGGCCCAGTATCTCTTAAGTCATCACAACCTCAGACGTCAAAATCAGGCAAAAAAGGGGCGTGTCCCAGAAATTTGGCATACGCGCCGCCAATTGTACCATCAATGGCGACACTCAGCACTCTATAAGCCATAATAATGCATCTCCTCTAGTTCTGCGACGCATATGCCCGAGTGCTTTTGAAGAGGCCCAGAATTTATTTAGTTATCACTCTCCAAAGCTTGCCTCAACCGTCAAAAGGGGGCGTTTCCCACAAATTCGGGCATTCGCGCGTCAATTGTACCATCAATGGCGACACTCAGCAGTCTGTAATTCATTATAAGAAATCTCCTCTAGGTCTATGACACTTATGCCCGAGTGCTTTTGAAGCGGCCCAGAATTTATTTAGTTATCGCTCTTCAAATGTTGCCTCAGACGCCAAAATCAGCCAAAAAGGGGGCGTTTCCCACAAATTCGGGCATACGCGCCGTCAATTGTACCATCAATGGCGACACTCAGCAGTCTGTAATTCATTATAAGGAATCTCCTCTAGGTCTATGACACGTATGCCCGAGTGCTTTTGAAGCGGCCCAGAATTTATTTAGTTATAGCTCTCTAAATGTTGCCTCAGACGCCAAAATCAGCCAAAAAGGGGGCGTTTCCCGCAAATTCGGGCATACGCGCCGTCATTTGTACCATCAATGGCCACACTCAGCAGTCTGTAATTCATTATAAGGAATCTCCTCTAGGTCTATGACACGTATGCCCGAGTGCTTTTGAAGCGGCCCAGAATTTATTTAGTTATCGCTCTCCAAATGTTGCCTCAGACGCCAAAATCAGCCAAAAAGGGGGCGTTTCCCACAAATTCGGGCATACGCGCCGTCAATTGTACCATCAATGGCGACACTCAGCAGTCTGTAATTCATTATAAGGAATCTCCTCTAGGTCTATGACACGTATGCCCGAGTGCTTTTGAAGCGGCCGAGAATTTATTTAGTTATCGCTCTCCAAATGTTGCCTCAGACGCCAAAATCAGCCAAAAAGGGGGCGTTTCCCACAAATTCGGGCATACGCGCCGTCAATTGTACCATCAATGGCGATGCTCAGCAGTCTGTAATTCATTATAAGGAATCTCTTCCAGGTCTATGACACGTATGCCCGAGTGCTTTGGAAGCGGCCCAGAGTTTATTTAGTTATCGCCCTCCAAATATTGCCTCAGACGCCAAAATCAGCCAAAAAGGGGCGTTTCCCACAAATTCGGGCATACGCGCCGTCAATTGTACCGTCAATGGCGACACTCAGCAGTCTGTAATTCATTATAAGGAATCTCCTCTAGGTCTATGACACGTATGCCCGAGTGCTTTTGAAGCGGCCCAGAATTTATATAGTTATCGTTCTCCAAAGGTTGCCTCAGACGCCAAAATCAGCCAAAAAGGGGGCGTTTCACACAAATTCGGGCATACGCGCCGTCAATTGTACCATCAATGGCGATGCTCAGCAGTCTGTAATTCATTATAAGGAATCTCCTCTAGGTCTATGACACGTATGCCCGAGTGCTTTTGAAGCGGCCCAGAATTTATTTAGTTATCGCTCTCCAAATGTTGCCTCAGACGCCAAAATCAACCAAAAAGGGGGCGTTTCCCACAAATTCGGGCATACGCGCCGTCAATTGTACCATCAATGGCGAAAGTCAGCAGTCTGTAATTCATGATAAGGAATCTTCTCTAGGTCTATGACACGTATGCCCGAGTGCTTTTGAAGCGGCCCAGAATTTATTTAGTTATCGCTCTCCAAAGGTTGCCTCAGACGCCAAAATGAGCCAAAAAAGGGGCGTTTCCCACAAATTCGGGCATACGCGCCGTCAATTGTACCATCAATGGCGATGCTCAGCAGTCTGTAATTCATTATAAGGAATCTCTTCCAGGTCTATGACACGTATGCCCGAGTGCTTTTGAAGCGGCCCAGAGTTTATTTAGTTATCGCTCTCCAAATGTTGCCTCAGACGCCAAAATCAGCCAAAAAGGGGGCGTTTCCCACAAATTCGGGCATACGCGCCGTCAATTATACCATCAATGGCGGCACTCAGTAGTCTATAATTAATTATAAGGAATCTCCTCTAGGTCTATGACAGGTATGCCCGAGTGCTCTTGGAGCGGCCCAGAATTTATTTAGTTATCGCTCTCCAAATGTTGCCTCAGACGCCAAAATCAGCCAAAAAGGGGGCGTTTCCCACAAATTCGGGCATACGCGCCGTCAATTGTACCATCAATGGCGACACTCAGCAGTCTGTAATTCATTATAAGGAATCTCCTCTAGGTCTATGACACGTATGCCCGAGTGCTTTTGAAGCGGCCCAGAATTTAGTTAGTTATCGCTCTCCAAAGGTTGCCTCAGACGCCAAAATCAGCCAAAAAGGGGGCGTTTCCCACAAATTCGGGCATACGCGCCGTCAATTGTACCATCAATGGCGACACTCAGCAGTCTGTAATTCATTATAAGGAATCTCCTTTAGGTCTATGACACGTATGCCCGAGTGCTTTTGAAGCGGCCGAGAATTTATTTAGTTATCGCTCTCCAAAGGTTCCCTCAGACGCCAAAATCAGCCAAAAAGGGGGCGTTTCCCACAAATTCGGGCATACGCGCCGTCAATTGTACCATCAATGGCGACACTCAGCAGTCTGTAATTCATTATATGGAATCTCCTCTAGGTCTATGACACGTATGCCCGAGTGCTTTTGAAGCGGCCCAGAATTTATTTAGTTATCGCTCTCCAAATGTTGCCTCAGACGCCAAAATCAGCCAAAAAGGGGGCGTTTCCCACAAATTCGGGCATACGCGCCGTCAATTGTACCATCAATGGCGACACTCAGCAGTCTGTAATTCATTATAAGGAATCTCCTCTAGGTCTATGACACGTATGCCCGAGTGCTTTTGAAGCGACCCAGAATTTATTTAGTTATCGCTCTCCAAAGGTTGCCTCAGACGCCAAAATCAGCCGAAAAGGGGGCGTTTCCCACAAATTCGGGCATACGCGCCGTCAATTGTACCATCAATGGCGACACTCAGCAGTCTGTAATTCATTATAAGGAATCTCCTCTAGGTCTATGACACGTATGCCCGAGTGCTTTTGAAGCGGCCGAGAATTTATTTAGTTATCGCTCTCCAAATGTTGCCTCAGACGCCAAAATCAGCCAAAAAGGGGGCGTTTCCCACAAATTCGGGCATACGCGCCGTCAATTGTACCATCAATGGCGACACTCCGCAGTCTGTAATTCATGATAAGGAATCTCCTCTAGGTCTATGACACGTATGCCCAAGTGCTTTTGAAGCGGCCCAGAATTTATTTAGTTATCGCTCTCCAAAGGTTGCCTCAGACGCCAAAATCAGCCAAAAAGGGGTCGTTTCCCACAAATTCGGGCATACGCGCCGTCAATTGTACCATCAATGGCGATGCTCAGCAGTCTGTAATTCATTATAAGGAATCTCTTCCAGGTCTATGACACGTATGCCCGAGTGCTTTTGAAGCGGCCCAGAGTTTATTTAGTTATCGCTCTCCAAATATTGCCTCAGACGCCAAAATCAGCCAAAAAGGGGCGTTTCCCACAAATTCGGGCATACGCGCCGTCAATTGTACCATCAATGGCGACACTCAGCAGTCTATAATTAATTATAAGGAATCTCCTCTAGGTCTATGACACGTATGCCCGAGTGCTTTTGAAGCGGCCCAGAATTTATTTAGTTATCGTTCTCCAAAGGTTGCCTCAGACGCCAAAATCAGCCAAAAAGGGGGCGTTTCCCACAAATTCGGGCATACGCGCCGTCAATTGTACCATCAATGGCGACACTCAGCAGTCTGTAATTCATTATAAGGAATCTCCTCTAGGTCTATGACACGTATGCCCGAGTGCTTTTGAAGCGGCCGAGAATTTATTTAGTTATCGCTCTCCAAATGTTGCCTCAGACGCCAAAATCAGCCAAAAAGGGGGCGTTTCCCACAAATTCGGGCATACGCGCCGTCAATTGTACCATCAATGGCGACACTCAGCAGTCTATAATTAATTATAAGGAATCTCCTCTAGGTCTATGACACGTATGCCCGAGTGCTCTTGAAGCGGCCCAGAATTTATTTAGTTATCGTTCTCCAAAGGTTGCCTCAGACGCCAAAATCAGCCAAAAAGGGGGCGTTTCCCACAAATTCGGGCATACGCGCCGTCAATTGTACCATCAATGGCGACACTCAGCAGTCTGTAATTCATTATAAGGAATCTCCTCTAGGTCTATGACACGTATGCCCGAGTGCTTTTGAAGCGGCCCAGATTTTATTTTGTTATCGCTCTCCAAAGGTTGCCTCAGACGCCAAAATCAGCCAAAAAGGGGTCGTTTCCCACAAATTCGGGCATACGCGCCGTCAATTGTACCATCAATGGCGATGCTCAGCAGTCTGTAATTCATTATAAGGAATCTCTTCCAGGTCTATGACACGTATGCCCGAGTGCTTTTGAAGCGGCCCAGAGTTTATTTAGTTATCGCTCTCCAAATATTGCCTCAGACGCCAAAATCAGCCAAAAAGGGGCGTTTCCCACAAATTCGGGCATACGCGCCGTCAATTGTACCATCAATGCGACACTCAGCAGTCTATAATTAATTATAAGGAATCTCCTCTAGGTCTATGACACGTATGCCCGAGTGCTTTTGAAGCGGCCCAGAATTTATTTAGTTATCGTTCTCCAAAGGTTGCCTCAGACGCCAAAATCAGCCAAAAAGGGGGCGTTTCCCACAAATTCGGGCATACGCGCCGTCAATTGTACCATCAATGGCGACAGTCAGCAGTCTGTAATTCATTATAAGGAATCTCCTCTAGGTCTATGACACGTATGCCCGAGTGCTTTTGAAGCGGCCCAGAATTTATTTTGTTATCGCTCTCCAAATGTTGCCTCAGACGCCAAAATCAGCCAAAAAGGGGGCGTTTCCCACAAATTCGGGCATACGCGCCGTCAATTGTACCATCAATGGCGATGCTCAGCAGTCTGTAATTCATTACAAGGAATCTCCTCTAGGTCTATGACACGTATGCCCGAGTGCTTTTGAAGCGGCCCAGAATTTATTTAGTTATCGCTCTCCAAATGTTGCCTCAGACGCCAAAATCAGCCAAAAAGGGGGCGTTTCCCACAAATTCGGGCATACGCGCCGTCAATTGTACCATCAATGGCGATGCTCAGCAGTCTGTAATTCATTATAAGGAATCTCCTCTAGGTCTATGACACGTATGCCCGAGTGCTTTTGAAGCGGCCCAGAATTTATTTAGTTATCGCTCTCCAAACGTACGCGCCGCCATATCCCATGTTACAGTAGCCATGTCCTCCGGATTTCGACAACAGCGCCACTCGCGGCAGTCTGCACTTCTGGCTTCACACGGCCGATGGGACGCCGCCGACACTTTTTCCACTGCCCCTATATTCTAGTTCAGTGTAACTAGTAGGGATGCCGCGAACCGCCCCAGATTCGATTTCGAAAGGTTTCGATATTTGCGAAGCAAACTGAAGTTCGATTTCGAAAAATTTCGATATTTTTGTATTGACCGAGGTTCGAATTCGAAAAATTCGCAACTTTCGATCACAGTGAAGTTTCGAATTCGAAAAGTTCGAAACTTTCACGGTTTCTAAAATTTCGGATTCGAATATTTCGCATACTTTTTACTTCAGGTTCGATAAATTCGAAGATTTCGAAATTCTTTGGAAATAAAATTCGAAAACTTCGAACGCTTCGAATTTTTATAGACATGAAGTTCGAATAATTCGAAGATTTCGAATTTCTTTCTGCATAAAGTTCGAAGGTTTCGATTTTCTTTTAACGCTAAATTCGAAAAAAAAAAACCAAAAAACTTCGAAGATTTTGCATTCCTTTCTAGTCCAAGTTTTCAAAGTTCGATGTCCGGTTTTCAAATTCCTCCACAGTTTGTTTCAAATAACGTTTTCACGACTCACTGGTTTCCACAAAATCAAGTTTAGAAAAGTTAGGGTGTGATATCTAGATTTTGCGAAGTTGGTCAGGCAATTAAATGAGGCGACGAGTGTCCCGGATGTGCTGGAATATTTGCCAGTGCAGAGTGACGTGTGACCATAGATCAGTAATTGGGACCGCCAGCCCGGGGGGGGGGGGGGGGGAGGGGAGGGGTCTTTAACCTGCATCACGCAGTAGTGATCACACGAGAACACTGTTTTACGAGACTCATCCAGTTCGAAACGGCCAGGGGCGAGCAGGAGGTTGAGGCTCAGAAAAACCTTGAAGCGACCTGGCAAACCACCTCGCCACCCACTGCACGCTGCTAATAATCCGATCGAACGCCGCCCGAGTGACGCTGGCATATAGTAAGTTAAGTTTGTAATTGTCCTGGGGGTTTATTTTCTGGGACGGAGGAATCGCCTCGCAAAAGCCGACACAACTCGAGGTTGAGGAGCGTTCTACCATACAAGTGGCGTCGGAAGAGGAAAAACGGGGGGAAAGAGGGTAGCGAGGGGGGGGTCTTCAGTTCCCTTCCCCCCTTCCAAATGTTTCGGACTGTTAAAGGAAACAATACGGGAAAGAGGGCGAGGTCGAGCTTATTTTAATCTGAAAGTATTTATGCATATATATCGCTACTGTCGCTCTTCACTGCATAAAAGATTGCGTAGGTGGTCATTGTTAGAAACTCGTTGTCAGAAGGTACTACTCGTCACATGCTTAGTGGTTCGGAAGTTCAAAGCTATGTCTTTTCGACCTAAATACTTGTGCCAATAGTAAAAAAAAAAAAATAAATAAATAAATAAATGCAAGGATAAAAATCTGGAAAAAAAAACTACCAAGAATTTGCCGGAAGTGTTGTATTCTTGCATATTCAGAGGTTCAGAACTTCGAAACAAGTTTCTTTTACCAAAATGTGTACAGGCTAAAAGAAACACGTCCCAGGAACAATGACGTGCTGAACTTGAACACTATTAGAAATCTTCTCAAATAAGTTAATCTATTCCTTAACGTGAAAAAACAATAAATACATTATTTTGTATTCTGCAGATGGCAATGATATGTACTGTATGTGGTGTTAACTTAAATGCGATACCTTAAACAACTTAGACAAAAATAGATATCAAGTTTAGGGCATAATTGCATGTAGATACATGTTTGGACATTTCTTCGAAACTCACGTTGAATAACAATAATCACATCTTAAGACGTCACTTACCTAGGCTATACATAGATCATTCTTAAAAAAGTATAACATCTCTACCATAAATAGCTTCGGCTACAGCGCGCTTCAAATCTGGCACAAACGATAATCGTCAAAAACCCGTCGTCCTTCCTCGCTTCTTCGGGAATTTATTTCTTTAAAACTAAGCATGCCAGAACATTGAAACAAACGGCATTGTCTTTCGTAAGGAACGCAGCACCGCGTGTAAAAGTTAGAGAAAAAAATATTACGAATGTACCTCACTACTTGAATTCAAATGAAACCGTCCGCCGGTCATTCGAAGTTCGACGAACGTCGAACTTTTACCCTAAAAGTTCGAAGTTCGTCGAACTTCTGACTTTTCAGGATCGAAAGTTCGAAGCTTTTCGAATTCTCTTGATAAATAAGTTCGAAAGTTCGAAATTCATCGAATTTTTTGGTCAGTCAAGTTCGGAAGTTCGACAAGCATCGAACTTTGAGGCGCAATAAGTTCGAGAGTTCGTAAAAAATCGAATTTTTTAGCGTAATAAGTTCGACGGTTCGAAAAACGTTGAACTTCTTAGCTTAACAAGTTCGAAAATTCGACTTCTGTCGAATTTTACGATGTAAACAATTCGAAAAATCGAAATCTTTCGAACCTTTCGAACCGGTTGATTCGATCATCGAAACTTCGATTCGAAAAAAGTTCGCGGCATCCCTAGTAACTAGAGCGCCGACGTTAGAACTCGCGACTCGAGAGCGCTGCGATAGGAGCGCGCTTGCCATTAGAGTGCACGTCACAAGAGCGCATGACCACTAGAGCCCATGTCACGAGATTGATTACCTTGTCCGAAAAAGAATTGCTTTATTGTACGCAAACACTTTAAGGCACACAGAACCACTTGACGATCGGCTGGGTGCAGGAGCCGAGATTGAATGTTATGTCGAATGGTGAAGTTGTGTACATTAGGAAGTGACTTCATACTCAACCATAACCACATTTTCTGAGTTCCAAGTTTGCGAAGCGCTGCTCAACAACACAAGGTGCACCTCACTAGACTGTTTTTCTCTACCACACAAACTTATGGTGTAGTGGAAAGTCATCACTGGGGCCACTAACTTTAGCGCGTCGGTGTCGCATTGGCCCTGACAGCATTCACAAACACGTTATGAAAGTGCGTCCCACACCGCTAACAAATAAATGCGCCCCGCAAACTCAATAATGAGCGGCCGCATCATCGACGTCTGTCCTGAGCCGGCTCTGCATGCCATTCGTGCCTTCTTTTTCTGGACAGCATCTCCGTCGCAGTGCACGTTGCGATCGCCGGAGTACGGTAGAAGCTGGCCGTGTAGTTTCCGCTTCTTTTTTGTTGCGCGAGCGCTTGCTGCAGCCCAACGCACCACCGTCTTCCATAGCTCTGTTGCAAATCGCGGTCGTCTCAACCACCAGCATGGTCGACACCGGCGTGCGACGTCCTTTTGTGGCGTAGGTGCAGCCCATGTATAGTACAATGATTTGTTTTAGGCTTCATCTAGCAGTCTGAAGAGTCTAGGACATTTCGGTGCTCGAAATATTCGGTGTGCGGAGTTTTTGTTGCATGGTCGTGGAACACAAAGCGACGCAAAGAGTCGCTTTTGTCCTTATTTTACGATTATTGTTTGCCCGAACTTCATAAAAAAATGTCATCTTCTCTTTCTGCTCGAGTTTTTAGCAGACACCACCGCCCCACGGGCGTTAGAGCATGTGTCTTCTCGCCTCCGACCACAATGTATAAACTTGCACCCCCGTGTAGCGTCTTTTGGGAAGCCGGGATCAGGGACTGCAATGATGCTCGACGATTCCTCAGAAGCGTTGCTAGCAACGCCGATTAGGTCACAGAGCAGTGAGCACACGCGTTTTGTAAATAAAAGGGGTCCACATTACCCTTTGTGCATGATTATATTTCTTTTGAAGGCAGCTGGCCTCAGACTCTTATTTTATTACGTATACGACGACTCACCTGTGATACGTGGGCGTTATAGTATTTGGGAGGGCTAGAAACTGGCATTCTTTCCAGAATATATTATTATCAAGCCACACCTGTGAATAACTTCCTATGCGTATGCTTATGCACGTTACATACCTATCATCCAGACATATTTATGACAAATCTTAATAAAGATGTCCTAGACGTATATTCTAACCTTTAGAATATTAAAGCATGCTATTGCCAGAAATGACGGGCCGTTTACACCGAAATATCCGTGTACCTTACGTCTTTTATGAACATGTCCTCATTGGATCACACAGGCAAATAATTGCTTAATTACACGTATCGTATATTTTCATTAGGGGGAAAAACATAGTCAAATAAGACATCTTGATAATTACATCCATTATATTTTATGCGCCACTGCCGCCACAATATTTGAACATTCAAATGTCCGCAATGCCTGCTGGAAAGCTCAGCTATTTGAACTTCCAAACGTCTATTTACACAAAAATCTTCATGCATCAAAAAGTCCTTACACCGGAAAGTCCGTGCTCCGAAATGTCGGCACCGAAACGACCTACACCGAAACGTCCTACACTGAATTGTTCGGATCCCCAGTCTGAAGAATCCAACAACCTTGCGAATAAAAACAGAGCCATTTGACTCTCCTTGTATTTTTCTAAATTTGTAAAACGCCAAGTATCCGGGTTCATCAGAGATTTAAGCCATAACTGCAGCGACTGGCGGCTTCATAATAATATATAAAAACAAAACTTATGCAAACTTTCACAAGAGCGGTTGTTGAAACAGGGCGCTCTCGCACTACCCCATGCCTCCCGCGCTTGGAAATATTTATTTAAAAAAAAAAAAAAGAAGCAATACTGGAACGGGGTGTGTGTGATTCATGCTGAAAGCGAGGACCGGGGGGGGGGGGGGGGGTGCATTTATCATTCTTCTTTGTTCAGTATACCAGGAACTCTGTGATAACATTATTGCCCCGTTCAAGGTTTTCGAAACGCACAATGGTGGTCGCTTTAGAGCCTGCTTGGGGAATTCCTTCGGGTCGCTGAGGTGGGGCTTGATGGAAGTAGGACATCCGGACGCTACAAGCTGTTCCAGCCGATGCACTGCTGTGAGGGTTTCATTAGCAAAGCGCACATGAAGGCTCCCTAAGTTTCATGTGACTTCTCGCTTTTTGGCGCGCATCGCTGCACCAAATCCGAATGCCACGTGTCACTTTTCCCAGCACTGAGTCACCTCCGATGTCTCATGGTATCGAGGCGCTCGAGGCGGAGGGGGGAGGGGGGGGGGGGGAGAGGAGGCTCCACTACGTTCTTTCTTGTGTCTGGGTTCAATGTTTCAAGCCCAAGTCTGTGAATAACGGGGAGGCTTGGGAGAAAGCTTCGAAAACCAGACAGCTTCTTGTGGAAATCGTGATTGATTTGAGCCTGAGCTACGAACTACGTGCATAATGAAATGTCCGAAAATATTTGTACCCTTTTTTTATCCCTTTCATCGCCTCATCTAAAACTTTCTGGTTTTCTCGTGCGTAAACGACATCTTTAAAACAAATGTGAGCTTGGATGTTCCCTACTTTAGACAAGCTTAGTAGCACAAGTGTGACACAAATAGGCGGCGCACACCAAGTCACTGAGCCAGAAACTTTCTGGTTGTCGCGGGGTAGTCAGCACTGCATAGTGTACGCGTGCTTGTCCTCATGCGACTACCATTATATTGCCGGAGAAAAGCAGTTCTTTTCTTGGTCCTGACATTTAATTGAAAATATGAAATAGAATATAGTTATCCTTCGATGCAAAAGGAACTTTTTCCGAAAACGAGAAACGATCTCCAAATACTATTTTAAAGCATTCAATTAAACGGCTTTGATGAAATGGCGTTTGATTCAATAACGTTCGATGAAATGGCTTCGATGAGACGGCCTTCGATGAAGTGTCCGGACCCAATCACCATCATTAATTTGAAATACGAGTTCATCTTTCTTACCTTGCTCAGTCCACGGATAAAACCACCTCATCTGGTTGGTTGATAATATCCATGACCTATCTTGATTAGAAATGCCATCAGTGACGTTTTTGCGGTGGCCCGTGACCTGCTTCTTTGTTTCTGTTTATTATTAGTAATTATTTGTTACAGATGTACAGACTATTTCGGCAGTGTATTTACCTTCCGCTCTATAACGACTTCGGGCCACGAGAGCGCATTCGATAAACAAGTACACAAAAGTAGCAATTCTGGTAGCGTTGTCAACTCTATCCCTTGCTTAATCATGTATACAATGTGTAGGAAGAAACGCGTTGACAGCAATATAAGGGGAGAAGCTTGGAGAATTGTTAAGCGGGCGTTGGTTTTTAAAAGCCGGGGATCTTGATGATGTGTGACAGAACGCGGGGGTTTGCGGCAGGGGTATGGAAACGGGGCTTTCGGATTTGGATTATTTCTTAAACTGATCATGGAATGGGGCAGAATCGTAAATGTCGGCGAGGAGCACTTTATTCTGTCAGGAAGACCCGGCTTGCTTTTGTAAGTAAACGACCGCTGAAACAGATAACAGACATGCACTGGATTCTCCAGTAGCTTCGAAAAGCCACGTTACGTTCTCCGCTCAAACCGTTACATTGGACTTTAAAAATACGTGGAACAGAAAAAGCTATCAGATAGAAAAGCTACACGGACTGAGTGTATCTCCGTTTCACCATAACTTGATAAACGGCGAAAGCTACGATCCCAGTTAGCCAATCAGAGCAAAGGAGCGACGCACGAGACAGCTCTCCGTGGGAGGATCGTGTTTCAATGGTACATCGTCAAGTGCTTTGCTCCGATGCCCCGATTGGCTCACGAGGGTCGTAGCTTTATATCCTGTTTTCAAAGGACTGGCTCTCACAACGCTTGAACGAGCACTTAACGCCTCGCCTTGTCCTGTGCGGAAGGTACTCCGTGATAATGGTTTTGTCCGGTTCGACATTCTCACAATATACAATGACGCTTTTGTGAGCTGCTTGGAGATGTCTTCGGGGTGATCCGGAAAGTCAGACATACTGCTTTGGTACAAGATTATGTTCTGTATACCCAGGGATGGACCACACCGGACGCTGCAAGTCGTTCCAGCCAATGCAGCGCTGCGAGCGCTTCATTTGGTCTCGTGCTCCGCGTGTTTCCAAACTCAGCGCATGTCACGTGTCACACACTCAGGACTGATTTAGCTCCGATGACTCGTAGCGTCCGCTGCGGTCCATTTTAAGGTAGAACGGATCGTAACAGACTACGCTGCTTTGTGTTTGCGAATAATGGATCGCTTAGAGTGGTTCATTGGTAAATCCTGCTTGAGTTCAGCCTGAGCTCGCAAACTCTGGACACAATAAAACTATGTGGCGTAGAAATAAAAGCCACTGAAAATGTCAGTACCGTTTTTCTTTTCGTCCTTGCAACTTTTGTTATTGCTTGGGACCGAGTTCGGCCCTGGGAGCTGTTTGCCGCACTGTAAATTTGTCCAGTTATTAGTTAGTGCAGTGATTTTCATGTAGGTGATAGGCCCTCTTGGGAAGAGCATATTAGAAATAGTTCAATGCTATATCTTGAAGACATTGCCAGATAACAACTCACAAATATTGGGTAAAAATTTCAAAGTGGCCTAGTTCGTGCATTTCGAAACGCTGCATTTTGCATGGAGACAAAATAATGCAGCATGTTAATGGAACACCACGCGATATAGTGTAAAATATTTTCCTCGAGATAAAAAGAAAAACGAAGTTTTCTTTTAATTGCACGCTGAAGTTGGGGAACTTTTCACATTGAAGCACGTTTGAAGCGTTGTAAATATTTTCAGTTATAAACTCGAGTAAAAAAATATTTTTAGATGATTTACCGTTCCGGAAAGAATATACAAAAAAAATTAAACGCTTTATCTAGAAAGTATTACGAGATATGCACTCGCAAACATCAGATACAAATATCAAAGTTACACGCACGCACACACGCACGAAGGTACACAATAACCTGAAAACCGAACGCAGAGGCTGATGTACGAGTAGTGATCAAACTGTTTCTGCGGTTGACATCATAGGACGTCGCGTTCATGTGGGAGCTGTAAAGGTTAGGTGATCAAAAATGCACAGTCATGACAATCAGAGCACATATCTCCAACATTTTTTACCCTCAACCACCTTCTCTCCCCCTCCCCCTTTCTTCTCGCTCAAAAAAAAAAAAAGAAAAGAAAAAGAAGGGAGATCATTTAATGGTGCGACTTTTGCCGACGGTGCACGCGCGCAAAAGTACATGTCATTCGCAAAAGTGTTATTTACGAGATAAAGTACACATGAGAGTGATTGTCGCTTTAGATGTCATTATAATTGGTTTTAGTAGTGCACCCATACAGTAGCCTAACCACATAGTTTTAACCCAACTACGTGAAAACGATCAGTTCTTTCGTTGACCCGTTCAAGACTGGCAGTTGTTGAAATATTTTAGCAAAGCGAAAACCGGGTATCGGCGCAAATGATAATCTCTACGCAAACCCGAGCCCCTGAAACTTCAACAGTGCCTCCGGTATATGTGTGCGTGTGTTCACCTTGATTAGAGAAGTCATTCCAGATATAGTCACGGCAGTCCGGAAAGTCGAAGTGCTTCCGTCGCATTCAAATTAATGCTCGGAGCCTTTATTCTTGGCTGTAAGTATATAGGTTAGCTCGCACCTCACGCGTGATCCTAAGAACAAACGATTCCGTCAAAGCATTTTATGCTGCACAGGTTACGTCACCTCAGCTTATCGGATATCAGTGATACATTCCAATAGACTTGAGTAGCTCTTGCTGTGTTGCAACTTACAAGCACAAGTAGAGAATTAAAGAAAAAAAAATATTATCTTCTTTTTTATTAAAAACGAGCTTGCGAGAGCACGGTTATGGTCTCATCTCATATGTTGCGTTGTAGTACAGCATGGCGACACCACTGATTCAGATACTTTGGAGTTATTAGCGCATCGTAAAACCTCGTTGGTCATCGGCGGCTTCCTGAACAAGCTCGCGGCATGACAGTAATATATTATATTGCGCCTACATTGCACTGTTTGCAACAGCAGACTGATATTTCATTATCGACAAGCAAACTCTACCTGCAAAAATTAAATGTAATACGAAGAGAATGCCCAGAGTTTTAGTAATCAGTAATTTGTAATGTGATATAATTAAATTTTAGTGATTTTTAAGAAAGGAATCGGTAATGTAAAACAGTTAGTTTTGGAAAGTGCTTTTGCCATCTCTCGCCTAGAAATCTCAAGAGGGCGACTGTACTAAAGTGATTAACCATTTCGAGAAGAGATATTGATTTGAGAAAAATTAACGAAATATTGTAATTACAGTTCCAAAATTTGACGGGTGAACTTGTACCTTAAACTTTTGCTTACGGAAGGGTGAGTTCTAGTCACCGGTGTGGCCACGTGCAATATGACGTCTAAACGCGGCACTGGTCACTAGTAGGATCTCAAAACGCAATATAAAAATGCAAGGAACCGGGAAAAAAAAGGCTGTTTCGTATTATGGATTTTTGCAGATCTCAATATTTGGAGTTTCGGTCAAATTTCAGAAAAAAAGAACGGTTTGACAGCCCCCAGCACTGTTTATTTCAACGTGTGTCCCATTTAGGCAACACCAGGTGGGTTGGGGTAAAAGCACCGGACATGTTAGAGTACGCACGCTGGCATGAGTTCCCGTCCCGTAAACACTTTTTGTAAGGCTCGCCGCTTCCTCTTCAAGTACCCAGGGTCACAATACACTCTGTAGTACCGTATTTTCCGGACTATACAAGTTTAAAAGTTGAAAATTCACCCGATGCAGAATATCTACAGGTGCGGACAATACAATGATTTAATTTTTCTAGATCCTTCACTATGACAATCGTGAAGGATTTTATGAGTAACGGACTATACTAATGTTGATTTACGTACGATAAAGCTTCATCGTGACCTAATACAGTAGGCGTTTGTCAAGATCTGCTGAGTATGATACTTTTTACGTTCGGACTAGGTGCTAAGTGCGGGCTTTGCACTGGGTGCCGATTGTGTACCGGGTGCGGACTATCTAAGAAAACACTTTTATTTTTGACGCAAAATATTTCCCTGCGGACTATGCACCGGGTGGGGGCTATAGTCCGGAAAATGCGGTAGTTCCTTCGAACTCTAGGGTTTTTGGACGATGGCTCTTGGCCTATGCCCATCCTCACATGGCCTTGGGTCACTTTACATGGACGGCAGAACCAGTCAAATGCTCGGACTAGCCAAGCATGGTTATCGCAAAACAAAACAAAAATTCAGAGACAAACCCGAGAGGCTAGGCTCTGAAATGCTGCAGAAAGGAGAGTTCGGTTTCGGGCGCTTCTCTGGTATCGCCGGAGGAAAGGGGTCGCTGTGCCTCCCGTCGCAAATCGCCCATTATGCGCTTAGCTTGGCTTATCTGGCCCCGAGATGAAGCAACAAAAGGAGTCTCCCCGCCGTCAAGTTAACTATGGGAGAGGAGGAAATGGGAAGTGTGGCGAGGGGAACTTTTTTTCTGGTTGAAAAATATTCTGCAGGTTGGTCTTTGAGCGCCGCGTGGTGGGAAGTTTTGAAACTAGCCCGAATGTCTTGGAATCTTGGCCTTGGTTGTTTGAATAGATTTCAAGCTGTGTTAGAGACTTCGTTGTTCTGTCCGTTCTTTCATTGTTCTTACGTCTCAGGGTTACTATATATATAAAAATTCGCTGTCTAATTAACTAAAATGTGTCATTTAACGTTCTAATTAGCGACAGCGCAAAGTTCGCTGGCGAATATCTCCAAGCAGGTTGCTTCTTTTCACTTTCCGTAAATTGCTTTAGCCTTCATGGGGGTAACGTACAAAATTCTAATTGCCACATGGACCATATAAATTCGCTAAATAGGAAGTTAATTTGTACATTTTAGTTAATTAGATAGCGATTTTTTATTCTTTTAGCAATTCCTGGTGTCCAACGCGGCTAAAAGTTGGTTTTCAAAAATATTTTCTTTCGAACGACCCTATCGTTAGGAATTTTGTAGCGTGAGCTACACTGGCCGAGGTTGAGCAGTTTCGCGTGGCCGCGTGGCTCGCATAATGAGCCGTGCTCCGTGCTGCCCATTCGCGAGGAGCAGTGACGTCACACGGCGCACAGCTGGCGCGCCGGAGTTGTCGCCGCCGCGCGCTCCGCCGCCGCTGCGCCCGCCTCGCCGGTCTGCGCATTCCAGAGGAGTGGGGTCATAGCCGCGGCAGACGCACTGGCGCCGCCGCGTGCCCAGCTGTGCGCCTCCGTTGCGCAGTAGCCAGGTCTGACGCTGCACCGCAGCCGCTTGGTAGCGCCTCTCATTTTGTGCGCCTAAGCTCACGCTACGTATATCCTGGCATAGCCGAGCTACGCAATTTTTTAAAAGCTTTCGCTGTAACATCCGCATAAACATCGTTGTAAGTAGTTGTTTTACGGCCACCAACATCGTTATGGCCCGAAACGGGAGTTGACCCTAGATCATGCACAGCCGCTGCTATTTTCGCACGAGAATTACTATACATTTGATCTCATGTAAAATAAATTTAGTATTCGATCTATTCGGCCTGGAAATTCAAATCTATATTTGATTTGATTACAATTATTCGGTTCTCGCACATCCCTACATTATTCTGCAATGAGCCACAAGTGATCGATTCAGGCACGTAGCCAGGATTTTGTTTCGGGGGGGGGCACCCATGACAAAATGCTGTATGAGGGGGAGGGGGGAGAGGAGGTCCCCCCTCCCCCTCATACCAAAAAAAGCAGTCTGAGTTGTGACATTAAGCAATGCAAGCGTGACGTTTTGCATTGCTTAATGTCACAAGTCAGACTGCGTTTTTTGGTCTAAACTTATGTTTCGGCATTGTCATTCGCTGAGCTGCCTCCGTAAGTTGCGGTGATTGGCTCTCCGAGTGTTGTGCGTGAAAGTAGACGCACATACTTTTTTTAGAGTGCATACCTGCCGAATGTCGGGACGCGGCGCAAGACCGTACATCCGGCCAATATTGAAGCCGGTTTTCGGCCGAAATTGCCTCGACACTCGCCAAGAAGCAACGTGCTGTTTCGGCGACTCGTTTGTGTAACTTATTTGTTCAGTCATTTTATTGGGTCCCGGGCCACCGTGTATACAGTACCCCAAAAAAGAAATGTACTGTGGTAATTACACATTGACGAGAAGCAGGCAGGTAGCCAGAATTTCGTTTAAGGGGGGGGGGGGGGGGGGGGGGAGGGGGGGAGGCGCTAATGACAATGTGCTCTATGAGGGGGAGGGGGGAGAGGAGGCCCCATCAAAATGGAAGATTTCGGGGGCGGGGGGGGGGGGGGAGGCCTTATGCCCCTCCCCCCTTCCTGGCTACGTGCCTGACGAGGAGGCGTATTGCAGTTTTACATCTTTATAAAAAGGTGTAGTGCATTATCCCACATTTTAAGAAACGTGTTTAAAAAATTAAACATTTTTAAAGGTGTGAGCTTTACATTTTTTATAAGGTCTATTGCTACACTTATTAGGGTGTTAGTTATGGGAAACCCCACTTACATGTATAAAGGTGTGAAAATGTTTAATGTGTATATACCTCTAACGGAAGAAAATTTATTTCATGTGATTACATCGCGTGCCGATGAAACGATCTGTCGATGGCACGTCGTTCGATGAACTGATTTGACCGCCAATGAGTGACGACTGCCAGTAGAATTTCGGGGAAATAATTCTGCCGGCTGCCGGGAGACTCCACCCTACCCAAGAATTACCCCGGTTCTTGTTTGTTTTCCAACTTTCTGAATTGTATACCAGCTTATTAGTACCTGTTCGGATACTACAGAAAAAAAAACAAAAAAACAACGATGGCAGCCGCAAACACTCTGACAGCCCGGCTCACAGTCATGTGGGAGACTGACAGGTGCTCGCTCGTTGCCACCATGCCTTGAAAGCTACCGGTTCCGAAGAACCGGAGCGCGCAAAGAACTTGTTGTTCCACGGTCATGGTAGACGCGATTGTCCGCCGCCTCGAAGTCCGGGCGCCGAACGAAGCTCGTCGCAAAGTCAACGCACAACGGCTTTCGATAGCCGGTACTGTCGCCGAAAGTCGTCGTCGGGGGGTTGAAAGGCGTCCCTGGTGGTCTCAGTAGCGACGCCGACGGTGGCGGAAGATAAGCTCGGCCGCAGCGTACGCACCGCCATATTGACAAAGATTAACTTCGCCTCGATCCGAAGCGAAGATCTCGAGCTCAAACCACGGCTCTCGCACAGTTCGGAAACGTCACTTTGACGTCAGCGACAATTTCGACAAACGAGATTTCTTTTTAACACAAACTTTGGAGGGATTTGGAGCGTCAGCCGGTCGCCGAGGGACAATCTGCCAAGCATTAATTTTAGCTTGGCGTAGGAATGTAGGGACAAACGGGCGCTACGTCATCGGCGAAGCCGTTCAATCAGCGGGCGCCTCGCTCCCCTCACGCGCTGCACGCGCGCCTCGATGAACTTTGCAACATTCTTCCTCTCTCAAAGAAATGAGCGTTCGAATGATTGACACTTGGCTCGGCGCGACGTCATCGTCGCGAGAGTTCAATTAGCGCGTTCCGCAAACTTCGGGCACAAAGTTGAGCTTGACGAGTTTAGCGACCCAGGGGAACGCCAAAGGAACGAAGGAGTGCGAGATCTGTTAAAATGTTTCGAGTATTCTTGTAAACCAACTTGCCTCCTCCAAGATGTAATATTGCACAGCCGAAGGCCCTCGCTAAATTTCCAACTTCTTGTGTGTGTAGCATTTATGCTTTTAGCACTGGTGACACAAGCAAGCTCAACTGGCTTGCAAAGACGGCGCGACTGGATGTCACTTGGGACACAAGCAGCAGTTCATGTTTGTAAACAGCAAAAGAGTGTACTATACCAAATGATTGACGAAAGAAAAGGAAATGCTCTGCACCAAAACTTTTTGTATATATGAAAGACTTCGTACGGTGCCGTTGCCGCGGCAGCTTATGCAACCGCAATCTTTACCGAGAAACGCATGCGGGGAGCGCTACGTGCTCATCATCTATCATGTGGTTTTGACACTTGGTTTGTGGTTTTTTTATTGAAAAAAAGTGTCAAAACCACATCATAAGAGATAAGGGGCGCACGAACGGTGATAAGGCGCGCGCGATGGTTTTCTTTCGACCGACACGAGAAAACCCGAAAGTCCCCATATACAGCTTCGCTGTAAAAAAGAACATTCGCAGAGCCATATATTTATGTGTCAAAAATCAAGATCTCTAAGAAGAAATAAACGCAATGTGTCACTTTTCGGTAAACGGTAGTGGTCCGCTTGATTTCAACCTCTTTCTGTGGACCTGCGCAGGTTTCTTCGCATCCGCAGACATGGCTCCAGAGTCCCCGGCTGAACCTGGGGCCCGAGCCATCAGGGGCAGGCAGGCGGACGGCTCCACATTCGGCATCGAAGAAACGGTCGCTCCGAAAAACACCTCCGCGCATCCCGAACCTGGTAGCTTGTTTTATTCACCAAAGCCGCATTCTGATGACTGCTCATACTGCAATCTACATACAAAAGACACGGCATTTGCTGCAGACGCGGTGACAGATTTATCTGCGGGTACACCAAGGCATGCTTCCTACAAATATGTATACGCTTCCAGCATGTCTGCAAACAGTTATCGCATGACCAATGCCAACAGGGCAGCCATCAAGCAAGAAACACGCTTCAGACATTTTCTGCAAACTGTGTTCAGATAAGATCATGCACGCGTCTCCAGTTGACACTTTTTGATTTTCTTCGTATTTTTATATGTTACTCCCCAATGTGTGGAGGGAACAAAATCACAAAAGGTTTTGCGGGAATTTTTTTTTTTTTTCTCGAGAAAACAAAGACTACATCGAGGCGGCAAACCCGTTCTGGTGTTTTGTCATTTCTGCCAAGTTTGACGGCACGTAATAGACAAAAAAAAAAAAAAAAAAGAAAACTCAAAAGTTTTTTTTCATATAGTAGTCTGTAATGCCAATACATGAAACAATTTATAGAATTTTGTAAAAAATATATCGTGCGTACAAAATGCACAATCATGGCTACTTGATGTTTTTACCTTACGTTTGTGATTTGTTATCTCGTAGAGTTTTAAAGATATATCGTTTAAATTTTTTTCACATGTGCTTCACATAAGGGTCTATTCTATATATAATGTGTATCTCTGACTTATAAAAAATATATTTACAGTGCTCTAAACATAGCTGAAAACGAGAAATCCCGCAACTTAAACGTGCAATTAAGCAAAAAATATATATCTTCGATTTTTTTTTTTTTTTTGTGAAGCATTCTACTTTATATCGCCCTGTTTTCTCATTAAAAGATGTCGCATTATTTTGTCTCTGTCAGAAATGCAACACTTCGAAGTGCAGGAATTTGGCTACTTTGACATTTTTCACTAATATTGGTTCGCTGTTATATATACTTTATGTAGCTTTACTATATCTTTTTTACTCGTATATTTTTATTATATGTTTGCACGATAGTGGCGACCTCTGTAGATCGCTGGAGTCGCAAATAATTAGAGTACCGACATTTCGTATGTTTTATTATCCTCGGACATCCTACTTTCAGAAGTAAAAATAAATATTTGAACCTATCCGCCATCTTGGGTTGCGATTTGCGGCGGGTACCTTTCGCACAGGCCAACGAGCTATCTCTTGAGAAGGGAAGATTGTCATTGGGCTTTATGTGTTCCCTGAGAGTCCGGTCCGTTTATGATCACCCTGCACGAATGGCTATAGAAGACAACTGTACCACCCCCGTGAAACCATGGGACCCGATTCGAGGCCTCCCGTAGTGCGGTCTATGCTACTGCGGGCAGCGGGAGTACCTTCGTAGTACCCTGTCATTAAGTATGATCTTTCACTCACGCGATACAAGAAGGCTGATACTCCCAATGCTGGGTTTCTTCAGGAATTCTTTGCACTGCAAAGTCAGTATGGCGATTGTGTAAGCATACACAGACGGTACAAAGACCGAATCTGCTGTTGGTTGTTTCATGATTGACCCAGCTGTTCAACTTGTTAGGAGAATCAACTCCTCTGCTTCTATTTTTACAGCAGAACTCTATGGTCTGCTTCTAACGATTGGCTACATACTTAATAAGAAGCTGTCTCACTCCATCGTGTACGCTGACTCCCTCAGTGCGTTGCATGTACTGTCTTCACTAACACCCCTCAATAAATTCCTGTTCATTGAATTACGAAACGAAGTTGTTGCTGCCTCGCGACAGGCATACGAAATTATGTTTTGCTGGATCGCCAGCCACGTGGGCATTCCGGGCAATGAGACAGCAGATCGCGCAGCAAGTATTTGCGCAAAGCGAGCAGTTGATCCCCACAACATTCCCCTTATGCAGACTACAAAGCCCTTCTCAGGCGTCACGTTAAAAATGGCAGGCTGAATGGGATCAAGAAATCGGCAACAAGTTGCACATGATGAAACCTTTTTTGAGCGAAACGAAGAGTGCACTCCACCAGGAACGCTTTTCTTGAGGTTACCCTTTGCCAGCTCAGGATTGGTCACGCTCATCTGACTCATGGCTACCCTCCTTCGTGGAGAAAACGCCCGCACGTGTGAGCAGTGTGACAATGCCTTAAGCATTCTACATATCCTATGGTTGAATGTCCTGCTTATCACGAGGAACGTCTTTTGTATTTATCGCAATTGTATCGAGATCATATCCCATTACACCCTGCTCTGCTCTTAAGTGTGAGCCTCTTGTGACACACACTAATGTTTTCCATTTTTTTTAGATAATATCGGCCTTCTACACAGATCGTAGCCTTCTTAACCTATAGATCATGCCCATCGCACTTTTACCTTTTGGTACCCCATTACCATCTTTTATCAAATCACTGGCTACTAAAGCCTCTTTTTTCTCTCTAAACATATTCCAACAATATTTTTTTGCGCTCTACGGCTTATTAGGTTTTGCGACATAAACACCAAATCAACCAACCAACCAGCGTTTAAATTGAGTATTTTCGGAGCGCCGTAAAAGGCTGCGCAGGCATTATATTTTTATTCCACTATTCGCGCACTCCTAATATTTAGTAGACGCCAACTTTTTGATGATCGGACGGAGCCGTGACGTCAAACGGATGTTTTCGGGACTGTCTTACGATGTATTTCGACGAGCTGTCAAAGGGGTGACGTCAAATTGATGTTTGCAGAACGCTCATGTGTGACGAGCTGTCAAAGAGCGCTCGCGCCAACTGGTCGAACTTCTCCCTCTCAACGCGACGACACAAAAACGACAGACGTCATTTTCGTGCCACGGATTGGGAGTCCCATCCACCTATAGACGTTTGCAGGTACGGCCTCTGGGCGCCGCCATCTTCCACGCCTCCGCGATGCTTGTATATGCAGCAAGATGGCGGCGCCCAGAGGCCGTACTTGCAAACGTCTATATATAGGTGAGGCTTGTGCGCTCGTGCGCACAAGCCTCACGCGAATCTGGTTTCTGCACACGCGCAATTCCCAGTGTGGGCAAACGCCGGCTTGCTTGACAACGTCGGGTCCAGCACTTATCACTAGAGTCGTTCCTTCTAGAGTCGTTCCTTGCATTTTTCCCAGTCCGGCTGACGCCAACAGCTAAATTTTTACATCGGGTAAAAAGCGACAATTCGACACTAAGCGGCGAAACTTTCTATACACAGGCACACTCGGTTAAAAGCCACAAGCAGCTCCAAGCGCGGGTTCTCTCATGGATCTGTCCGTGCCGCCTCCCGAAACCCAAGACGTTTTTTAACGACCGCGGGGGAAGCTCTCCCACCTCGGCCGCGATGCCCCCGCAAATGCTCCCTCCAAAACGCTAACACCAACATAAAAAGTAAAAAAAAAAAAAAAAAAAAAAAAAAAAAAAAAAGATTCTGACGCAAATTTAAAAAAAAGAAGAAAACTTTTCTACAAAATACAAGACACCTAATTAATAAACAAGATTTTTACATACTTAACAAGTGCCGATAACAAAAAGAAAGAAAAAAAAAAACAAAGATAATTTCCAAAGTATTCACACACAGTTAGGAAGCGGGTAAAACCATAGCCTCCTCTATATTGACAAAGCCTGGCAGGTCGCCACGAGAAGCGGCCGCCGAAATTGAAAAGGTGGAGCGGCAGACAACGGATGAGAGGAGAGCCATGTGACCGGCGCCCTGCTGCGGCGAGACGCCGAAACACAATTCTTCCGAGCGATGGAATGCCCGTTCGTGCTTTTCGCGTTCCTCGCGCTACCGCTTCTTTTCTCATCGGGTTTGAAAACCATGTTTCGGGTCCTCGCCACTGCAAAAGCTGTGCGCTGACGACCAGGTTCCCTTAGGTTCCCCTAGAAATGCTCTGTGCTACCAGATCCTCGCGCTCCAAATCTGCGACCGGGCACTCTTCGGCTCCGTCGTCGAACTGCCAATATAACAGTGTCGGGTCACCCTTGAGTCTTGTTTTCAACACTAGTGGATTGTTCAACAAATTGCTTTCTATTCGGCAGTTCTCGCCCAGTCAGCCCGGAGTCGCCGACACCGCCGTGAGCATGCCCGCGAATCGGACTCCGCCTACTCGCGACGACCTACAGCGCCACCTGTGCAGGCGGAAACGAGCCAACCACTCGAGTGTGCCTTCTGCAAGAAGAACGGCGAAAGGCGGAGTTTCGCGCGCACCCACGTGCTCAAGGACAAACTCACTGGTCACGTGGTGTGCCCGATACTGAGGAAGTACAAGTGCGAGATGTGCGGTGCCACGGGCGACAACAGCCACACGCGCTCCTACTGCCCGCAGAAGTCCGGCGAGGTGTTCAACATGGCGCTACTCAAGGAGACTCCTCGGAACAGCACGGACCGGAGGAAGGACTCCTAGTGAACTCTCGGGAAAGTGGCGCGAAAGAGTTTTAGTCGGTGTCATAACAGGGTGCCCACAGTGAATCAGCGCTGTAAAGCGCACCGGAAAAATCGGCGCCTGCACATAGAAAGTTCAAACTTCCACCGCATGTGCATTCAGGAGGTGGTACATTTTACTCGAGGAAATTTCAAGGGAATTGAGACGAACCAACTTGCCAGGTTCAAAGGCGATCGCGTTCGCAAGCGACCCAGTTAGCGAGCGCCTTCGTTCGATAGGCTCAGCAAGCAGACGACGGACTGTGTTGTCTGCTTGCTGTGCCTATCGGGAGGTGACGCCACAAGTTACAACCATCGCTAACTTGGTCGTTTGCGAACACGCCCGCCGCTGACCCTGGCAAGTTTGTTTGTCTCATTTCTCCCAGGGAGGTAGCTACACCTTGAAATTTCATAAGGTAAGATGCACCACCTAAATCCACATTCGATGGAAGTTTACGCTTTCTCTGTGCAGGCACCGTTTTTTAGGACTCGTTTTAAAGCACTAAGATTCGTGAACACTTGGTATATACGAGCAGGTGTTTCGGTCGCAAGTGATAATAAAATTGTAAAGAGGTGTGTCGTAACACTTGTTTCCGAGAGCTTGGGAGTGGTACACCTTGGGGAGTTTGTACACCGATCTAGCGCTTGCGGACGTCAGAGTACGCATGGGAAGTGGTAATTTGCGTTCTAATTACCTACAATCCCCAAAATAATTTATTAAAATATTATGTAGTGATGCGGCGAGTTGGAGCTAGTTGGTACGAAGACATCATATTAAAACAGCGCACGAGCAGAAAAGAGAAGAGCTCTGCGTTCTCTTCTCTTTCTCCCCGAATTGTGCGCTGTTTTAATGGGAAGATTTTTAAATTATCTCCTTATCCACATTAATTAGAAATATGTTTCTCGTCGTTAAAATGTTTGAAATATATGATGATTGATAATGAGCATGTGTGAATGTCTTTTCAAGTGTCATGTAGAATTTTACCGAAATAATTTTTGAACAGAATCGTTCTCAGTAGGAAATTGCATGCTTCATTAAAATTATGACGGCTGTAATAAAATTTCATACCTTAGTTCAATTAAATAAAATATAATATTTTTTACAATTTAATAACACGCATTGTCATTTACTCATGTAGTTTTATAATGATGCAAAGCCGGGGTACGTGTGCCGCTAAACTTCGTAAGCTTACTTTTGTTCCAAGCCAGGGTATTCATAACTTGCCTCGCTATATACTCACTTAACCTATCCTCAATCTCGAATCTGAAAACACGTCACGGAATAACGCTAACTGAAGAAGCAATACTATTTTGTTTTGACACACACTACTTGTAAGCCGAAAACAGGATTGTTATAAATGCGAAGAGTGCTTTAAAGTAATTGTCAGTCAATGTTGCAACTACCTCGTTGCATCACCGGGAAGTTCAAATAAAAATCACGTTATACAGAATGTACCGCATCATTCGTCACTTGCGCAGTGGACTGCGTAAATTAATGGTCGATCTTCTGTTCTTGAGGCAGAAAATATTGAGGGAAACCACACTCGCTCACAAACGCACAGTTACCGTGTTGCCTACTCCACACCCCGCCGTAACCGCTGGTTGTAGTACGATGGTGACTGCACGGCGTCCATTTGCAATCCATGACCACATCGCGTTCTCGCGCTTGCGCAGACATTCGCGGAATTTTTGCCGATTATGAAGTTCGGCAGATTGTCCATAGAAAACCAGCATAGAGCGGCTAACGTTATCAAACGCGGAGACGACTGCAAACGTATGCAAAAGCACCCTCAAAGCACTTACACTGCTGAGCCGAAGGGTGGTCGCACAGCGCTTCGTGGCAACCCCTTGTCCTGTAATACTATTGAGCCTAATTTCCGAATCCATCGTACCAACTGATGGGTGTTGCCCCTTCGTAAGCCACTCCTCCTAACACGCCGATGCGATGCGGTGAAGCTCGAAGCATGCGCCCCTCTGCGAGGTGGTGATGGTTGACGCTAGCGGCGATAATGCCACGGCGTGGAAGCATGTGGGCGTGGCTAAGATGAAAATCAAGTGAACTCATCAGGAGTACGAGACCCTGGTTCCGTCTTGTATCGCAGCAGCCGCCGTACTACCATTTTATGAATTTTTTTAGCGACTTGTAGCTCCACATAGCCGACATCATCGTCTGGAAGTTGAGACGATGACGTGGCCAGCGCGGCAGAGGGGCGAATTTTAGCTATTGTAGGTACACACGGTGAAATACATGTTTGAACCATTTTCATTCTCTTCTACTTCTTTTTACATCAGCATCGACCGATGTTAAATACTAATTAAAAGGTTAAAAGGCGCGAACTGAAACAAGACGCAGACAGACACACGTACGACACGGAGAAGCGCTATAACCTTTTAGCCTGTTTCAGTTCGCACCTTTTAACTTTTTAATCGGTATGTACCGACTAGCCCCAAACAAAATTTTATTCAAAGCTATTATTCATTGTTTAAGCTCATTCTGGCGCAATTTCGAGAAAAAATGGCAATTTGGCGCGACATGTAGCGCAGCACTTCCATCATTGAATGAACAGGTCAGATTCGTTGCATGAATACTCAAACAGGGATGAAAAAGGTGCTCATTTGGTCTTGTTTACTTACACCTGGGTCAGACGGGTGCATTAAAGGCCTTCAAAACGAACTCGCTTGAAGAATCGGCGAATTTACTCGCGACCTTGCGCTTATCGGTGTCCTGCCCGTCTGACACAGGTATTACTAGGGGATCGGTGGCCATGTGGGCCAGCCCACACCAGCTCGTAGCACCTGGAGCTAAACCTCGCGCTGCGAAACCCAGCGATCCTGGGTTCAATCCCCAACCCTACCAGTTTCGATCTGGATGAGCATCGTACCGGCGTGCTGGCGTGTATCGCTACTGCGTGGTGCACGTTAAATACCCCAGGCTAGCAATTGTAATGCACTGGATAAATTGCTCAGCTACAGCGGAGAGATAAGCCGCCTATTTAAGCAGACTAATTTCAGGCTGTATAAACATACAACACAATTCTTAAAAAGAAAACAAAAAATGAAAGGCGTTTACAATCCCCTGTAATGCCGAATTAGAGCACAGCTCTTGAAGAGGAGGTAAGGGCACGGAGAGTGAGGTATGCCTCTCCTCCCCTCCTTCCTCGTGACGTCATGATGGGAAACGTCCCATAATGCAACGCGCGGTTACGCCGACTGCGACGCCGCTCAAGCTGGAAACGGGCGCCTGAAACCGTCGCTTTAAAAGACAAGTATTACTTTGTGAGGCATGGCAGGGCTGAGGCAGGGCGTAGAAGTGATAATTAGGGACTTTATTGAAGAGCTTAGAGGATTACATGTTAAGAGGGCTCGAGGCGAAGGCGGTCTGTCACACAAAGCGAAGTAAGCGGTGGGCACGGCACGAGAACACAGCGAAGAAGGCGAGGGAGAGCTGTCTGGGAATGCGGAGGGCAGACACTTGAGATGACGGTGGCGAGAGCGTACGGGCGAGAGGGAAAGGCTTGGGAAGCATAGTGTGCGCGGTGAGCTGGTCGTTTGGCGTTGCGGTCTTGCGGTGGGGAGAACGTGGGGCCCATCAAGGGGGGCTCGTGCTATACGACGTGGGCTCGCTCACATCCCACCCCTCCCAAAGCTGTCCAAGTCCACTTGGGAGAGCATCAGTCACTCAAAAAGTCTCGAAGCCAGGAAGGAGGCCTTCGAGCACGCTCGGAGCGCGCTAAAGGCGTTTGATCTTCCGCGACTGGGTCAATGGAGTCGGGGCTTGTTAGGTGGGAGTCGTTTTGCGTATCCTCGGGATGCGCGGGGGAAACCACTTGACTGTCCCGTTCGAGGAGTACGTCTTGGCTGTCGGGCGGAGATTCTCCTGAGGGCTCGAGCAGGGTTTCGTCGACGTACGGGTGATGAAACGGCTTGATCTGGCTTTCGTGGGCGACTTTCGTGTCGGTTTCCGTACGCGACACGCCGTCGTCGCTGTACGAGACACGCTGTACGAGACACGTAGAAGATACGTTGTCGGCGTCTTCAGTTCGAGAACCTGGTAGGGCCCTTTAAAACGGGGTGCCATCTTCTCGCAGGTGGTTGTGACAGGCTCTTGGCGGCGTAACCAAACAAGCTGTCCGGGATGAAAGTGCTGTTGCTCGCGATGTGCGCGGTCGTACCGCTGGCGACGACCATCTCTTGCACTCTCCGCATTGGCGGAAGCCTGCGACCTAGTCGCGGAGGTTGACGAGGCGATCCTCAAGGCTGGTTGTGTTCACAGGGCAATGTCGTTGGCGGGGGAGCTTGGGCGTATAGCCGTAGAGAAGCTCGAAGGGCGAAAACTGCAACGACGCGTTGAATGCAGTGTTCACTGCGAAGGCAGCCTGCGTAAGCTTCCCTTCCCATGTTTCCGGCTGAGCGCCACAAAGCGTTCTTAGCACGGCGACGAGGGTAGCGTTGTTCCTCTCAACGAGGTCATTGCTGGTTGCTCTGTAAGCCACTGAATAGTGCATAGTGACTCCATGATGGGCCATGAAGCGCAGGAACTGCCTGGACTCAAACGCACGTCCATGGTCAGTCAGGCAGTGGTCAGAGGCGCCATACACATGGAATACTTCGTGGAGGTGGCGTATGACTTCCGATGCCGACGTTGTTGCTACTGCGGCAGAGACGATGTACCGAGTAGCGAAGTCGATAACATTTAGAATGTACTTGGAACTGTCGGCTGAGCACATAGAGATGTGATCCATTGCGATTATGCTGAAAGGCTGTTCGGTGGCTGGCATGGAGCCCATGAGTCCGACCGATTTCGTTGTAGGCCTGTTGTTCAGCTGGCAGGTGAGGCATGACTCGACGTATTGCGAGACGGTCGCTGACATGCGTGGCCACCAGTAGCGGCTCTCGACCTTGGAGAGGGTTCTAGTGAGGTCCATGTGTCCGCTGCCGTCATGACAAAGTTCCAAGACGTGTTGACGCATTTTGGCCGGCACTACGATGACACTGAGGTCAGCGGAAAGGCGGCGGTAGAGGACGTCGTCTAAGACGAGGTACTCGTCTTTGGCACCACCGCTCGAAGTGAGTTGTTGGCGAATGACGGAGCAGTCACTGTCTTCTCTTTGCATGTCAGCAAGCGCAGTGGTAGGTGTGACTGTAGCACAAGAAAGGCGAGATAGCATGTCTGCTACCACGTTCTGACGTCCGGGCCGGTGTTGCACCGTGAAGTCAAATTCTGTAAGGTCCATGAGCATGCCAGTGAAGCGCCGCGAGGGCTTCAGGCTCGACGTCAGGCAGGCGACTGTCCAGTTGTCTGTGATGAGGCAAAACTTCAGGCCGATGAGGTACTGGCGAATTTTTTGGGTAATTGCCCAGTGGACAGCTATGCACTCCCACAGATTGCTGTGAAGCGGTTGCTCGGGGGTCGAGAGTGTGCGGCTTGCATATTCAATGACGACTTGTCTTCCGTTCTGCATCTGCGTGAGTACAGCACCAAGGCCAACCCCAGATGCATTGGTGGCCAGCGTAGTGGGTGCTGCGGGGTTGAAGTACGCCAAGATTGGGGCTGAGGTGAGGCTGTGGCGAATTTTTTGGAAGGCAGATTCGCACGCGGGCATCCACTCGAACAGTCCCGAACGGATGATCGACTGAAGTGGAGCGGCGACTTTGGCGAAATCCTTGATGAACCGACGATAAAATCCGGCTGTTTGGACCCATGACAGAACGGCCTTCGGAGTCTGAGGCGTGGGGATCCGATTCAGGGCCTCCACTTTCGCGGGGTCCGGAAGCTTTCCTTGCGAAGACAGAATGAATCCCAAGAATCTGATCGATTCGACTCCAAACTTGCACTTGGTGAGAGACACTTTGAGTCCGCTGTGCAATAAGAGGGTCAGAACTCCCTCAAGCAGATCCAAGAACTCGGCGAAGCTCGTTGCGAAAAGCAGGACATCGTCGAGGTAGACTCTTGCGCCGCATTTTGGATGACGTGGCTTGAGGCTTTCAAAGATGGTGTTCATTGTCCTCTGAAAGGTTGCAGGGGCATTTTTCAAGCCAAATGGCATTCTGGTCCACTTGTAGGCTCCCTGATGCGTCACAAAAGCGGTTTTGTCTTGATCCTGCGGGCGGAGGCCGATTTGCCAATAGGCACACTTGAGGTCTAGGGACGCAAACAAGCAACATCCGGCAACGTCGTTCATGAGATCATCTGCGAGGGGAAGGGGCTGGACGACGCTGATGGTCAGCTTGTTGAGCGGTATATAATTTACGCAGAGGCGCTTCTTGTTCTCGCGAGTCACGACAACAACGGGAAATCCCCATGGTCCAATCGACGGTACGATAATTCCCTTTTGAAGGAGCTGCGCTGTTTGCTCTTCAATGAACGAACGGTCGTCGGAAGTGCAACGATACGGCTGACGGCTGTAGGGCTGTGCACCTTGCACAAGGTCGATGGTATGTTCTACCTTGTCATAGAGCCCGAGGTCATGGTCACTGGTGGCGAAGAGTAGTGCGTGTCGCTCGAGAATGGCTTGAACTCGATTGCGTTCGTCGGGGAGCAGCTGCGTGCCGATTACCGCCGGCTGGGGCAGAATCGCACTGGTCTGTGGTTCTTGGCAAGGCGTAATGTGCATGGCAGTTAATCCTAACAGTGACCATGCTGGCTGTTCTTCTGGAAAGATTGGGGAAGTCTGCAGTCCGTCAGGAGCACAGGGCATGCGAGATTTACTCAGGGCGGAGTTCTCGAGCAAGACTGCGTTGGCCATTCGCGGCAGTAGCCTTTCCTGGCAGTCGATGATGATGTTGTTGCCTGGGTGGCGAAGCTGCGATGGAAGTGGAGGGCGGACGAGCAGCTCCACTTGTGACGCACAGAACCAGTCCTCCCCCAAGATCAATGGCAAGGCGTTTTGGGGTAAAACTGCTGCTTCCACCAGTCCGGATATGGGTCCGACGGAGATGCGAATGCAAACGGAGCCAATCGGGGTCACAGAACCTCCTCCAACCACCACGAGTGGGGGTTTATTCCAAGGGAGCAAGTTCAGATGTCTGACGAGACGTAAAGAAATTGTGCTCATCTTCGAGCCACTGTCGGGAAATGCATCAACCGGGCCCACGCCAGCGACTGTGACGATCATGCATGCGAATTTAGAGCCGGGGAGTTCTTCAGGGGAATAGGTGCTGAAGGCTGTGGCGTTAGGCTGTGTGCTTGGGGTGACTTGATTTGGGGTTCGTGATTTTCGAGGCAGGGGGCATTTGTTGGCGAGATGGCCAGGGTTTTGGCAGTTCTAACAAATGGCTGTTGCCAAGTCCTGTACTGAGCGAAAGGCTGGGGCTCCATTTCTCGCTTCAGTGTCCCGATATCGAGCATTTTGTTGCTCAACTGGAAGCGTTGAGATTCGTTGCGGTCGCTGGGGCTGCGGGACTGACGATGTAGTAGTGCCGGGGCTTATTAGAGGCGCGGGCGCGGCGGCGAAAGGCTGTGATGGGCGCGGTCGAGGCGACGGCAGGTTTGGAGCGGCGGAAGCTCCGGGCGCAGGGGGCGTCATAGGGCTTCGATTGTGATCCAGGGTGCGGTCAAGATCAGTGACGATGGTCATGAAGAGTGGCACGGTGCTTGGACGCTGAACCGCGATGGCGGTGGCGATTTGCCTATCGCGGAGACCCTGAATCACGTACTCGAGTCGCTGTTGGTCGGTTAGGGTGACGGGACACCTCGCGATGATCTTGAGCTTCGCGAGCGTGTAATTGATGAGGCTCTCACCCTGTGCTTGTTGTCGAGCGGCCACTCGTGTCTGCCACTGAATGAGGGAAAGCTGTTCGCCGAATTGTGCCTGGAAGGCTTCTTTCCATTCGGGCCAGGTCTTGAACTGCTTCCCGGTTGTGACTTTCCAATCGGCGGCTGGTCCTCGGAGTTTTCCCAGCGCGATGGCTAGCAGGGTGGGGGGCTCCCACGAGGCAAGTTGTTGGGTGCGCTCGAGGTCTTCCAGCCATCGGCGAGCGGAAATTCCTCCGTCTCCGCTGAACGTGGAGATCGTAGAAGACAAATCCGGAAGGGTTGTCACGTTTACGGATCTTGCCGGGATCTGGAGGCTTTGTTGTAGGTATGCAGTCAACAACTGCATATTGAGGACGGGATCGGCTGTAAAGGTACATGGTTGGTGTGCCTGGCTGCCCCGCTGAAGTGGAGTCGGACGGAAGAACTCCATGGGCGTTGGCTTCGGGTAGTGGTTTTGTCTCGGCGATGTTGATTAGGAGACGCTCAATAATTTCCTCTTTGTTGCCAGTATTGTCCAATTGGCGTCGACCGAGTTCTTCACGGATGAGATCCGCCGTGAAGCCGGAGAGCTCTGCGGCAGTGGCTTCCTCCCAGTTGATGAGCGGCATGGCGGATGGGAGAAGAGGCGAAGAGGCGAACAGGGCATTGGCTGGTTGAGGCGAGTGGGCGGGTCGGCAAGTTCCAAGGGCGAGAAAGACTTTTAGAAATACTAGAAAGCTAGTTTAAAGTTCTTGAGGTCGACTGCGCCAGATGTGAGGCATGGCAGGGCTGAGGCAGGGCGTAGAAGTGATAATTAGGGACTTTATTGAAGAGCTTAGAGGATTACATGTTAAGAGGGCTAGAGGCGAAGGCGGTCTGTCACACAAAGCGAAGTAAGCGGTGGGCACGGCACGAGAACACAGCGAAGAAGGCGAGGGAGAGCTGTCTGGGAATGCGGAGGGCAGACACTTGAGATGACGGTGGCGAGAGCGTACGGGCGAGAGGGAAAGGCTTGGGAAGCATAGTGTGTGCGGTGAGCTGGTGGTTTGGCGTTGCGGTCTTGCGGTGGGGAGAACGTGGGGCCCATCGAAGGGGGCTCGTGCTATACGACGTGGGCTCGCTCACAACTTTGTAATTACACCCCATCACCACTGTCTGATGCAGCATGGCGGCGAAGATGGCCCGTGTTGAGTTGCAGCGTCCAAACTCGGCCCTCGTTTCGAGAAGCCATGCTCTGACATACGAACTCCCTTTCGCCATTAGAAACAGCCATTCCTGCTGGTATCTGTTGCTTTTAGGGCGCAGCTCTTAGGCGGCCGTTTCCGGCTTGAGCGGCGTCGGCGTAACCGCGAGGTCACGTGACCCCTCCCTTCTCCCCCCCGAGGTCAGATGACTCCCCCCCCGGAGCATATTCAAGATTCAGGAGAGGAGGAGGAGGGGTCCACCCTCCTCCTCAAGAGCTGCGCTCCAATTCGGCGTTACAGGGAGTTGTAAACGGCTTTCACTTTTTTTCGTGACGGTTTCTAGCCCGACTGATCTGCTCAGACATTAAAGACCTTCTTTATAAGGGCACCGCCATCTTGAATTGTTGTCACTTCCAGTATGGGCGAAAACATTGCTTTGCTGTTGCCACGCCAATAGAAGACATTTGGGATATAAGCGCAACCGTCAAACATTCTGGTTTTGCCTCCCCCTTTTTTTACTATTTACAGGCTGAAGCGTTTTAGTATTTCTTCGTCGCCCATACCAGATACGCTTATTAGGTGGCTGGGGATGAGAGTACACGAAAAGAGCTATACCTGTCAAATAGAATTTCAGAGTCAATTTTGCGTATTACAGTTCATGCACTAAAATTGAAAAGCTTGTGGCGCCACGAAGAGGCAGGTGGGTTGCAATATTTTCGATGGGTCGCAGGGTAGCGCAGCGCTTGCGAGGCATTGCTGCAGGTGACCAAACCGCCCAAGGCAAACTGTCCTCCCTCTCTAAACCCCCAAACAAATTTAAGTTTTATAAACTGGCAGGGCTGGGTGTTGGACTCTTGATAACAAGCACCAAGCTTAGAATGCAAGCCAGTCTCGTGGCGATTTCAGTCACCGTACAAAACTGTAGTTGGCATCACAGCTGGGGCCATGGATGCAGCGAAAACTTGATGCAATGAGATTCCTTCCTAGTTCGATTGCCATCGTTCCCCTTTTCAATTGAGATCCCTGACGTGCAGTCACCTAATCACTGCATAATGGGTGTTAAACAATCAATCATAAAAAAAGCATGTTTGCCTTTTAATAGAGCGGGCGGCTCTTCCACATGTTCAAGACTCCAGCCCCAAGCCAACAGTCGTAATACGATGCCCGAATTGCCCAACTAGTGGAGGCGGGAGATGCCATATTTGATCCAGAATAACATTTTACTACCCCAAGACCCTAAAAAAAAAAAAAAAAAACTTTCCAAAATCAGTTAGCTAAAATGAAATGAAACAAGTCTTGCTTCAAAGCTATGCTGGTTACAAATGAAAGAAGCATGCAAAGATTGTGTCTGATGCACCATGGCGGCAATTTTATTTCAGGCCGCCTTTAATAATCCTGAGCCTACGAATTCACGAGCACCAACTGAATTCAATACTGAATGCTGATGCAATGCCTCTACCCGGATCCTGATCCACGTAGCAGTGCGACGAAACTAAATGGCTTTCTCTTACCTCAGTGGCACTGTATAGTCTTGTTGTTTTTGGTCACCAGTAGCACTGGCGGTTTGTTACCAGCTGGGGACATGACAGGAGCAAAAGGCAACTGCTCGAATTACTTTTCGTTGAAAGAGTGTTTAAAAAAAGAATAACGAATTGTGGAAACTGGAAGGCACCAAGCATCCAAGCACCAGTTCTACACAAAGCAACTAACTAGTACAGTGCAGGCATACATTGTGCTGGCTCATTTAGACAGCACCACAAACATTTTTAACTAATTCATGCACAGTTATGAAAACAAAGCAAAGACAGTGTCCTCACATAGACAATTCTCCTTTGGGTTTTAATCTGCACAAAATTAATCACGACACTATTTCAGTGGTGTCTGAATGCACTGCTAGAACGCAAGCGATCAGAACTCGAGAAGAAGCACTCGTGAACCCCTTCCAAGAAGATGTGACGACGATGAGATGGTACGTCTGAATTCACAGAATTCATAGCAAGATTCTGAGCTCCAAAAAATGCAGACAACAGACTGTCTCGCACCTCAATGGCAAGTTTAAAAGGGCAGTGGCCGTAAAGAGGATAGGCCAAGGCAATGAATCCGCAAAAACGGAGGCCCTGAAACACAGCACCTGTAAGTGATGGCCCTTTACAACATGGTAAACACTGGATTGGGAAAAGTGGCGACTCTTTTCCAAATTTTCTTTTTTGAGAACCCGTAATGTGGTTTGCTTTTGTGCAATTTCTAGGGGAGGAAGCAGACTCCACGTGGTATTTGGTCAAAACCTTAATGTTGTATCCGGCCACCAAATTTGCCGTCCATTTATAATTCGTTTTACCTCGGAATGAACGGCAACATGCGCTACGAGCCGTCGAAGTCGATGCGAAGCACAATTTTGTCTGCTTCTTGCACAGCAGCTGCAATGATGTCAGAATGCTGAGCTCTTGTTGGTCGTTCGAAAAATGTGTGGTGGGTAGACCTCAAGGCAACTAGCATTGAGGTCTACCCACTATCCTTCCAATCGAGTAAATCAGAACTCGGCATCGTTCTGACGTCATCGCAAACCCTGCGCAAGAAGCAGAAGACTTGCGCTCCATGTAGCATGAGACGCGAACATGCAGATGAGAGAAGCAACGCACGACGCATAAAGTTATGGGATGCTCTCTGTGTTGGATTGGCTTCGATGGCTCGTTGTGTCCGCTGCTATCCATTTATAGCATTAATCAATAGTGTGTCCGTGTGGATAGCCTTCAAGCACTACCAGTGACCATGCTGGTTCAATTAATTCTACTGGCAGAGCTAGGATTAGCACGACACATGACTCAATTCCTGTTAGTTTGCTTCTTTGCCAACTGGAAAGAGAATTTCGTTGTTAGAACCTATATTTTTATCAGACATTTGCTAAAAAAATAAACATAAAAAAAGCATCAGGAAATTTTGTTTTTAGCAAACACTCCCATCCAAATGGAACATTTAGAGAATTGGTTAATGTAAATAAAATCTGCGATATTCAAATCTTTAAAAGAACAACGCTAAGCTGTTGAAGTAGGTTACATGAATGTTACATACAAGTCATAAAGAGCATCAGATAAATATATTTCTTGTACAGTCTCCTGCAATATGAAAGACCCACTGGGAGCACGTGGCCGAGGCGGTGGCCGAGGCGGTGGCGCTGCGAGTGCTCCGGGCAATTCCATTCTGCTTCGAAGGGAGGACCTCCACTCGGGGCACAGCAGAAACCGATAAGCGCGTTGCGCTTTAGCTGAGCCCCAAGTGAGCGTTTTCTTCTCAAAGCAGAATGGAATTGCCTGGAGCGCTCGCAGTGCCCCTGCCTCAGCCATGCACTCCCAGTGGGTCTTTCATGTTGTACGGCACTGTGCATGTTATTTCACATGATAGCTATATTTGCGACTCCAGCAAAACGAATGGCACCTAGCCGAAAAACACTGAACTGGCCGAAACAGGTCCTTTCGCGATTTCAGCTCGTCTCTCATGGCTTTCGTGATTACATGTTGTAGGCGGTTTACACAATAGAACAGTTGTCCCAGTGACCCTGCCATAACTGAAGTATCAGCTTGTTCCCTGGTTGCTCTACACGCAACCCAAGCAACCACGTGAACCAGACATTCCACTTTTCATCGCTTCCTCGAAGAAAGTCAAGTCTCTGGAAACTCACTCATGCCAACACATAGCTGCAGGTTCAAAATGTAGAGGATAAAAAGCAGGGCGAACCATTCTTAGTCAAATGCTTGCTTGCTGATTTCCAAGCGTTATGCATTGAGCTGGCACACGACACGTCACAACCTGTATTAGACCGCCATATTTACCCAACAGTAGCATCCCCTGTAGACCGCTGGAGTCGCAAATAACATGCAAGCAAAAAAATTGAAGAGCTCAAGAATCCCCTGGAATGTTGTAGATGCCCTTGTAAAATGAACAGACACAAAAATAAATAAAATACTAATTTTGAACGTCGACTCACCTGCAAAGACTAGCTTAGCCCTAGAGCCAAAGAGATCAAAAGGCTTTCATTGTGATTTCGAGGGTTCTTCATATGGGGCAATATTACAGCTGCCAGTTTGACAGGGCAACTACAGTAATATTATTACTCAGCAAGCCAGATTGGTTGTTAGTCTTCGCACCACAATATCCTGGTTTTGCTCCCTGACCAAGTTTTACAGTTGGGTAGAGACCCATGTAGTCAATTCCAAATGAGAGAAATTGCCATGTGCGAATGCTCAACAAGCTGCTATTACCATGGCGTCAAAACCGTTGGCAAAGGTATATCATCTGGTGCCATGTAAATCTGGCATTGAATTTTTGGTACTTACAAAAAATTATAAATAAACATGGACCAAAATATTCACAGGAACGACACAAATTATAACCACTGGAAAAAAAAACGGAAAAAAACATGTGGAGGAAATATTCTGTCTTGGCAAGATAGAAGCAGATTTACCACTCAAAATCCACCCAGAAAAGAAATCCTGAAAACCACAAGCATCACAAATAAATTATGTTTTGTTCTAACATAACAACTACTGCATTGGGCATTCCACTTTCAAGATGAAAACATTGTCGCCATTGAAGCAGAATGAAGTTGGCAGATGGTGTGAATGGTCCATATAGAGTAAATTGTCATATTTTCCACGAGGTGAACAATGTCTTGAAAGGCGTTCATGTTTGTAACAATGGCAAAAACATGCTTAGGCGATTTCATTCAGACATCAGTCACACTTGTTCTTCACATTTCAACCCGTCTCCCCCCACCACACAGACACCGTAGTCTTTAAATACGTTACATCCGAGAGCACTCAATCGCTTGCGGCAACAAGAGTCGAAACCGACCCTGTATGTCACGCTTCACCACGAAAAAATCCACCGACACACACACCGTGGTGACCTTGCTTCCACGGCACAATTATGGTCGGGTGCCAAGGGTCTCGCATCGCGCGACAATGCACCGGCGAAAAGCTCATCCGCGCATCACCGGAAGTCTGAAAGCACTAGATTTTTCACATGTCTCGCGGCGGAAATTAATACTGTGGCGTCACAAAGGCATCAGGCAGCGTTTGAAACGCACAACGGCACCAACCAAGCTCGGCTTTGCCACCGTGCCTGAAACAAGTCCCCGACCGGTGTGTTTTACTGCGTCCCCAAACGTAGTAACCCGAAATGCGCCCGACGACATTGCAGAAGCATCGTGCCGCCGCCCGCAAAAGCTTCGACGGCCGGGCGTCAAGACGCCACGACGACCCTCGCTTCCACCTGGCTTTTCCAGCGGCGTTGCTACGACCGACCGCAGCGATCACGGTTTCCGGCAACGCAATGTGCCTGCTGCCATGGCAATGCACGTTGCTACTTTGGGAACACTTTCGACGCACAGGTGATACGAAGAGCGCAAGTTTGTCTGCTTCTTTCTTTGCAGAGGTTGTGGCGACGTTAGAAAGATGAGCGGCTCCGATTGAAGGATATTGGGTAGACCTCAAGGCAACTTGCTTTGAGGTCTACCCACTATCCTTCAATCAAAGCCAATCAGCAGACAAACTTGCACTCCGTATAGGATGGAAAACACAGCAGTCAGAGACATATTCCAGTGCCACCACCTAGAGAAGAAATCCTTAGTACCGAGCTTTTCTGAGTTGCCAAAGAAGGCCGCAGGGCACAGGTTGGATGCGACTGCGGGGTTCGGCCAGGAGTCATCTGCTCGCCAATCCAACGGGAGTTCGGGCCAACTGCCGACGCGGCACTCGTATCCAAACTGGCCTTCTTTAGTGAAGCAGAAAGATTCAGCACTAAGGCTCTCTTATCTAGTAGGTGTTGGTTCCAAGCACCGGTAGCCACCGTCGACGTCCGCTAGAAGAACGCCATGAACGAGCTGAGGTTGCCGAGCTCCGCCGAACCCGATGCTGCAACCGCCGACGCGAGCTGGTCATCCAACGACGTGCCGATGGCCTCTTCCGACTCGTCGCCCGTGAGCTGCCCCAAGTGCACGTTGAGCAGATGTCCATTCTGCGAGTCACCGAGGATCAGCTCCGTCGCGTCGTCCAGTCCTGCGTCCCGCGACGGTGAGAGTCCGGCGGCCCCGCCAGGCATCTGCACGACCAGGAACCGTGCGTCTGCCGACGGATTCGTCGTCCCATACGTGTCCTCCTCGTAGACCATCATTGGCGCCTCCTCCGGATACCTCGGCTGGTGCGTCCGGCGCGGGCGGTACGGCGCCTTCGCCGTTGCATTTTCGCCGTGGTGCTTCTCGTGGTGCTCTTTCAGCTTGTCCCGCCGCGAGCTGCTGTACTCACAGTCCGGGCACTTGAACGGCTTGTCGTCCAAGTGTATCCGCTCGTGGCGCACCAGGTGGCTGCGCTCGATGAACGCCCGTCCGCACACCGGACACACGTGCGACCGCACCGCCGTGTGGGTCCGCGTGTGGGCCTCGAGCTGGCTCCGCTTGGGCGACACGTACGCGCAGCCAGCAAACTGGCAGCGGAACACATTCCCGGTGTGCAAGCGGCGGTGGGAGATGAGGTGGGACTGGTACTTGGCCGTAAAACCACACACGTCGCACAGGTAGGGCCGGTCTGCGCGGTGGCTCTGGAGGTGCTGCTCGAGCGTGCACTTGAGCGCAAATGAGCGGCCGCAGTCGTCGCAGCCAAAGGGGCGTTCTCCCGTGTGGCTGCGCATGTGGGCAACCAGGTTCGTCTTTTGACGGCAGCGGTAGTCGCACGCGCCACAGCGGAACGGCCGCTCGTCCGTGTGCTTCATCCGGTGCAGCAGGAGCAGCTGGATCCGCTCGCACTTGTACGGGCACGCGTCGCAGCGGAACGGCGGCAGCCCGTTCGCGTTCCCGAAGTGCTCCTTCATGTGCGTGTAGTACTCGCGGTTCCACTTGCACGTGAAGTCACACAGTGCACAGGTGAATGTCACGTCCTTTGCGTGGGCGTGGGAGACGTGCTGCTGGAGTCGCGAGGCTCCGTAGCCGACATAGCTGCAGTGGCTGCACTTGACGCCGTCTTTCCAGTAAGTGCGGCTCGATGATTCGTTGGACTGGTCTGCGCTGCCGTCGTCTGTGGGCGACGGCTCCGGGGGATCGTTCTTTTCCACGAGGAGGTTGTGCAGGATGCCCAGGCTTGGTTTCGTGTCGCAGTCGCTGTCACTGGACTGGCAGTCGTCCAGGGAAGGCTGCCTTCGGTGCTCGCCATCCTTTGCACCTGTAATTAGTGTAACATTTCATGTCTCGTACTGCGACCAGAAAATGTCAATCCCAAACAAGAACACTATCACTGTGAGATGTCAGAGCTCGATTTAAATTCATGTATTCCCCTTTTTGGACAAAGTACTTCCACCCCTTGTCAGAAGCAAAGATCACCATTGCCGTTCGGGCGGAGCTTTCAAACAAAATAGCCCAACGTTTAGCAAAAATTTAAGAGTGCCCTCCATTTTCTGTGAAGAAAAAATTCATGCTTTTATCGAAGTCAGAAAGAAAATTAGCACGTAATAGGTTTATATAAATGAGAATGTTAATTTACTGACGTCTCCTTGCAAATCAACTTCACGGACTCTGTTCAGTATACACTCTTCCAAGATACGCTCCTCGGTTGCCAATGATGATGATGCAGCTGGTGCAACTCTCATGCACCCATTAGCTAGAAACTTTCTGCTACTCTCTTGGGACTGTTGAAACCTGCTCGGCACAATTCTCACCTATATTTTGTAGTTTTGCATTCTAAGTTATTTTACACTGGGAGAAAAAGGGCCGGTACGCGCCGGCCTGCCATTTAAGCGTTGCTGCTCGACATTCACGGGAAGCGAAGGGACGATAGAATGTCGAACGGCCCGCGAAGCGATTTTGGGAGCAATGACAACTGTTTTCCCAATTTCCAGAGCTAAACTGTGTAGAGTCCCTCTCAGTCATCGCCAACAATAGCTGTTCGGGTTGGGGATGGGGAACGAATCAAATGCATTGATTCCTTTGCCACGGTGGTGGTGTTGTACAAAAAAGGATGCTCTCCCCAGAACGTGCCTCCAAAACAAGGTCCTCTTGGACTCCATCCAATCGTCAAGATGTGACTGCCGTCGACACTGTAGTGCTGTGCTATTTGAGACCTTTCTCAAATAAATCCTTTTTAGATAATGCGACACCGTGTGGTACATTCAATATATTGTTTGAATGGTAACACATGCCAAATTTTATGTAAGGGTCCTGTCGTGTATATTGGCAAACTCATTATTCGTACGTGTGCAATATGCATGCCTGCGGCTATCTTCTGTTGTAAATGGTTTTCAACGGCTAAGCACTTTGTTGACCGACAAGGCTAAGTGGTCATCCTCGTCAAAACTCGTTGTAATATAAAAAAAAACCAAACATTCCGATCGCATTTGTTTTGTTGCGTGCATACCCATCAAAAATAGTTTACAGAATGCGGTACAATGCTTTCTCAACGTCCTCGGAAAAACATATACATAATGGAACACAAAAAACAGTGGGAAAAGGCAAGAATTTAGATGCCAGCAATGTATGAAATTGCGTCTGCGCCTATTGAAATCAACAGCTCACTTGGTTAGGGTTAGCTCTGAAAACACCCTTGGACAGTGTGTGCTGACCGACAATAGTAATGGCATCGTACTTTGTTAACTGATTAATCTGGCGATAAATAGAAACGACAAAACACAGACCTAACACATCAATGGCCTATAATTTACTGCAGTTGAAACTAAATAGAAACAAAATTATCAGAGTACAGATTAGCTGAGGTGACAATAATTTTGAACCAAATGTTTACCTTTTTTTTTTTTCGTGGCCTTTAAACTTGTTTATTTGATAGCCTTGAGAGTTTAGGGACTGATTGATGTTTTGAGAGCTTTGACAGTGTTGCACGCTACGCACGAAACTGAGTATGGGTGTTGTTGCTTTTTGCCCCTAGTGTTACAGAGACTGAACTTCCTTCACCCCTAATGTGATTGCGGGGTGGAAGCTCATGGGACCAGTCGTATGCTTATCCTTCACCTGATGACACTGCCATTCATACACACGCGCAGAAAGTGGGGTCAGGTGATAAAAGAGAGGCGGTTGATTGGTCCGGCGAGTGCGTTTGTCCCACCGCACCGTAAGCTTAGGGATGAATGGAGTATAACAGTGTCACATTGGAAAGTTGGTGCCACATATAGTGATACTGTTCCCACAGGTTACAAGGACAACACATTCATTATTTTACCCTGGCTGCTGCAGGAACTGGTTTGCTTACCGCCATCCCGCCCGTCTTCGTCATCCTCGTCTAATCCGTCGGTCGACAGCGTTTCCTCGGACCCGTCCCTCGGCCCGCCTCCGGTAGATCCACCTTCCTCTTCGTCCATCCCACGTCCTCCAGCAAGTCCCTCGATGGCTGCGGAGACGGCAAGATGCATAAAGCTCTCCTCGTCCACCGTCCCGGCGGACTGCGAGAACTCCAGGCGGAGTCGCTCCTGCTTCTCCCCGCTCATGTGTGCCAGGGGCACGGCGTTCTCGTCCAGAGTCTCCAAGAAAAAATAGAGGCAGCGCCGGTTCTCGGCAAACAGCGGCTCGTTGCCGAGGAAGTGGGATAGGGCATCGCAGTCCACGGACCCCCAGTCGACGAAGGTCAGGAGGAAACGCAGCTGGCCCTCCCGCTCCTCGAGGTCGTGCGAGACCCAACGGGTGACCAGTGTCAGCAAGGGCAGACCCCGAGGCAGTCCAAGTTTTTGGTCAGACAGGAAGGACACCAACTGGTCCGCCGCGAAGCGGAGCAACCTCGGATCATCCAGTACAGCCTCCACATTGTCTCGGATGAAGCCCACGACCGCCTTGAGCAACAGGGGCACATTGTACCGTTCGGCCAGTTCCCTCACCGCCAGACAGTTGGACAGACAGAGCTGGCGCTCAAGGTACTCGGCGCAGTAGTTCTTTAGCTTGAAGATAAGGAAGTGGTTGGACAGCTGCAGCAACTCGGCTGCATTGGCGCGGTTGATGCTGATGCAGCCGGAATACATGTATCCCAGGAGGGACTGGAAAGCGTTCTGGTTCTTGCACGCTATGTTCATCTGCTCGAGGACCGTTTTGTGCATGCGCAGCACGGAGTCGAAGTAGGGACTGCAAGCCGCTAGCACGGCTCTGTGGGCGCGGAACTTCCGCCCTTCGACGTGGAGGACGATGTCGCAGAAACGACCCTTGTCCTGCTGTTGTCGAAGCTTTTCTAGAAGCGCTCCCCCGTGGGAGCTCTCGGCAAAGTTCATGACTGATGTGTCGACCCGAGTTCTCGGAGCCATCGCGGCCCCTGACTAGTTTTTTTCTTTTCTTTGCGGATTGATTAGCTTTTTTGCCTCAGCGGGCGGCAACAACGGAAATATGGACTCCCAGAAACAACTTTTTCAAAAGGGACGGGGAGCGTGATCGTAACCACACGGAGAAACTCGCAACAGCGAAGTGGGAGGGCATGTTACTCCGAATTTAAACGGAATGAAGCTAAGCTGAAATGAGGAAACGAAGCAGAAAAATCTAAGTGAGCTTACCGACAAACAAAAGCAAAGGAGAAGTCGGAGGGGAAGTTGCCAAGAGCGGTCTTGATGAAAGGACACATCGGACTGTCGGTTCGCCGAATTAGGCCTAGGCAATCGACGGGTTGTCTTAATTTACGGACGACATCTGACGGTGTTTTCGATGTGCAGAAGCGCAACCGGTGAACTTTCGAGAAAGAAGTTGTCAATCCAGCGACGTCTACGACAAGATTTGATACGCTGATGGTCGTTAGGCGCACGACAAGGGGCAGAATCGGGCGCGGACGCCGAGCCCCCTCCGACACGGGTGATGTGGTTACCATAGCAACGACAGAAACGGCGTTGCACGGCGCCGTTGGCGGCTTGAATGTGACGCTTCTTTTGTGCTTTTGCCGTTTGACTGATCTCACGTCCACTGCGGAAACAACGCCCGCCGCCTCCTCCTTTTGTCAGGCTACAAATAGCCTAAGAACATACCCCGCATTCCACTGTCAACATCTCAGCGCCTTTTTGCCATAGCGGGTGCATACTTCGACGGGGCGTCGCGGACTTTAAATTTGCCAAGCGTTTGCAGCCAAATGTTACTGAACGCTGTGAGTTTCCGTAATATCCATGATTCGACAAAGCTTTAATTCTAACGCACGTTTTCACAAAGTAAACAAGTCGCACGTGCGTCGGTCAACGTTCCGTCTCGGTTCTCCCAGATTCACGCAGCAGGCAGCGTACAAGTTCGCAACAATACGAATCGAAAAAGTATCCGCTGGCCTCTGCAAAAAATTCTTAATCAAGGCGAGGTACTCCTCGCTCTGTTTAAACACGATCGGGAGGCTAATTCATCTCTTACAATTAGTAACGGACTCGACCGCTTGAGGGAATGTTATCCGTAATGGCGGCTGATAAGTAGCGTGGATGGCACTGGCTAGAATTGTAAAGCTTTTTCAAACGCCAAGCGATCAATTCGCCGGCGCAACGCGCTGGTCGTCGGCACCGTCAATGCTTACTTGATCACTCAATCACAGTACTTACCGGTGACACTTTGGGCGATGTCGACACATTCAAACTTGAGGACGGGCCATCCGGACAATCCGCCGAACAAAGGGCATTATTGACACAGCACTCCCTCCACAAGTTGTCGAAGTGCAGCAAAGTCGGCCCGACTTCCGCGCCGAGCTTTTTCGCCACGTCACGACGGTGGTGTCGTCATTTCGGACACAGAAAGAAGCCACATTCGACAGTCACACGCCGCGGAAAAGTTGCGCAGGTCGTGGAAGCAGCGACGACGGACGGAAGATCCCGCGATCCCCGCTGTCGACTTTCTCCGCGAGAGCTGACGCGCGCGTGGTGGAAAGGAGGTTGCCAGAGTAGTGAGAGAGGATGAAAAAGAAAGAAAGAGAAACCAACTAACCTTTCGCTTGCGGTCCCATCGGTCGGAGGAGCCGCGATTTTTTTCCCGTTTGAGATGCTGGAAGTGCCGACGAGTGTTCCACGCAGCACGCCGCTCGAGGTCGGTCTCTAGCGCCCCGGGCTCAAAATTCCCGCCCCGTGCGGCGCAGCTCTCGACTCTTCCGAACGTCAGACAGCTCGCATTGGACGCCGAGGCAACGACACACCGACTCAACATGGCCGACGTTGCTGAAACCCGCTTCGAAGTGGAGCTTCAAGATTCGGCCGGTTTGCTGTCCAAGCAGGCCGGCTCGCCGTACATCCGAGATCGGAAAATGCTCGACGGATCGAGCAAGCCCAGGGTAAGCATCGAACAACCGACCGACGGTCTGTTCTCTCCCGATAAAAGGGACGGAGCCGCCGGCGGCGGGCTGTCGCCACGGCGAGGAAAACCCATGGGCGACCGTACTACGTGCGGTACCTTTCGGGGGCAGTAACCGGACAGTTGCCCGACGTGTGTTCGCGTGACTTTTTTTTATTGAGTTGGTTTTGGGAGCCGTTGGGGAAGGAAACCGGCCACCTGTAAAGTGTGTGATGGTTGGAGATGTGTGTAAAGTAAGCGCACAGCTCGAGCTTCGGCGAGCGCGAGGTCCCGTTTCGGGTCAGTCCGGTCCGTTTTGCGACGTAGACAGCTCGAACGGCCGCGTGTTTCGACGATACAATCGTTTGTGCGAGTGACTCCGACCACTTCCGATTCGGGGAGTCACATCGAGCTTGACATTTTGTTGCGCGACCGCAGTGTGGGAAAGCAGAAAATGCGACCGTATGCGTCGCCGGCTTGAATGTATGAGCGCTGCCGAGTGACGAGTCGTTTCAGCGGGTTTGCGGTTTTTATTTTGTTTCTGTGGTAAAACTGGGGCTGGGGATTTCGTACGAGCCTTGCAGCATAAACTGTCCCGTGTCTGTCTAAAAAAAAAAAAGAGTAAGTCGCTAGAGCAGGTTGGAGATAAGAGCTTTGGCTGACGTTGCGAAAGGACACCGGAGAGCACTTTGGCCGCCTAGGCGGACGCAACTAGGTGTTGGGTAGTCCAGTGACGTTCCCCCGGCGGCTAGCACACGTCAGGGACGTCGGTGATGATGTTGCGCTACTGGCGGCTTTGCATCCTCTTTTCGCACGGGAATAAAGTATACGGCAGCCTGTCATTTTTGTTGTTCAGTTTTTGTCCGCGAAGAAAGAACCCAAACAGCAACGTTGCAACGAGGCATTTTGGTTACAGGCGTCTATTCACACAACCCTCGGCGATCACGTGAAGCCATCGTGCCCCCCTCCCCATTGAATTGAAATTTCTTAGTGAATAGTCCCCCTTTCCATACCATACTGGCTAGACCGCTTTTTTTAAGGTCTTTGCTTGCATCATCAGGTGCGTTTTTTTTTTTCTTCTTAAAATCGCTGTTAGTGTTTTTTTTTTTTGAGTGATGGATGAAAGGTGACAACGCGATATGCACGCAAACGAAAACGGAAGGAGCAATAGGGCTTATTTTACGGCGCTTTTATTATTATTTTCATTTGTTTATTATTTGCCGGAGGCTCCATTTGTCTTTTGTGGACGTCTTCGCGCAAAAATACGTGACCTCGATTTATAGTCTGTCTTGGACGAGTTTCAATGAATTCGCGGATCCTCACTTTTTTGTCTTCTTTTTTCTGTGGGCCGTTAATTCTCTTTCAATATTTATGCCGCGTCTACGTTGCTCTGTGCCGCCTGCCTCTTTATATATCCTTGTTTAAGTTTTCAGTTCGATCTCTCTTTTTTTCTTCTTTCGAGTTGTTTTTGTTTCTTTCGATTATTTTCCACCTATTGCGCTCTCTAATAAAATCCGGATGCAGAGTTGCGTGACTTGTAATCATTCCAACTTGCGTGGCGTATTCTTCGCGAAACTCAAAAGAATGTTCGTTTTGTGTTTTCACATCACTTTTTTCTTTCCTGTGTTACTAAAAAAAGGAGACAGAATCATTATGCGCATTTGCAATGACTAGACCCTGCGCTTGTGGAAGAAGCGGTACACTACCCGTCCTTAGATGTTGCCAATATGGGTTTTTACATCTGACTTGCTGTTTGTTTGTTTTTCTCCCGTCCGTTTTTGCACAAGGTTGTACGGCCCTTTTTTTTTTCCTATCTCTTGCAATGGAATGTGGTGACGAAACATTGTGTGTATGTTCTTTCGGGTAAATAGCGGTGGTCGTGAATGTTGATTAAGTGATTTTAAGTTTGCGGGCGAAGGCCATGCCTGCATAGGATAGGTGAATTTTCCGTTGTCGGTGCATCGCAGAATTGGCATACATTAGGGTTGAGTAAACCGTTTTTCTTTTCATGGTCCGAACTTTGCACTGTTCGGTTACGTGGGCGTCATGTATGAAGGTCATACTGTTTCTCGAGAATTTGTTTCAGCTTGGAATGAATTGGGCGCTCAGTATAGTATAAATGGTGTTTTGATGCACGAGTTCAAGGCATGGTCACTTTCGGTGTTTATTTCCAAGTTCGTCTGCAAAGAAGCGTCTGCTCTGGCTTCAACGCGATTTATCAACCGATGATGATGATTGTCAGACTTGTGATCTGAAAGCAGCACCCAATGTATGCTAGAGGTCCAACTGGCGCTAGTGTCTATGCCACTTCCGGGACGCAAATTGAAGCAGAGGGCAACCAGTCCACTTTTGTGCAGTTAAAAATGAAAGTTAAAATACCAACAGTCCAGTGCGGGTGCAGAACAGACTATTTCTGTGAAAAAAGGAAGGAAAAGAAGCGGAGAGAAAGATGTGGAAGGAAAGAATGCAGGGAAAACCAGCTTTAACTATGTATAGGGGACGAAAACAGAAAATAAGGAAGGAACATTGGTATGTAAATTCACGGGGGATCTCGTTATTCGAGGATAGAGCAGGAGTATTGAGGACTATGACATATAGGGAAGAGTATGGGGAAATTGATACGTGGTGTGCGGGAAGACGAGACGACAGAATATTTGGTGTTGAGGTGCACAGGGCTTGCTCCCGCCCCTCGGAGTGGGGGACGTATTGGACCGGAGCGCTGGGGTTTGCAGACGAGAACGAAAGACTGGATGATAAGTGCATTGAAATAACAGAGGAGATGGGAAAACTGGTGGAAATTATCTAGGGAGAATAGAATGACGTACAACTAACTGACGCAACTGGGGTCAGGCGGCACAGAGGAAAATTGGGACTCCCTCCCGCGTGGCTCCGGCCCAAAGTCTCCACCCTGTCTCCCAGTGGGCCCAGTGCCGGGGTAACGCCGACTAGGTTTGACCAGACGAAAGTTGGCGACTCCCTCGCCGAGGAGGAGGAGGAGGAGGAGGAGGGAAAACGTTTTTAGGTTATTTTTTTTTCTTGCCCGAGACCCCGAAGGTTATTCCGGTGATATCCCACAGCGCCTGGTGATAGTTACGAAATTGCAGGGGGTATGCAAATTGGCCAAGGCAAAAAAGAAATCATACTTTTGGTTCGTACAATTTAGGCTAGGTGGCCCGAGCTACCGCCCGATATAAAGGGTACAGCCGTCAGCATCTATCCATTCATCCATCCTATGGGAAAACGCGCCTGCATTTTGTCTCTCCGTCGGGAAGTAACATGTAACACGTTTGTTATGTGGGTCGTACCGAACAGTGTGTACCTTTATTAACATTGTAAACGTGTAATTTCTTTAGTTAGCGCATTTTTTTTTCATCAGTGAATGATGTTTAAATTTGCTATATTTCAGGCCCAAACCTGCGTTCCACAGCAGGTGTTTAAAAACAAGCGAGGATTCTAAGCAAAATCACAATCGAAAATAATGTAGAGCGTGTTCAAGGTTCGCCAGCATTCCGGTGACGCTTATATATTGCTCATATGCCCGTCCTGTTACTATATGAAAGTGACCTCGTCGTGCATTATTACTGCAGGTTGAAAACATTCGAAATGTAAAGAATAAAGTACGTGGGCTATGAAACGTGTCTCTTTTTATTATTTTCTACGCCGGGCAGCTTTCATCAGGCACTTGTTCCCAAATATTACGAGCGCGCGGGTGATGTTTTGAACGTGGAACAAGCATCTGCGCACAAAGCAGAAAGAATAAAGCGGTACTGATTGAAAATCGAACTATATTACGTGACCTTCGATTTATTTTGATCGTACATGCCCAGGGAGTTACTGATCCTGTGTTACTGCGTAGTTCTTGCTGTCTCTCTTGGTTTTCTAAATGTTCTTCGTTCCTTTGGCACGTATATCTCCCATACCGAAAGGCGCCGACGTCGTGTTCGCGCTAACAGTGTCCGACAGTACACAAAATTACACGTACGAAGCCATTCTAGGCTATAGCACCGTTTTAATGCGATGAGATCGAAATAAAAACGCCGCAACTGACCAATTATTTCGTCTGCCTGACTGAGGAATGTTCCAAGCTCCTAGTATACGTACGAATTATTCTGGATATTTGCTCTTATAATCGAGCGCAGGGAAAAAAATTCGCGCACTTTTTTTTTTTAATAGAAATGCATTACCGGAAGTTAATTTTCGACTGGTTGCTGACCACTTCAATTTGCGACCGCACACTAGCGCCAGTTGAATGAACCTCTTGCGTATATGTAATAACCCTGGCTCCACCTACAGCTCGCGGCCGTCAACGGTTGTCCTGTCTTTGTTTGTACGTCGGTGTCTGTACGTCGGTGTATGGCAGTACTCGTTGTTTCTGCTGGATTCGAAAGTGAACCATCGTGGAGAAGTTGAAGACCCTTCTATCGGTTCTCCAAGCGAGCAAGAAAACAATCTCGGGCTAATCTTTTCTCGTTTATGCCGGCTCCACTGCACCCGGAAACTGCTCTATTGCGGCAATTCGGAACGCATCTAATGACAGTGATTTGCCTTTGTGCCACGGCATAGGACAGTTTTATTTTTTTATTTTTTAATTATTGGGAGGTGGTTTTCTCTACGTACAACTTGGATCTTGTGCAAGCGCATGGAGCGGTCATAGGATAGGAACTCGAGACCTTGGAAGCGGTTTAGGCATGGACAGGGACCGTACCGAAGGTATGCAGGCTCATCTGATTGGTTCCGACCTTAGTGACTCCGAACATTAACGGCATTGGATTGGTTACATTGGTTGTGGGGATCGGCTACACAGCACATTGACCACATCCCATTGGCTGAGATGAGTTTGCAGCCTTGCGCGCAGTCCATCCCAACGGGATTGGGCGCGGAGAGACAGGCCGGACCACTGAATCGCATTGGGCAACAGCCTTTATTGTCTTCGAAAAAACAAATAAAGATGTACACACTTATCTTCGTCCGCACTCGTAATGATAGCTAGCTTATTTGTTTCATCTTTTGTTCTCGTATTTTTTTCTTATAATCATATGTGCGTGCGTGCTTTTTTTTTTTTTCACTGCGAGATGGCAGTATAGCTAGATGCTGCGTACTTTTTTCTGTATTGATGGAAGATGTTTGTGCGGTTGTGAGACCATGGCATCTGCGCAGGAAATAACGAAACAAGACACTGGGTGCAGCCTGGAAACTATTATAGGAGTGGCTGAGAAAGGCAAACCGATAAACACCGTTACGGACCAAAAACATGTCTGCAAGAGGAAATTGACAGGCGCGATCGGCCCGAGCGTAATATGTTTAGAATGTGGGTTGGGGCAGTCGAAATTTCATTATAAGAAGGGGGAAAGAAAATAGGTGTAGTCCGCATAGTAGTTTTAGATGTTGTTGTTCCCTTGGCGACTCTCAACGCCACGTAGCAGGCGCACCTCGAAACGCCGCGCAAGCGCAGGCGGCGGTCTTGCTCTTTTGGTTTGCGATCACACACCCCGACTTGGTTGTCTGCTAGGTGCGAAGCAGACGATTACAGCGCTTGGTGATGTTTTAGCCAACATCTGTCTAAATTATGTCTAGGGCTACATACTCGGAATAGTGTGCGTCCGGAAACCCACGATAAAGTACTGAAACGTTAATATTATAAATACTACAAATAAAAAAGTGCAATCAAATAGAAAACTCTTGGAGTCTTGCTTGGGAGCGCTTGTCCTTTTTGCTACTCACGGGCTGCAGTGTGGTTCGCCGTCTCCGTCGAGATTGCCAGACAGCGTTCCCTGCAAAAAGAATAATAAAAAAGAAGGGAGGCACCTGAAATCGATGAACTCGCTCGTCTACACAGGAATAAATTCAAAACAAACCTTCTTCCCCCGTTCTAACTCAATAAAAACAAACAAACAAAACGTTTTGCTTGAGTGTCGGCAGATGGCGACACGAGTATTGGGAGCTTTCGCCATCTGACGCCAGCTTTGCGCAACTGCTTTTGATCTGAGAAAACAACAAATTCTGCATTTTTTTTTATTGTTACGTGTCGTACGTGTTTGCATTTACCGCATAATAATACTAATAAAAAAGAGAAAATAAGTTTATACAAATTAATTAAAAAAATGCTGTTTTTTTTAATTTCTGTAAATTGTTATCGGTTGCTTCAACCGGAGTGCATGCAACGATAGATATATTGCATATTTCTTGCTGTTATTGGAAATGTGGCTTGATTTTTTTTTTTAGTTGCATAATCTTTATAACACGGTGACAAGCTTTCTTGGCAATGAAGCCAACTCGCGGTGCGCGTTGAGCGCCGATCACTGCTGTGCTCGCACGTTCTTCACTTCGGAAATGTCAGAAAAAAAAAAAAAATCTGAAAACCGTTTACAGTTCCTTGTAACGCCGAATTAGAGCGCAGCTCTTGAGGAGGAGGATGGAAAGGCACTGAGGGAAGGGTATACCGCTCCTCCTCCTTCTACTCCTCCCCTCATTCCTCAATCTCCTCCGGGGGGGGGGGGGGGGGGGGGGGGACGGGACGCCGCTCAAGCCGGAAACAGGCGCCTAAGAGCTGCGCTCTAAAAGTTGTCTCGAGTCTTTTTAGTTGGAATCGTCTATTGGCGGTAGTGACGATTCGAACATGCTACTTTCTGGACTTTATGGATACGGTGAGCTCTGGCGATATCGCTTTACTTTGTCGTGGATTTTCTTTAAACATTTCTGGAGGATGGGAGAGCGCTTTCCGTATTTAGTATAAAAAACTGCTCTGCCCAACAAAAGAAACAAACAAAAAAAAAAAACAGCAATATTAATTTTTTTTGTTGAAATGCTAAACCGCAGATAGTCGCGATCCTGGTGGTGACATAATAACGGAGGTAGGTACGGCCGACGTCTGTTTGCTTCAAGAGCCAGACAGTAGTCGGAAATTAAAGGAAACATGAAACAATTTTTCTACTTTCGCTAAATACTACATAGAATCATTCCCTCACTTGCCTTAGTTTTTTTTTCTGTGCAATGGCAGTAGCCAAAAAAAAAAATTTGAGAAATATGAGCTCCGCTCATGCTCTCAACTTGGAGCCAGTACAAGCGGTCACGTAACCTGGTGCCTATCCTGGGCTGTCCTGCAGGTAGAAAGCGCGTGGTGAGCTCCAGGGAATTGTTAGAGTTCGGCTATTCTTATCACCGCAGTAGTTGGACACGAGCCGCTTCCCGAGTGTCCGCCGAAGCATCGATCGTTACGAGCCGAAGTCTAGTGCTGACGCAGTTCTCGTATCCAATCCACGAGCCGCGCTCGACTGTCGTCAGGCGGGTGGTTTCGATTCCACAATTATCAAGCTTTGCGAAGGCAAGACTGAAAGAAACAGTCTTCTTTTATCCTCGCAATTTCACCGTGACAAAGAAACTTCTGAATCAGTGGCGGTCTGTTCGAGTATAGGGAGTATTCACTGGCGGCCATAGCTGTGTGCGCGACTGCTGAGCGCGTGCTGACGGCGTGCTTCCACAGTTCTTTCGCCGTGAGCTCGTTCCGAGCATTCGCTCTAATATCGCCCTCAAATATGGCGTCCAGTGAATACTCCCTTTACTTGGGCCAGACTATATACTCTTTCACCTTATGATGTACCACAGGAAAGTCTACAAGCGCGAGCCCCTTGCTCTAGGGCACGTCTCGGTGGCGCAAGCTCTCGTGCATCCGAGAAAAGATCCGGCAGCCATCGGCCACCGGGAACTTTGATTACTTTATTGCTCTACGACACTATATGCTCCTCTCTCTCCCCCTATCTCCGACTTAAATCTACAATAAAAACATATTCCAGCATTCCCTTTTTGCGTGATAGTGTTCTGTGGCTAGCGACAATCATTTCCTCGCGAAGATCACGATTATGGCGCAGTATTTGACGGAAGTAGCAGACGACACCCCTCGCGTGTTCTGGCAAAACGGCCGAAACAATCTTTTTTCGTATTTCCCCGCTCGCTGTCAAGGATAAGGGGATTCGCTTCAACCAGCAAAATATGGCCGCCGATGCCTGTTTACTGAGCAGTCGTGCCTGTCGCCATCCCACTTGCTGGCGTCACGGGTGATAATACAGGGACACATCGACGGACAACAGAATCCCCAAATACTCGAGCCCCGCCTAAATGCAATAGAGCGTGAACACTGTCGGCATGTTAACTTAGGAAAGGTTAACATGGCGACAGTGTTCATGCTCTGGGTAAGAAAAAGCATGGCGTGTGGTATAAGCCGGATCCTTACACGAGGTGCAAGGTGAGCCCTGAGAACGTGTTTGCTGCTCTAGAGTACTTCACGAAAGACGAGCTACGATGTTCGGACCAAGGTCCCAAATAGAAAGACGTGAACTCTGTCATGCTCGACGGAGAGAAAACGTTCGTGCCAAAGCGCTTCCTGACACGCTCAATCCGAGAGGCATTTCGTGTATACAAAGACAAGCATCCTGGTTCTGGCGTTGGGCTAACGAAATTTTATTTTTTTGTGCCCTAGATGGGGTCAAATGTCTTCCACACTAGGAAGTGGGCGTTTGTGTGCGCTGCGCCAATTATTACCTTTGTATTACCACTGTAGAGAACGTTACAGGCTCAACCTTCAACACTGGTGAAATGGTCTCAGCATTTCTGTGCGACCCACTAACAAGTCTGTGTCTTTAAGGAGACTGTGATCAGTGCCCTAAAGGCCAGTCTTTTACACTCGAGGAGCTTCATATCCCAGAGTATGAAGAGATTGTGCTTACAACATAAGAATCCGGCGACCTTGTGAAAAAGAAAAAAACTGTGGATCCTGAAAATTTTCTAAAAGTCGTTTAAGTAACGATTAAAAGTTGGATATTTCACGACCATATCCGACAACTGCGAGATAAAGCGATCTACGATGAAAAGCAGTGTACGCAACGCGGGAGCATTGTCTTTCATTTTGACTTTGCTCAAAACTGAACCATCGTGCTTCCTGACAAAGTTCAAGCATACCACTGGGAAAAAAAAAAAGTTACGATATTTACATGTGTAGTGACAAGAAAATCTACAAACAGCTTTGCTATATCCTCAGTGAGGACCTGTGTGACGACGCCGCTCACACGTGCTTGGCTCCAGAAGAAGTGAAAGAGTGGGTTGAAGACAACGTTGCGGTATACTGGCACGTGACGTACGTAAGTGACGGGGCCACCAGTCATTTTAAAAATCGCTACCAGCTTCACCAGTTTGCACAGAACGGTTGCCCACAAGCGTAGTGGTTATTTTTGGCGTCTGGACACGGGAAAACGCATGCGACGGAGTTGGCGGAGTCATGAAGCACCATGCAGGCCACGCTGAACAACATGAGAGAACGTTCAGTAAACGCAATTCAGACGGCCAGGACAATGGTGAGCGTTTTATCAGACAAACTGGGTGCATCTTGTGTATCTGGACGAAAATACGGTTGTACAATATCGTCAAAAAAAAAAAAAAAAAAAAAGAAGAGTGGATGACGGTGCGCGCCTTTCCTGGCATTCAGTCGTTCACGCTGTGGAAGTCATTAACAGAAGAGATCTACGACATATATGTAGCGCGGACAGTCGGCTCTGGTTAGAGGAAATTTATTAAATGGGTACAACAAGGAAAGCGTTAGCGTAAAGTGTTGAATTTGATTCCCCAAGGACTGCTCATTTTTAATGCAGGCACATCTTATTTATCAGTCCTTCGCGGGGTATTTAACCTACTGTTTTCTTGCCACGATCCATTCGTACACTGAGAGTATCGAAGCTGCCACGGTCCGGCGCGGTGGCACCCTTCACCTGAAATATTTTGTCCCCGGAAGTGCATAACCAACCTAAACAATTTTAGTATTATATGTTTATTTTTGTGAGTGGAAGGAAAGTTATTTCTTTTATTCTAAATACAAAATATACCGGAAAGTAAAACTTCACACTGCATCTCTTTTCTCGAATCACTAGTCTCTAATACGATATCTCTATCTACGCTGTATATAAAATGCTGTATATAGTTTCTCCTCACTTTCACTGTGTGGCCGATTTCTCTAGTTGTCAATGACCTCATCTGAATAAAAATATATTAAAGATGTGTTCTAGTTTCATGAAACTGGAACTCAGAGTCACTTCTTGTTTAGGGCACTGCTAAGTGTAGGCATTGAAAAAGGACACTACTTTGGGGAGTTATATCTTATTTCTCAATAAAATAATGCAACATGTTTTTAATAGAAATGAATGCCGAAATAGCGTATAACTGGTACCCAAATGTAAGAAAAATCGAAGCTGTTTTTTTTTTTAATTCGCATCGGAAGTTTTCGTTGTTTGATTTTTTCCCCATGTTTGCCTACATATATCACGATTATAATATCGCTCAGATACCAAATATATATTCTAAATAATAGCCATATATAAGGAGAATACTATCTGAAAAGTATATGATAATGATTAAATCATTTCATGCGATACGGGCCTCCAAATTTTGCCATTTGTCGTTCGAGCTAGCATGTTTGGCAGTTTTTAGAAAAATAAATATAATGTAAATAAATATTATTACTACCTATTACAAGCAATCTGCACCCATAGTTTGTTACTAAAAATTAATAGAATTCTCCTAATTTTATCGGTTTAGTTATTCACTTTCAAACGTGCCTCCTCCATGAGTGCGCGTTAATTCAACTGTCCACCTCTTCATGCTTTACGAATTTTCCTGTCCCCAAAACTTTTTCTCTGGTCAAAACTAAGCGTGGATTCGTTTATACCCGACACTAGACAGTGACATATAAAAACATCAGTTGATTTTAAAATGTCGACCAGCCACCCTTTGGTCGATCTTATCTGAAATCACCATATTATCACCCTCAGCCGCTCCGCTGTACGCAGTAATTGATTTTATTGTTGAAGCGATGATTGCTCCGACGACGCGATGCTTTACATATTGCTAATTTCAGATGAAAGTGACGTTCTTAGTGAGTAATTCCATCAGTGTCATATTTCCCGAAGTGTTACTGTAATCGTAAAGAGACAAAATACACACTGCGCGTAAAAGTGACAAGACTGATGTGACGCGTGACAGCTTCTCAATAGAGCTATACAGTAAGTCATTTAATTGCGGAACCACCAAGTGACCCGAAAACGCAGTTCGCTACAGATTGGTCTCGGCTGACGAAAGCGTTACGTATTGAGTGTGGTGCCATTACTGTCGTCTCTCCTGGAGTGGTACAACCACTGTGAAGAGGCGGAGGCGAAAAAGTGACAACGCTGATAGTGTGACACGTACAAGCCGCCGAGGCCGAAGAACGGGGTCAATTCGATCGCTTGTAGCCGATGAAAGTGATTGGCGCCATTACTGCCATCTTTTCTGAACGGTTGTCCCAGAACCGTCAAGAGTAGAGGCGTGGTAGTATATATGATGCGTACCAGCTTGTAATTAATCTAATTTCCTAAAACGCGACGAATTAAATTGCTTCTTGGCCATTCCATCTCTCCTGAAAGGTCCTAAAACCGTGAAGGGATAAAAGCGTGGAGTGGTCCTTGACGGGATCTTATCTCTGATTTCATCTCGAGGACGCTTGAAAGGGTGTATTAGACCACAATTCGTAGTACCGATAAGTCCGATCAAAGCTCGAAGCTGACAGGCAGGCCTCGAGTGGGGACCTCTTGGAAGCCTCAGACCCGCAGCCGATGATCTAGCCAAGGGACATATATCTTCTTCAGGACCGCTGATGAAGTTCGTAGCCCTCCAGATGCCACGTGTCTCGGCGAGACTTCCAGAACGGCAGATAATGATGAGAGGGCTTTATTTCACTGGCTGTCGTAGACGCGACAGACGAGAACGCCGCGTTCTAGCTTGTGATCCTTGCGCATGCTCATTCAGCGTCCGTGAGTGGTGTAGCCGGCGATAATGAACGCGCAAAGACCATGCACGTTCACCGTCACAATGCACTTTTGGCACTGTGTGCGGAGCGCAATTCGTCTGCTTCGTGACGTCAGAACGACGCCAAGCTCTTATTGGCTGATTGAAAAAAAAAGTGAGTTCAGGCATTTAGCATATATGTCTACCCACTGTCCTGTCAATCAAAGCCAATCAGAGCCAATCAGAGCTCGCCGTCGTTCTGACGTCACCACAACGTCTGCGCAAGAAGCAGACGACTTGCTCTGCGCATAGGCCCTGCTTGCAGATTGCTAGAGTATCGCGTTCCTATTCTTTTCGCCGCCGACTCCGTACTGGCGGAGAAGCGGTCACGTGGGCCGAGCTGGATTCAAGCCTCGTGCGGAAAAGCGACCTTGCAGGCGCCGAGTTTCGGGCCGAGCGTGTTTCTCGCTTTGCGTTTGAGAAACACACGACACCTTGTACTATAAAATCGAACGAACTGGAGTTTTTTTTTTTGACAAATTGAACATTATATGTTGCCACTGGGTACAGTACAATCGTGTTGTTTTACAACGCGAGCGGCGTTTGTAAACATGTTTCCAAAGTCTGGTTAAGCAGACGACACGAAGGACCATCGCGTTGCTCGCGTCTGCGGCGCTCGCGGAGTGATACGGGACCGGCACATCCGTGCACCTCGGACTGGACAGAAGGGGACGACGTTTCCGTCGGCTACTACGTTCTACCGAGGCGCACCGAAGGCATAAAGAGAAACAGGAGACAAACGAAGCGACGAGGGCGCACGCGTGGCGTGTCGCCGCAGCTCCCGCACGGCGCAGCAATCCGCGCCTCCGGGTTAATTCTCCTGCAGAAGCGACGGCCGCTTCCGGCGGTGCATCTTGGATCCAACATGACCGTCCTGGGAGCACCATTGGGCGCGTTCAGTAGCGGCTTCCTCAGCTCCGAGCGAAGTAACTCAAAACAAAATTCTCAAAACACCTAAAAAAAAAAAAAAAGTTTTTTTTTGCGACGAAAATAATCCCTGGAGAAGGGAAACAAGAGGGACAAAGGATAAACACAAGTATCCAAACACAGCTCTGTGACTGGTGCGCGACCGAAAAAATCCGCTTGGTCCGGGTATCGAACCCGGGACCTCTTTAAATCTTTAATTGCATTATAATCATAACCTTAAATTGCAAGCTTCACCCTTGTTGGCATTAGACTGGTGGCGGCTGATAAAACCCGTTTGCTCTACTGACGTCTAACCCCCGGTTAGCTCAGTTGGTAGAACGCTCCACCTGTAATGGAGAGGTCCCGGGTTCGATACCCGGACCAGGCGGATTTTTTCGGTCGCGCACCAGTCACCTCGCTGTGTTTGGAGATTTGTGTTCGTCCTTTGTCCCTCTTGTTCCCCTTCTCCAGGGAATATTTTCGTCATTCTTGTCCAGCTCGCTTGCACCTTTGCATTTAATTGCATTATAATCAAAACGTTTTTTTTTTAGTTGTTTTTACGCAGTTTCCGCTTCCTTTCCTGTGGCAGACGGCCTCCGAATAAAATGAAAGCAGACGACTCCGAGCATGATCGCCTTTATTTGACCTGGGTATTGGAGTCCTGAAATTTCTTCAGCGGTTCGAAAATGCGTCATACCGCGTTCTTTTCACTCCTCGCGCACCGTCTCTCAGGACTCGGTGCACGAGGGCGCGACTCCTTTACTCCGGAGTAACCTGCACCGGAAGTCGGTTTTGGCCGTCCGATCGAAGAAGCGCGAGCTACTTGACTCTCGGGCCTCGGCATGGCCCGAGAGCCAAGTGCTCCCCCGGAGGCCATGCTCCCGGAGCCGCTACCCAAACGTGCCCATTACGATACCCTGCTCCGCAAGCGGAGTATATACGGAGCATAGTGTGCCAGTTCCCAGAGCAGACGTTTTCTAACCGTAGTTGGATTCCGCGGGACCTTCTTGCCCTCCTTAGCACGTGCATCGCTTCAGTTGGTTGTTTACTCTGACTGATAGATGGCGTAAGGATTCCCCTCTGGGATAGGGCTCTGAAATATGCCTGTTCCGGCTGGAAGACGGCGCTGTTGGGTTACGTTTTAGGCAAGCTTGTACAAGGGAATGGCTGTCACGGCTCTTGTGTAAACTGGTACTGAACCTTCGCTACGTTTGTTTCGAAAAAAGTTTGAAAATGTTTCCTTTGAATACTTTGGCACCCCAGCATAGTATACATAAAAACCACCATTTCTGCAAAAAACAAAACAAAACAAAAAAACACTTGATTTTGTTAATTTATTATTATTATTACTTTTTTTTTCGCGTAAAAACCTTTTCGCTACCCTCCCCATTTCCTGATTTCTTGACTGACTTTGAATGCTATACTGAGGTCAACTACGCATGTCACTCAAACCGGCATCGGATTAGACGCGTATTCTTATTGCACATAAGCGTCGTTGTCATTTTTTAGGTTTATATTTTCCGTTTCCAAATATATTTATAACCTGAAACGTGCATAACCACGAACAAAGGTAGGGGGAGGCCGCAGTAGAACGCGTTTGATTGACATCAATTTTAAGTGGTCTAAGTGATTGATTTAGTAGTTTATTTGCGCGTAGAACATGTTTTTTAACCTACCGAGTATGCTTTATGAGAATTACCGTAGGGACTCTTCATTGCAACCAAAATCCTCTTTTCTTTTTAGTACTTTGTAGCAGTGGTTTTCACTTATTGATGTTTCGCGGACCCTTTGTGGATTGGCGGAGATGATGGAGGACCCCGTTCATGGTGAGGGAAAGGGAAATGTATAGGTTAGGATAGTTGTTTAATAAATGAATATAAATAAGGGCTAGTTTGAAGTAGACTTCTCTCATTGACATGCACGCAAGAAAACTCACCCGAAAATTAAAAAAAAAAAGAAAAATAATAAAAAAAATTAAACGTTTCTTCTCAATCTAAAAAAAAATGGAAGAAAAAAAAATTCCGGGCTTGATTGATGAGGCAGAACTTCACAGACTCCTAGAATGTCTTCACGGACCCCTCCCCATTTTAAAGCCCCAGCACTATACTATAGTATTACTAGACGCGACACCACGGGTTTTTGGAGGATAGGGGCTGTTGCCTTTCTGCGGCGCCGCGGTTCTCCTGAGCCAATACAGAGTTGAGATAAAAAATTAAGATTGACGTCGGAGAGAAAAAAAGAATTCAACGGCCACTCGCCATATTTAAATGCGCCGCCCTAAAAAATTGGCTTGCTCTTTATGTTTATACAGCCTTGATGGAGATGCGCCTCAACGGGTAATCGGTCTCTTAGCTGTAGATGAGAAATTTAGCCAGTGCGGTACAACCGCTAACCTGGGGTTTTTAACGTGCATCACGCAGTAGTGATCACACGAACGCGTGCCGGTACGAAACTCATCCAGATCGAAACGGGCGGGGGCGGCGGGGATCGAACCCAGGAGGTTCCCAGCGCAAGCTTTCGCTCCACGCTCCGAGCTGAGACGCGTTAGCCCACTCGGCCACTTCCTCCCATATGCGCCGCCCCCCGTTAATTAAGCTCATATATACGCCCCTCTGGCTCCGGTATAAACTTACCCCGAATGTGGCATCTACGTTTAAAATGTCTCGACTCTTTTTGTAGAACGACGAAACCGAGCAACAACGAGGATTCGCCCTGAACCTGAACCCCAACCTGAGCCCGATCCAGAACCCGAACCGAATGGAAAGTGCGAGCACGGACGATGCCTCGTCCGCGCCTAAAAACGACCGTGTACGTATAATTATATGCGCACACTAAATATGACACACTTTATAGCACACTATACAGCACCATGCATGCGTTATTACAACACGTAGTCACTAACCTATGCGGAGAGCAAGTCGTCTGCTGCTTTTGCAGGGCTTGCGGTGACGTCAGAACGATGCAGAGTTCTGATTGGCTCTGGTTGAAGGATAGTAAGTACAGACCTCAAAGCAAGCTGCCTTCAGGTCTACCCACTATCCTTCAAGCAGAGCCAATCAGAGCTCGGCGTCGTTGTGACGTCACCGCATGTCCTGTGCAAGAAGCAGACGACTTGCTCTCCGCATACTCACGAACCCTGCAGTCACACTGCCCCGCACGTCGTACAAAAGACACGGGTGTTTGGTGGGGACACGATGATAGAAGCATCTGGGGACATGCCTCGGATGGAGGGACGGATGGATGTTGGCAACCTTTTTTAACGGGCGGTAGCTCGCGCCACCTAGCCTAGTCAAGCTGCGTTCGAAACATGCTTGTTTCATGTTAGAGATGATATGTGCTTGGAACATTTGTGGAGACTGTCTTTTGTAGGATGTATGAGCAGAGTGCGACCGCGGCTTACATTGCAAGTGCCGACTTGGCATTTTATCGTGTATGTGTGCGTGTGTGGTATCGGGAGTGCGAAATACACGTCGGTGGTTTCCTCCAACCGAATCCCAAAGAAGCCGGATTCGATTGGGGGAACGCCGTAAAACGAAACGTACCAGACCGAACTGAACGATTAGGCCGGATCTAAAGTGGATCCGCGTGGACAAGGGTGAGACAATATTTCTCGACCCGCGTTTTTTTTTTAGTCGGAATTTACAGCACGGCGAGACCGTATATTGCGGTCGAGCGTCACATCTCCGAATGCAACAAATGCACGCCAAAATTAAATGTAAACATTTAATTAAAATTTGCTGGTTTATTAGCTAACTGATTAGTAATTTGGCCTCTTCTTAGTGGCCAAAAACCTGAATGAAAAAAAGGCGTTACAAGTTGTTTTTTTAGTTGACCCCTCCCCCCCCCCCCCCCCACCCCACCCAGAATAACAACCCCCCCCCCCCCCCCCAAAAAAAAAAATACGTTGTCTGCGTTTTCTACACTAGATTTCTAGGAACTGAGGCGTCCGCCGCAGCGGCGTGACATCAGAGCTGCCAGGAAACAGTCTGCACCTAATTAATTAAAAAAAACGAACTTTTTTTTTTAATGGAAAGTCTGACTGGAATGCCATTTTAAACAGGGGCCATCGCCTAGATCATCTATGGTGCTACCATACTGATACAGGCTCGCTACTGTGACGAATGTGGGTTGGATTGAAGTCCGTCAATTGTTTTTGATGGTAGCCATTTTGGTTCCTACGCCATGAATAAGAATTCTTTTGTAGGGTACCCCTAGCAAACAAATATACGGCTGCGTCTAATAACTATACAAGAACACGTAATAAATTGGGTAGAAGTTTTGTTACGGCTCATGCAACTTGTATGAACCCTGGTATGCTCATTGGACTATCCAGACAACATCTTTTTTATATATTCCATGAGTCATAAAATATACGATCCGTTTATCCAGACGCGGCATTCGTGCAAGCCCTTGAGTTGTTTGCTGGCATGGCACAGTAGATGGTACGATCAGATACATCGGTGAGTATTTTAATTTGCCAAAGAAAAAAACATGTATAATAGTCCCATTTTCGTAATGGACAATAACTTTGTAAAAGTTTCTAGAAAAAAAATTTTCCACAGAGATTTTGGAGAGGATTAAGGTGAAATTCTAGATTTAGGCTGCTTGATTTTCGTACCCAGTTTTGTCATTTTTCATACATGGGTAAAAACAAAAACTCGCAGTAATTTTCTTGTAAATGTATGCTGCATGGCCATTTTTGCCCTTTAGATTAACTGCTTTGGCATATTTTATGCCATAAATAATAATAAAAACAGCCAAACATTGCATCTTTGACGTTTTTGTGACATATTTGGAGCCTTTCATCTTAGATTTCCTTGTACCTTTTGCTGACTAAATACTATACGCATGTAGGCCTATACATGCGCTATCGACTGGTTTAATTTATTTTTACAAAACATTTTTTTTGTAACAATAAAAACATAACTTGAGTTCGTTTTTTTGTTTGTTTTAAAGGCCATATTAATTTTTTTCTATTGTTTCCGATGATGTTAACTTTCTGGGGGTTTGGCCAAAGTTTGTTGCATTTCTTTTTTGTAGAAGGGGCCAAACACAGATACAAACACATTAAATGCCGACATAAAACCTCTGTTTTCTGCGAGGAAGATAACCGTCTTAGCGCTCCCCCTCTCCTAAGCTGAGAGGGGAGCCAAGTTGGGGAAAGGTAAAACGTGGAGAGGATATAGGAAAGGAGGGCGCGGGCAAAAGTGGAAAACGCGAAGTGTACTTCGGCCTTTAATCGACAAAAGGAGAGTTTCGCAGGTTGGCTTTACTGCAAGATTTTAGCCTGAAAATACCAAGGGCAGGGGGGTCGGAAGTGTTTAGGAGGTGAAGGGGCGACACTGAGTGAGTGCAAACATGTATTTATTTTTATCGAAGAATCTCCTGCCTTGGCCGAGTTATCCTGAGGCAAAAGTTGTAGGGGTTGAAAGACTACAGCCCGGGGGGGGGGGGGGGGGGTAGGGTAGGGTAGGGTAGGGTAGGGTAGGGTAGGGTAGGGTAGGGTAGGGTAGGGTAGGGTAGGGTAGGGTAGGGTAGGGTAGGGTAGGGTAGGGTAGGGTAGGGGTAGGGGTAGGGTAGGGGTAGGGGTAGGGTAGGGTAGGGTAGGGGTAGGGGTAGGGGTAGGGGTAGGCGGCCATCACGTCGAGGTGATGGATGGGTCGCAGATCTTGTTATGGAATCCATCATTGAATCGAAGATGACTTTCCTATGTTCCGATGAGACCTAGGGTCGGGCCTAGAGCCACTAAATGAGCTACGCTTAGGGTGTCGGCACTTTGTTCCCCGATATTGTCGTGGGCGCCGCTTATGACAGAGCAGACGCAACTGCCGATCGTCATGATTCAAAAGTGCGACGACCTCAGTAATAGATTCGGCGTTAGGAAACTCGTGTAATATTGTTTTGCTTTGTCGCGAACTGTTCAAACATTTGCTGAGGACAGAGAAGCGTTTCTTGTGATTTCAGATAAAGCTTCAGGTATCTGGCAACCATGATTTTAAGCCACAAGATGGGTAAGTGTCGTTACTCTGAAGCGTAGCTTATCTAGTGGCTCTAGTCGGACCCACTAGTCAAGCTTCCTCGGTCCGTCATCTTTTTGTTTAAGATGGCTGTGGAGAGGGGGGAAGGGAGGGAGTTATGTGGACGTGCCTTCATTAGCAGAAAATGTCTGCTCCTATTCCTCCGCTGTTCTGACTTTACTGGCAACACATGAATAATAATATTAATTATTATTATTATTATTACAATTAATAAAGTTAGGACCCTTATATTGTTGTTTGTCTCTTCTTCAATATCTGATAAAATAAATGGAGATTGTGACCACTCTAGATTGTATTTCTTTTTATCGGTCATCTTGCCTGTGTCCTTCAGTTTGTCATGTTCTTTTCCTCGCGTAGAGAGCGCTGACTTAATCATAACAGCCGTGAAAGCATGACGATATCTACAACGGGCAGACCTGATGTTGTCACTAGCATTCCAGACCCCTAGCTGCTCCTGCACTTTATTTTCGAACTTACTTGTGTCCAGCTTTAACAGTGACTGATGTTCACAAATTTGGTCGAGTATCATGCGATGGCCGACATAAAAAAAAAAATTATAATTATATCAGAATGACCGTTTTCCCAGTACCCCAACGTGGATCTGTTGAGGTCAGCTTTGTAAAATGCTCGTGATGATCATGTCTTGCTTTGCAATTTCATCTTTGAGAAAGTACAAAATCAAAGACAGATTGGTATGCAGCACACATAGGCACATACTGTTTGCTTTGAGTTGATCTTAATTAATTTTAGATGGAGCGATTAAAATGTTATAACCTCCGTTTTGGCTTTCATGAACATCAGGTAGGTCTCCCAATATACCTTTATCACGTATATTCTGACTACGACTTTTTTCTTGCAATCTTGTATGATTTTCACGCATGTTTCATGTTTGATCTTTGAATAAAATTAGTGAAGATCGTCCTTGTGTAGTACTCAGTGGCCAAGTTCTATACTAGACGCTAACCTTGCACCCACGGAAAAAACAACAACAAAAAAAGTCACAATTTTGATGCTCGAAAGTGAGTATTCAGGTGTGTCCATTTTGACGGCAGGTATTCGATGCTTCGGGGATTAATCGGGAATTATTGTAACACGGGCAAAAGTGAGTATCTGAAGCTGGCACCTCTCCCTGTTGTTGAGCAACGACTTGACAAAACCTTAGCGCATGTTGAGCCACTACTCACCATACGCGAAGCAGGAGCGATAAGCTGGGTAGTCTCAGATGTTTGGTTTTGCCTTACAGACAACAGCTAATTTCCTAAAAAAAAAACAAAAAAAAACAGTGAATTGATAGCGACTTTTTGTTTGTCTTCCTTTCTTTTCGCCTTTGACTACTGACATTTTATGTTATTCGCCGACAGGAATATCCGTGGACTCCTGTTTCGTCCGCCGCCCGAAATTGCTTCCTTAAAATCCCTGTAATGACATTTGAGCTTCGGACTTATTAATGTTATTAGCTCATTAGTGGTTTGGCCTACTCGGGGAACAAGTAGTATTCGGGGAACGTCCGATGACGGCAGTGTGTTGAAAACGCACGACCAGTGATATCACCGGTGTAACCATTTTGTAATTGACAATCGGCAAAAACCGTAAAAAAAATTTTTTTTTAGGCTAATAAACGTGTTTCGTTCCGTAAACCATCGTTATTCTTTCAAGAAAGCGTTCTTATTGAGCGAGAAAGATGAAAAAAAAAAAAAGACGCATATCTTAATATATGTCAGGCTGAACTCAGCGGATCCACGTCGAAGTGCGCGTTTCTACCGAGCGAAAGCTTTCATTCCGATGGATCTTATTTTTATGTTGACCGTCGTAAAAAGGCTCGAAAAAAAAATTTTAACGACAGCTATTCGTCAAGCTGGACACAGTGCAAGTTGGACTGTAAAGAAAGCTCAAGCCGGGGATTGGAATGATAGCTGCGACGCAATGACCGTCGCAGTGATTATTACTGCTGCACCGTTTGCGTCCAAAGTGATTAATTAGCCTGCTGCATCCTGCTACATTGGACCAAAATCTTTGGAATTTGCGCCAACTTTGAGTCAAAACTTTATTCCACATAAATGAAAATGCGCATTTTATGCGCATTTTATGCGCATTTTATGAACTTTTGAAAAGCTATATGCGCATTTTCAGAACTTTTGATTATCGCCTCAATTAATGTAGTACTATTCGATTGCATTTCGTATTAAAGACTGAGAGTACTCGGAAGTTGCCTTTTTTTTAAATAAAGCGGGCTCAAATTATGGTTAAATAAATTTTTAAATTAAAATAATATATATAAATTACTTCTTGAAAATGAATTGAACTAAAGTGGTACCAGTATATAGCACATGTATAGGCCTACAGGCATATAGTATGTAGTAAACAATATTTATAAAACAATCCTAAGAAACAATTAAGGCTTTAGATATGTCGCCCAATCGTAAAAGATGCAATGTTTGGCCTTTTCTTTTTTTATCTGGCACAAAATATGACAAAGCAGTTTAGATTAAAAGGGAAACAAAATCCATGTAATATGCATTTACACGAAAAATTTAGAGTGGTTTCCTTTTTACCTATTTATGAGAACCGACAGAACTGGGAACAAAAATCAAGCAGCTTAACTGTAAGATATGGCATCTTGCCCCACTTCAAAGTTTCGTTAAAAAAGATAGGAAATTGTTTTGTTGGTTAGAGAATTGGGGCTATATTATACGGAAGGATTTAGGAAACGCGGCTCAAATCGCTCCTGCGAAATACGCATCGCGCAGGAGAAAGAGGTTGATGCCGTAGTGGTCCCTGCCAAAGGACACATTTACGAAAATTATCAGCGTTCAGTTTAATTGGGGTACTTAATTATGTTTAGTAATTAAATTTTTAGCGATTAATTTTAAATTTATGTTTTCGACTAGAAACTTGACGCGAAATAATCGAGAACTACTAAATCCACCAATATAACAATAGTATAAGGCGCTCGCAGCATTTTACGGCGCTCCTAAAGATTGCTAAATTTGGACGCGTTTCTAGGTTTCGATTTTTTATCAGAGTGAATCTCCGCGCCAGTATTCCCTGCCCGTGGTCAAAACACGCGGTGCGTCTTGACACTGCGGGACCGACGTCCAAAAAGTGAAACCTCGTGTGGCAGTCCGGAGCTTTCTCTTGCCTCCTATATGCGAATGTATGCTGCGCATTTTGGCCACAGGGGCACGTGCCATCGCTGGCGTGGAGCAGAGCCGTACATGTAGAGAGTTTGGCCATTCATTTGGAAGTATAGGAGACAAATCGGGAGGCGCCATTGACCGAAAGCGGGCGGGGCATGTTCCAGGCCGTCTTGACAAATTCGATTGTGGCCGACCAGAAGCCGGAAATAATACCCTGGCGGTGGTCGCCAGAAACAAACTTAATAAGTGGGTCGGGGGTAACTCTCGGTGATTGAAAATACGGTGCAGGTGATGTATCCATCATGGTCATCCAAGATTATGGCGGAAGAGTGCGACTAGCGAAACGATCGACATAATCCGTACGCCAGGCGGCTAGCGCCGGGAATCTGCCGTCCGAGCGGTCACACTCTGCCCTAGCGAAAAAGAGTTTAGCGGCGCATTCGTTTCTTATATCTTTTTGCATGATCATGATGGAAACATCACGTGCACCCTATTTTCAACCATGAAGGGCTACTACATTTAACTCTTACGCGCTTATTCAAACCATATACCTATGATTAAAACAGTTTCTCGCTACCACCGCTAGGGGATCCTTTTCAACTTCTGGTTGGCCATAAGAGCATGCATGTCAAGCCCTCTTTCTGCGTCTGATGCACGCCCTGGTCCTGTCCGCGTCTCCCATTGACCAAACTCTCTCTACACACGGCTCTGGCGTGGAGAAACGCTCCGTAAGAAACCGAAACCTAGAAAGGCGTCTTTATCTTAAACGTATACCTCATTATTCCTCTTTTTCCATTAGAGCGTATCCCGAAAGAGCGCTACCCTGATTACCGTCGGAAGCGTAGTTGGTGGGGCCAACAAAAAGTTGACGGGCATTTCGTAATAACGTTGAGAAGGCGTCTCTCGGTGTTTCCGGCTTGGCTTGTGTCGCGCGTTGCTGCCAAACAAGCCCGAGGCGTCGCGAGCTCGGTTGGCTGCCCCAGTCTTGCTTGACTTCCCGTTCTCCAAGCCTCGATAATTAGTGTCGAAATATATTTTCGATATTTCCTGTTGGATCTGGATCTGCCCGGCCTAGAACTTGGGTAACTCGAGCGTTTGCAAAAATTGTTGTGTGTAGGACTTTATTTATTTATTTTTTTCCCCGTCCTTTTGACGCCGTTTATGTGGCAAAAGAAGCCCGCGGAGACGGATTACTTTTTTTTTATTGCATTTGTATTGCGTTGTTAATGACTCCACTATTGATTGTAGTCGAAAAGCAATTACAGTTACATTACACCTAGAAAGTTACACTAGTTTCAAATGACGTTGTCACTGCCTCACCTATTCACACGGCGGAGCTATATTTATTGTTTATAGCAGTCAAAGTCATTCTTCATCGGATCGCGCGGCGGCGCGTTTTTTTTTTCTCTCTCGGGGCGCTACCTGGCGGCAGCCGATGCAACCCCATGGTCACGTGGTTTTAACGAACGAACATGGCGAGCACGGAGGGAGTATTATTACGTCGAAAGATAGGCTATACAGGGTGTTTCTTGATTTTATATGTTCTTGGATGTTTATTCATATAGAAGGCCGTGGTTTGTTGGACTCGTAGATATGTTTTCAGCCATTGTTATGTTATACGTGTTTTAATGTTGACGCTCTACGTGTGCACTAAAGTTACCACTCGTGGAGCAGGTACAAGGCTAGCGGTTTCGGTAAGGCGCCTGCACAATTTTTCCGTCTCTTATCTAGCCCCAGCCTTGTACCTGCTCTGCGAGTGGTAACTTTAGCGCACTACTGCGCTTCCCACGCGCTCAGTCTTTCTAAAAATTATTGATTTAGGGGTTTCGGACGACGCTCAGCAAGTTTCGAACTGGGACCATATGTCTATTTTCACTAATTAAAGCGTTAATTAGTGAATTTTAATTAGCCGACTTATCACAAAGATTAGCCACCCACATAATGTCCCCCTGGGCGTATAACTCACTCGCACAAACCGCATACTGTAAGAGTAGCTTTCACAGCTTTTTTTTAAAAACAAATTTGCAAGAATAAAAAAAAAACCGATATATATATATATATATATATATATATATATATACATACACACGTTTTATTAGGCAGTGTGCACGCTGGGATGGCCAATACATATGCCTGTGTAAACATTTAGTGAAAACCATGGATTGGAATCCATATTTATTTATTTCATTACCCTCAAAACTCAGATGGCGTCACAAAAAAAAAAGTTGCAAATGGACAAAAAGTGAAAGCCGTTTACAACTCCCTGTAACGCCGAATTGGAGCGCAGCTCTTGAGGAGGAGGAGGGAAGGGCACTGAGGGCCACGTGTTCTCTTTCGGGGGGGGGGGGGGGGGAAGGGTCACAGGGGAAAAGGTCACGTGACCCCCTTCCGAGGCCACGTGACCTCGGAAGGGGGTCACGTGACCTCGGAAGGGGGTCACGTGACCTGGGGGTGTCACGTGACCTGGGGAGGGGTCACGTGACTCCCCAGGTCACGTGACCCCCACCCAGTCACGTGACCAAAATTTCCCCGCTAGATTTTGCGGGGACATTTTTCCGCTAGATTTAGCGGGGAAATTTTTCCGCTATAATTAGCGGGGAAATTTTCCCGCTAGATTTAACGGGGAAATTTACACATAATGCACCGCGCGGTTACGCCGACGGCGACGGCGACGCCGACGCCGCTCAAGCCGGAAACGGGCGCCTAAGAGTTGCGCTCTAAAGAAGAAAAAAAAAGAAACTGGCACTTTCAGTAAGTAAACTGATGCGTCGGTGATTGTGGCGATTGTGGTGGGCAGGTGGTTCCATGGGGCGGTAGATTGAATTATAAAACGAATGAAAAAAAAATTATTAGTACGACAGTGAAGGACATCTACTTTATGGCGGTTATATGTTGTATGTATACGTTTTATACGTACGCCTTTTCTGTGCAGTAAGTCGTGTAGACAGCTTCGTCCAGTTTTGACACTGATTTTCTTCGTATTGTCCAATATTTTTGTTTGGGGACTTTCACGGCTCTTAATTGTTATCGTTTTCGATTGTATTGTGCCCGACCTTTCTTGTAGATCTTGTTATCCTTTCTGTGCGTTGTGTTTTCCATGCACTCGTGCTAACTTTGTTAGGGGCAAGAACTTCGTCAATCCGCACCATTGTGATTTTGTGTATCCCCCCCCCCCCCCCCCCCTCCCCTCTTCCCATTGTGGTTGTGATTTCAATGCAGTTGAGTTCAATTTACTATAACCTTTAAAATAACATTCGTTTTTGGTCTGGAACAGGTATATACGTTGAATGAAGAGTGCGCAGACATAGTTCCTTGTGTACCATATCAGACTGCATCCCCTTAACAAGTGCGTCAAACGGCCGCTGATACGCAGTTTTCATGGTAAACATGCGGCCGAAACACCCTGATTATGTTGAGGTAGTAGGGGCTACAAACACTGGAATCCGGTATATGAGATCGTGCCTCCGTTGTTATTACTGCCATTATGCTGATACTACGTGCTCCTTTTTGAGGTAGGCGTAACAGCGGTGTGGGAATCGTTCCAGTGGACCACTTTGGTCGGGGAAGTCAAATTCGTCATCGCGGTAAACGGAACTTTACGAACTTCGATCGAAACCTGGGGATTGGCTAGGCTCGGCGAGGGAAATTTTAAGCGAAATTCGTCGACGTTTGACGTATGGACAGTGTTGCCTGACTTCTACGCAAAAAAATACAGAATTTCGGAAAACAAATGATTCATGTAAACTAGTTTATTTTAAATTTTACGGAATGATTCCCGATGTTTACACAATATAAAAGCAAACATGTTCCCTTTTAACGTTTTAGTTAGTTTATTAATATACAACATTAAAACATATATTTTACCCAATAGATATTGCACTTTTCCTCCGCTAGGTGGCGTCAGCTCATTTTTAACTTTCTCGCATGCGCACGAAATCGAACTTCCGTTGAGCCTAGAGGTTCGACTGGTTCGGCGAACCTTCGACCTTGGAGCAAGATTCAACGAAGTTCCACTTACGTACATTGTTGCCAGATTTCTACAACAAAATTTTCAATTTTGGAAATTTTGAAAATTATAAATAGTTTTTTTTTATATAAATGACTCCTTATGCTCGCATAATACAAAATCAAACCTGTGTATTTTTAATGTTTTAATTTATTTTGGTAACGCAAAACAGTGCAATAGGCGACAGACGCCCCTTGCACTATTCTTGCGCTAGGTAGCGTCATCTCATTTTCAACTGTCGCGCATTGTCGTCTCGCGGCGTGCGGTCATGCACCATCTACTGCGTGATGCACGTTGAAGACTCTAGCTGGCTGTCGTATACTACAGTGGCTAAATTTCTCCTCTAACAGCGTAAACCGGCGTCGCCATACTCCAAAGGCAGACCGGCCTTGCGTTGTTTAAACACGGACGTCAAATTTGGTTGGTTTGGTTGAGAGGAGCGGAGCGGAGGTGAGCCTCGGTGCAAGGGGGGAGCCCCGAAAATTTGGCGTTTGCGTGACGTCATCGGCATGATGATGTCACGTGACACCATGAAGCCACGTGACGCTGACGTCATGGTGCAAAGTGACGTCACAGAGGATCTACAGATGCTATGCATGTAGAGAGCCTTTCGCATATTTTTTTTTTTTTTTGGTACGTGTGCCGGTTGCCGCAACGCCCAGTGTATCACTTACGAGAAACTGTTTCCGGGGTAGCAGGAGTCCTCCGTCTAACCATGTAGTTGTTGCCAGGTTGCAAAGCGTTTCGTGTATCTTAGAAGGACCTCGGTTCAGTTTTAATTCGTTTGTCTTTACTCAAGCTAGTCCCATGCTAAGGAAACGACAGGCATGCATGCGTAATGCATATATACTGACAAGAAAAAAGCGGAAGTGACGTACCGGAAGCTGACGGAAGCTTCGTCTACCGCACGGCGCGCGCGCAGATGCTTGACCTCACTTAGACCTCACGAGAACCTATGCGGAGATCAAGTCGTCTGCTTTTGCGCAGAAGTTGCGATGACGTCAAAACGACGTCGAGCTCTGCGTTCTGACATCATCGCAACCCCTGTAAAAGAAGCAGACGAACTTGCGCTCGATATAGTTACAGACACTCGGTATAGTTTCAGACGGTACAGACACCTGGTAAGGCCAAATGCGGTCTTGTGTGTAAACAGCGCTTCGGCGTACGCACATGTCGGAATGCTTTTGTACCATTGTACTTTTGTACAGGTACAGGCACACCGACTTTTGTGAGTCCGCTAGTCCGATGTGTGTAGCGCTTATCAACCCTAAGATTGTCTCATGACCCCTTTAATTGTGCGATGTTCGGGACTTTGCAAACTCTGCGTCGGTGACCTCGCGCCTCTCGCGTGACCTGCTTGCAACGTCATATCGGCGATATCATGATGTACGTCATCAAGTCTTGTGTAATCTTCGCCCGAATTCACCTATACGGTCCCCCTAAGGGACCGTCCTCCGACGTCACGGATGACGTCACCGTTGTTTGCTTGAAATCGAGTGAGTAAACAAGCGTGTCGTCTGCTGCATAGTCCTTGGTCGGCATAACTAGCATCGCCTAGATTGCTGTTGATTTAGCTAATCCCCGACCCAAAAATGGAGCATGCTCTGTTGACATTCGCTAATTCCCGTCCGGGGGCGATCATGGGTGTCGTGTGCATCTCGCAACGCGAGAGGTTTTATCCGCGGAAAAGTTTGGTTGATGCGTTAATTGATTCTTATCTAGGCTTATCTTTCGTCCGCGCGAGGCTGGGTAATCCTAATGGCCCCCTTGTGATTTGCGCCTTGGGCTCGAGGTGGTCGCCGCACACAAATTGCCCAGCATGCGTCTTCCCGGGAAAAGCCCAAGCAAACTCCACTCAAAAAGAAAAAGAAAAAAGATAAGCGTCGTTTAGGCATCTGGAAAGGAGAAGAGTCGTGGCGAAAACGCGTGCTAGAATGCGCCAGCATGTGGAACGTGTCATCGGAAGTGTGCTCTCTTTGAGTTCGCGAAGGTAGAGGCGATAGTGACGATACTGCGGCCATCTTGTTGCTTGAAATCATTGTTGCCAGTTTATCTGAAATCGGAGGAAGAGCGTTCTACGTAGTTTTGAAGGGCTCGAGTTCAACCTTAACCACGCTTGTTTTATTGGCCATAGAACCATCGGTGGGACGCAGACCAGTCCTAAGTTTAGGAAATGACAGACATGAGCAACAATGGACCTTTTTCGAGTAAAGATCCGCCGTGTGTGTGTGGGGGGGGGGGGGGGCGAGAGGGAGAGGGAGAGGGAGAGGGAGGGAGGGAGGGAGGGAGGGAGGGAGGGAGGGAGGGAGGGAGGGAGGGGAGGGGAGGGGAGGGACGAGGGGTATCATGGGAGAAGGTGTACGCACATGTGCAGAGGTTTACTAGAAGAAGGTCCTTTCCTACTGCCGGAAAGAGAGAGAGAGAGAGAGCACGGATTGTAACGTTCGAGCTCACAAGCTGAAAAAAAAACAAAAAAAAAAAACAGTAGTTATTACGCAACATTGTTTCCCTCTCTATTTTTTTTTAAAAAAAGGAGAGGAATTCCTTTATATATTGAAGACAGCCCCAGCGTTGCAGCATACGCCTTACATGAGGTCTAGACTAAGAAAAGAATGAATGGAACAAAAGGATTGCTCATAAAAGATGCCGCTAATATTTCCGGCCTCGTCGCCGCGACCGCAATGTTCGATGCTTTCCTTATCGTTTGGAGATCGCTTGGCGTCTGGGGCGTTACATAATGATTTGGCGCGAGAAACAAACCGCGGGCGTTCTGTATAATAGCGGCTTCCATTTCACTCTCTGTCCGTCCGCCCTTGATGTGTTTCGAGCATGGGAGACCTCGGGAAAGTGTAAGGCCGTGGCATTGGGCGATGCAGAGAGCGCCGCTTCTGATTTCAAATGATCGATCACACCTGGGAGTGTGTTACGTATTTATAAGGTGCGCCTTCACGGACAGCAGCAGTCTCTGATAGTTTTTTTTCTTTTTTCTTGTTACGGAAATGATATATTTTTCCCATCAAGAAAAGGAAGAAGAGAGGGTCGTGGAAGTTAATAGTTTACCTACCTATATACTAAAGGCCATTTCGAAGGAATGAAAAAAAAAAAAAAAAAAAGAGAGAAATAGATTGTAGCCTATTTACGCCTGAATGCTTGCATTTATTGATAATTAAATTTGAAGCAGTGCCGTAATCACATTTCTTTTTGCCCGATATTTTTAGTCCAGTAACGAGTGCTTGAGCGCTTCAGTAAAAAACACGCAATGCGATTTGCATCAAAATTGACAAGTTTAGCCAAAGTTGAAGGAATTTTCTCAAGGGGGAAGAAGAGAAAAAAAGGGGGGGGGGGGGGCGTTTTAGCTGATAAGTGATTGACCTAAAAGATAAGAAATTTATCAAAGTGAACTCTTCGGAATCATAGCGGTTCGGGAGTTTTGAGTTCCAAAACAGCTCTGTCGAAAAACGCAATAAACATTGGACAGAACACGATCGAATATCACACGGAAATATGTGTTCGTGTTTTTACTTTGTATGTTTAATTCTTAAGTTTTTATACTTAAAGTTTTCATCTGTTTTCAAGAAAAAAAAAAGAACTTCTTTCTTAGCTTCGTTCTTAAACTTTTCTTCCGTTCTCAAAAAAAAAAAAAAAAGAAAAAAAAATGAATTTGTTTTATTAGGTTTTTAGAGAAAAGCGTCTTTCTGTCTTAGGATTGCACCAGCGCTTCTATCTCAATGAAAGTGCGTCGTGGTGCATGCCTTTTTGCCGATGTCCTGCTAACCAATTAATTATATCGTAGTTGCCTAATTACTAAATACACGCGATTTATCGCCGTTCCTTAGTTCAAAGAGCCTCCCGCCGTTATCAAGTGGGCGAAGCGATCGAGTCATTCAAAGCGGAGATTTGTCTTTGTGTCGATAGCGGGAACCACACCACGGCCCGACGTGTGTGGCATATTTATTTGTGTAACCGGCTCTTCGCACTCATCGTACGAACCACATCTCGCGCACCGCCGACACGCTGTACCCAAGGGCACCGAGCTTCTCCGGCGATGACGTATCCGGTCGTTGAACTCCGGGGACCAATCAGACGACGCGCAGTCTACGAAACGTCCCCGTGACGTCAGAGACGTCACCGAGGCGGAACGATTATGCGAGTCTCCACGGCTCAGATGGCGTGCATTAAAAAAAATATATATATAGAAAAGCAAGAACATGGGAAGAATCCCAACACGCAAATAGTGACAAAACAAAGAAGAAAACATCAGCCTCGCGTGCCGCCTTTGCATATGCAAACCCAACACCTCTCTTTAGGGAGCCTAGATTTAGGAGAGGGCGCAACTCTAACCATGGAGACCGTTTTGCAGTTTAATGGCGGACGTCGTCTGCGCAGATTGGGTGCTTGTGCGCATGCGTGAGTTGGCAAGCAGGCTTACGTGCGGAGAGGCTGAGCCAAGTGGAGACTTCCGCAGCCTCCTCGCTACCCGTACTGCAAACGCGGATCGTAAATCCCGTGACCCGAACGTGCAGTTGGAGACACTGATATCTAGGCACACTACACCTCCTCTCAACAAATCCTTGTTTCGCTTTTCTTTTTTCTTCTTTGGGCCGACGCCCTCCCCTACCTGTTCTCTGTTGCAGTGGCGAAGAAATCAGAACGCGGTCGTTGGTGGAAAGAAGTCCTGAGTTCGAAATCGGGGTGGGCACTTGGGACGTTTCGGTTGGAAAACGCTTTCATTCTCTCTCTCCCTCTCCATCGCGCTCTTCCTCTCATCGGATGACACATTCGGAGCAAGATGAGCTCTTACGGAGCGGTATCTTTCCACTGCAATCCCGTCGTCGCGAAAGATCCATCTGGATACCTGGTCAACGGCTGGATTACTACACAGTTCTACGAGTGAACGTTGTCTTCTATTCAGCGAAATCCAGGATACATTTGGATTTTGGTTTTGTGTGTGTGTGTGTGCGCGTGTGTCTCGGTGTGCGCGGACTCGTGGCGATTGAAGATTATGCAAGAAATAACGCTCTTCTGCACTATTATTATCAGTACCACGCGCGGTTACGAGCTGCAGCTTCCAGTGCCGACGTATAGATGCTTTGTTTCCTCGTGTGTACGTTGCGAAATTACGTAATGAATGTTCTTGGTGACGCTGGGCACGTTACCCAAGTGTAGGAGCGCCAGGACTGTTCCTCGAGCAAACCAGTTTGTACCGCCGAGAAGGTAGTGGTCTACTGCTGATCATCAAAATGCAAAGACTGTTTCTGTCGTCGTCAGGTGGAGCTGACCCGTGCTTTACGCGAATGACGACACGGTGTCGCAACCCGATGCCTTATCGCTACAACCGGTTGTTGCAGGGGTTGAGCGCCAACCGGAGTCGTCTAGTGGGCGAGCGTGCCCCGAAATTATTCAAATCCGAGGCAGCCGTGCTTTTACACGACCGGCATTGTCTGCGATGCTGGCAGAAAAGTGAAGCTTCCCAGGTATCTGCTATGGCTTCCAGACCATATGCAGTTTAACTTCATGGAGTTATTCGGAACCGACAAGAGCGTCCCTAGAGCCGATAAAATCCCCGGAAATAAAGACGGAACCCCGTGAAGTTCTAAGAAAGTTAAACAGCTTCTAGAGATAATTACATATTGGATTTCCTGTGCGAGGAGCTGTACAAAAATGCCCGAATGGGCCCAGTTGGCCCTGCTTCAAGTGTGACGTAATCTTCGCGCAGTGGGCGTTTGCGTTTCCCCTCAGTCTACCTTGGCGCAGTTCAGTCGCAAAGCCCTTCCAAGGTCAGGCGGTCGCTGGGCTAATCGGGTGCAATTGGCGTCGCCTTTTTTTTATCAGCGCGACAAAGCCGCTGTTTGCACCGGTTTTGCGCTCCCCAGTGGAACCTGCCCACCGAAGCGGAGCTGCAGCCAACTCGCGGCAAATCTCTTGGCAAGCCACTGCCGGCTTTCCGGGCCTGCCCAGAAGTGTCCAGACGCCGGTTGTGCCGACAGCAAGCCATAGCGGGAAGCTCGCGCAGTCCGTAGATCCATCTGCGCAAGTAACAGCCGGCGAATTTGAAAGGTTCTCTCGGTCACACGTAGTGAGCTGGACAGTGTGAAGAGTACTGTGTTTGTACAGGCCCGGGAAAACCTCCCGTGTGTTTGTACAGGCCCGGGAAAACCTCCCGTCTAGAAACCTTTGCAAAGCTGTTTGCGATAAGGGTCTGTGACTGACGTCGGTGCTCTGCCGTGGAGCACGGTGAACGGTGCTGACAGTGGCTACCAAGACGATGCGGACGCATCTCTACAAGAGTCGGCGAATGTGTCTCACGAACGCTATACACAACGTGCTTCGACTGTTGGAGAAGTGAGTTGTCCGATCCAGCCTTCCAGGCATAGCCGTCTTTCCTCCAGTAAGAAACTTGGCAGCGACGCTGTCGGCATTTTGTTGCGGCGGCCCACGCATACAGATCGAAGGCGTGTTCTGCTACCTGCGTCCGCCTTACCCGTTGCAGTTGGCTGGTCGGCAATTTAGGGGTCCGTCGTCCGCATGCCCAAACCTTCAATTTCCCTGGAGCGCAGAGAAGGGGTAACTTGCTGCTCACGTCGACCCGGCTGCAGCGCGTGACGGATGCTTGGCTCGGAGGAGCGTGTAATCGGCGTGACCTTGTGTTTGGTGGCTTTCTCCTCCTTCGTCATCCAACGGGCTTCTTCTCCGCACTGCACGGCGGCGACCGGCATCGTTGTCTGCGTCTGAGATCGGTCTCGCTGCTCGGCAAGAGCGGTCGTCTTCCGGAAAACTCCCACTTGACGGAAACTCCTCGCGCGGAGTTGGGTAAGATTCGAAGACCAGAAAAAAAGGTACAAACAAAAAAGACCGGGTGCACCGCGGTAGGAGAGGGGTTTCTTCTTTTGGCTCTATCCTGGAGGGCGTTACTTGACCGATACACTGAGGCAGCGACGTCCTGAAGAGATGGCATAAAGAATACTTTTCGCCGGCTGTTTGTTGCATTCGTGGGCCCTTCCGAGTTCCTTTCTGTTGCCGTCCCAAGGAGCCTTCTGTACACGACATTCGTAAATATCACGCTGGACTGCGTCTGAGTTGAAGAACAATATATGGACCTCTAAGGATGCACCAACTACACGCGTTCGTTCCTTGCCAGTTCATGTTCTGTGGATGTTCTGTTACGACCGACGAATAATTGAACCGACACGTGATACATCGGATCGACTTCGACGAAAGGCAGGAGTCTGGCATCTCGGAACTTTTCAGTGTACGAGTGAGTCAGGTTTCAGCCGGCGCGTCAGTTTGGAAAGTCTGGCGTGACTGCCGTGAATTGAAGACGACGGTCCCACCTTCATTTCGCATCATCCCATAAGTACTCGGGATCCGGTTCCAGCACAATCTCGACACCAGAAGACAATGCCTCAGTCTCTTAACGAAGCGACCGCCAGCACCGCCGCATCCGCTCATGAACTCTTGGCAAACTGAAGAATAGGCGGTTGGGTGCTGTTGCTGATTGTGGCTATGCTAATTGCGCCCGGGTCTTTCCAAGAACCCGATCAAGTTGCAAGCGGATTCCTTCAACGGAAGCGGAGTGAGGGGAGAGTGTCGAGCCGACTGACCAGACTTTGAGACGAACTCGGCCGTCGGTGTTTGTGCGTGCGTGTGCGCCTGCAACGTATACACCGTGACGTGGGCGAGAGGAGTGGAAGAGAACGCTTCGTGAGATTCCTGCGCTTCGCTGTTTTGCCGTCGTGTAAAAAACGACGGCGACCACGTAACTTTTCCGTCGTTTAGAAAACATGCGCGGCCCGCGGTGAATGGTGCAAGAGGAGGAAATACCTCGTCCGCGAAGCTGGATTGAGAGCGCCGTCGTCGCTGCTGCGGCAGTTGTCGCTCGCCCATTAGGGGTCCCTAGGAATTTGCGAGACAGTGTCTTTCTGCAGTCGCCCCCGTTGTTCTTCGTGCAGTGGAAGAACCTCACGCAGAAGGGATTTGTGGCGTTCGTGAAGTTTTCGAGCGCGGTGAACCTGTGGGATACCAACGGATTCGGGTCAATGATCTTCAGCTCTTTCGTGCTCTTAGCCTTCTCCGGTTTGCTTGCATGTTGAAACCACTGGAGTGTTGTGCGACGATGCTGTGCTAGTATCCCCGTGGAATGATATTTATCCTCGATACAGTTGTGATGATGAGTTTGTTGTGAATGCCCCCGCGGATATTCATCTGGGATTTTGTGTGGTCTGTGATCAATACCAACTGCGGAGTCGTTCTTTTTTTTTTTTGGTAGGATAAGAAATATGAAGCATTCAAGTGTTGTGCGTCGAATGCCTAGGAAATAGTTCTGTTGATTACTACATAGGTGAAATTTATTGTCTTCTTCTGGACTCGTGTTCCTGCCGCAGCCAGCTGTCAAGACCGAGTTCAAAAACAAAAGGAGTCTCTACTTCTTCAGCAAAGACTTGGGCCAAAGGGCAAGTTAGGTTTCGGTGGGAATGGTCTTCAAGTCACTCGACCTCTGACCCACGGATTGGATGGCCTAGTTCGAAAACAAGACCCCCTCTGACTGACCTCGAATTCCGGCCACTGGACCCAGACGTTTGCAAAGGAGCCAGTTTGTCGCAAGGACGAGGCAGATTTCGCGTGGGACCGTAAGAGAGCTAGGACATCCGTTGGACCCCGGACTCGAGTTCGGGCCAAGACGAGAGCATCCTGGATAACGACGTGAATCTCAGCGTGCGGCTGGGGCTGCTGGCCATGCTACAAGTGAAGAGAGTGCTAGCGGACATGCCTTACAATCAGGTGTCCAAGGTGAACTGGAAGCGTAGCTGGGAGGTTGCCGTCCCGGAGCCTGTGGCCAAGACGCCCGACGTCGTGCCGCTGCCCGCTCCGCCTCCTGGGATTCTGGTCAACAGGGCTGCCCGCCACTACGGCCCTTGCCCTCTGTGCATCAGCGTGAGTTCATACCGTGCTTTTATGCCGAACGGCGGAAACGGTGGTTCGCGCGGACCCCTAGCGAATAGTATTGTGATACTATTTTGTAGATGTACCCATGAATAGCTCCGTATTACTTGAACCTAAATCAATATAGTCACTGTGCTCCGAGCTTATAGCGGTTTCAGCGTTAGTTCCTTCAGATGTTAGCAAAACGTTGGCGCCTACTCCGAGGCTCTGCAGGATGTTCCTTCTCAAGTTCCTCCTGCCAGCTTTGCCTTTTTGTAATTCCTTTGAAAAAACACACATACTTGCGTACTTTAGATAAGGATACAATCAGAATATACTTACCCGTGTCCGGAAATACGTCCGTGCACATCTGACCTCGTGGTGCCATCCACGATACACCCGGTGTTGATGAGTTTCGTTGTCCCTCGCGTCGTTCACTCCCTCACCATCGGTAGACGACGCCTCGCAAGTTGCCATTTGCAGCGATGAATGGATGGATGGACTCGACTGAACCCCTTCAATAGGGTGGCGACTTGCGGGGCCTGGTGGCAGCTTGCGCCTCCCTGGCTGCAGTGCCACCTGCACAACACTCCTGCTGTTAGTTTTCACTCGTGTTCGACACTATAGAACAGTGTCTTCTCTGCTACATGGGCGCCGTCATGTTTGTTTACGCTGACGACATGACACAGAAGGGGGGCTGCCCTTTTTGCAAGACTTTGTTTTTTTAGAAACCTTCGCACGTATCGTGGCGCAAGAACGTCAAATATGCATAATCACGAAGCTTCAAGAGCAACACTGATGTCAAGAGTACTGAAAAACGGAAAAATCTTGGTTTATGCGCAGCCCCTTCCTTCACAAGAGCATACGTTTTAGATTATTATTTCCTATTTTTATCGCGAGGGGCTAGGATTTCGGACACTGGTCTGTACGTGGCTTACACATGACGCCACCTCACCATGCTTCTGGTCAATTCTACTCGTTCTTGCTCAGGGGAAAAAATTCACTGATGCATGATATAATTGTAACAGAATGTGCAGGTGGGTATAGTTCGTACATGATTACTACGTATAAGCCAAAAAAAAGAAAAGAAATCAAGGACTAAGACAAGGACATACAAAATACATGCTGCAGAAGGTACGCGTTCTGGAGCAAGGCCACCACAGTGCCAGCTGTTGTGACGGTGCACCGCCAGCTATAACTCATGTGCATGTCAACTTTGCTGATGAAGCGTCTGGGGCGGTCTGCTGATCAATGCGGCGCTCTCTCCCGGCGGCTCGAAGTTCCCCAAGAGGGATTTTCTGGTCATGTGACCGGCTCAGAGGGCAGGAAGTATACTTAGCGTTCCAGCCAACGTTACTAAAACACAGTTGGGAAACTCACCCTTGAAACCTAGACCGCTCGCGTCCACCGAGTCCATATTAAATACGATAACAGCGCCGCCCTTTAGCGACGAGTCAACCTGAACCAACACGTGCTGCCGTGCAGTTCCCGGAGTGGCTGCTGCGGGCAAAACAGGCTAAATAGCGGCGTTGCGATCGCCTTTAGTTCGGTTCTCGAGTACGTATCGGAGCCACTTTTTCAAAGCAGGCTCTATGGCAGTTCCCCAACTGAGTTGTTCTAGTAGCGTTAGTTCCAGCCGATCCCGCTCAGCCTTGCCTGTTGTTTTATTTAATTCTCGCTTAACACGATTGTTTCCAGAAATAACTTTACATGCCGCTCCTAGAGTATACACAAATGCAATTCAGTTCACTTCTCTTTCAAGCCTGTTCACCCTTTTTCTGCGCGCAAAAGCGGAATTGAATAATCGAAGCCAGGACGGAATTACAGAAGCCGTTTGCCCTTCTCGGCGTTATCAATTTTGTGCTGCATAGTCAAAGCTTACGCAGCTTCCACAGTTATCTAACGCTGTCAAAGCTATACTTGCACGAGCGCTTCGCCTCGTTTGGCGTCTCCTTCGCACGAGGGCGCTTGCGAATGAGACGCAAGACGAAACCACGTGCTATAGCATGCAGGGCTGAGCTGCAGCACCGCGGAGGCGACGCTATATACTTCGTCTCACCTTGGTGTGGACTGTATAGTATGGATCCTCGAGGGCTGTCCAAGCGCGAGCGGCTAAACTTGACTGCCCTGACTAGCCATAGCCCCCTCTATACTGACAAAGCCTGGCAGATCGCCACGACGCGCGGCCGCCGAAAGTGAAAAGACAGAGCGGCAGACAACGGATGAGAGGAGAGCCATGTAACGGGCGCCCTGCTGCGACGAGTCGCCGAAACACACTTCTCCCGAACGACGGAATGTCTGCTCGTGCTCCTCGCGTTCCTCGCGCTACCGCTTCTTTTTTCGTCGAGTTTGAAAACCATGTTTCGGGTCCTCGCCGCTGCAAAAGCTGTGCGTTGACCAAAAGGTTCCCCGAAAAATGCTCTGTGCTACCAGCGCTCCAAATCTGCGACGGGCACTTCATGACTCCGTCGTCGAACTGCCAGGCTTTGTGATTATAGAGAAGGCTATGCTGGAGCACTCGCTGCACGAGCGCGCGTGCAGCCGCCGAGGCTTCATCCAAAGCAACTTGCTCGCGCTTTTAGCATGCGCGGCTAACAATAGTCCATGCTAAAGTGAGAAGAAGTATAGCCTCAAAAACGCAGCAAAAAGTAGTTGACGTGGAGTTTATTTTGTAGGTACCCTGACCCCATGAAGCCGGTCACGTGACTAGAAAACCCTCTTGCGTCTATTTTAGCGGTTTTACTTTGTCGTTCTGCTTTGAAGCGTCGGTGACCGGTTTTGCGTTCGGGGGAAAATTCTTCTACCTTTTTCCTAAAGTGGAAAGATTCTGGAGGAGGAGCTTGCTCTGAACTTTCAACTTGTCACCAACTATATAGGACCGTTCCACTAAAGAGTTTGTGGGAGGTGCCATGTAAGCGAGAGAAGCTTCAGGGTTATGAGTCTTAAGGCTCGTTCACACTCTTGCAACCGAGTACGACCGAGTGAGACAAGACCGGTTTTTAATCCTCTTGCGACGTCTTAGGATCGGCGCGCTGCTGCGGAGATGGTCCTAAGACGTCGTAAGAGTCTTGTCTCTCTCGGTCGTACTCGGTTGCAAGAGTGTGAACGAGCCTTTAAAGCGCCGTTCACATATATGCGACCGAGTACGACCGAGAGAGACCAGACCGCTTTTTAAGCCTCTTGCGACGTCTTAGGATTTTTAGAGAAGGTACTTAAAATAAAATACAAGTTTTCTAAACCTACTTGAAGTAGCACTTTAAGCACAATGTACTTAAAGTGCTTCCGAACGCTGGGCGAACGGTAATAATAAAACAGTTCGGGACAAAGCAAAACGCCATCACCTGGGCTTCTCGACACTTGATCCAAAGCTCAAGAAGTCTCATTTTCGAACGGTATAACAGTCACGTGCAAGCCATTTCGTATGCTCGCGGACAACTTTCCAAGGCATTTCGGAGGAAGTGAAGAGCGCGGGCGCACACCTTTCATCGGCGCTCAAGGCTCGCGCGCAGACACGTCCATAGGTTTTTTCCTTCATCGCCGCTGAAAGTTTACTTCTCAGTCCCACGTCCGTTCTCGCGTTCATCGAACTATTCACCTCAAGGCTGTAAACAGTTGGACCGAGTGAATAATGTCCCGGCATGGCACAAGGGCGGTGGCGACAGTGGTGCATATTTCCCCACTGGCAGCTCATACAGGCGGTGCTGGCACCTTTCAACAAGCAATAAGGATGGTCGACTCGCGTCAAGGTCGTGACTGACGGGAGTAATGCCGACTTGCATGTAATAAACTACAGTATACGTGTCGTAAATATGTTAAGTTTATGGAGGCCAGTAAACTATATGGCGCGCAAGATGTGCTTGCGTCTCGGTGACGTCGTTTAGTTCCGCAGGCATCTTTTCTTTTTTTAGTCGTCTTTTTTTTATTACAGTGGCGTCTAAATGGGCAGGACCCAACTCCACCTATACCTATAATAGCTGCTTCCTATATTAGGAGAGTTTCCCGCATGTTATAGATGTTTCCAACACTCATCACCCAAGCAAAACAAATAAAAAATAAATAAACCCTGTCACTGAACTGTAGTAATACCGCCCACGCAAAAAAAAAAAAAAAAAAAAATGCTGAGGCCGTGGTAGCAACGTGCGACTATCAGACGATCTAAACCCAGATCAGCAGCAAGAAGGAGGCGTCCACAGGCCTTACTCGCGACCGTCTATAAGAATAACTCGAAAAGAACTAAGAATATGCCGGAAAAGCTCCTCATACGCCTCATAGCCGCCAGCCATGGGCCCTTCGCGATGAACAAAAAAGTGCGTTAACGAGACGCACGTCGTGCTAACGTCACGTCTAACTTCGTCATGCGGCTTTTCCATGACTGGTCCGCGGAGTGTTTGAACACTGTGGGTGGAACACGGCGGTGTTTATTTGGTGCATCCTTGACATTGTATACAACTACAGTGGAGTTTCCTTCTTTTTTCTTCCTTTTGTTTATTTATAAATAGATGGCGACTACTACTATATTTGACGAATTGATGTGTGTTCAAAGCACGCCAGCATTCCGGTGATGCGTATATATATTGCTAATATGCACGTTCTGTCACTATATGAAAGTGACCCCGTCGTGCATCTTTGCGAGCCGTTAAAAACATTCGAAACGTAGAGCATGAAGTACGTGGGATATGAAAGACCTCTCTTTTTATTATTCTTTTTCTGTCGGGCAGCTTTTATTAGGCTCTTGTTCTCAAATATTTGGAGCGGGCGGGTAGTGTTCTGAACGTAAGGCAAGCATCTTCGCACAGAGCAGGAAGAATAAAACAGTACTTATTGAAAATATGACTATGTTACGTGGCCTTCAGTTAATTTTTTTGATCGTACATGCACAGGGAGTTACTGATTCCGTGTTAGTACGTAGTTCTTGCTGTCCCTCTTGGTTTTCTAAATGTCCTTCGTTCGTTTGGCACGTACATCTACCATGCCGGAAAGCGCCGACGTCGTGTTCGCGCTAACCGTGTCCTAGGGTGCACATAAATGCTCGTACAAAGCCGTTCTCGCACCGTTTTGAATGCTATGAGATCGAAAGAAAAACGCTGTAACTGACCAATTATTTCGTCTGCCTGACAGGAATGTTCCAAGCTCTATAGTACGTACGAATTATTCGGGATATTTGCTCTTTTAATCGAGTGCAGGAAGAAGATGCACTCGCTTTTTCCCATAGAAATGCGTTACCGGAAGTCCATTTTCGACTGGACGGTTGTTCTCTGCTTCAATTTGCGACAGCACACTAGCGCCGGTTCAACCTCTTGCCTGCATTATAATAGCTGTACGGCGCAGATACTTCATTTCACGCGGATCTGGTTCTTGCAAGCGCGCGGCGGCAACACCTTGTGAGGGACAAACGTGGATTTTTTTCTTCTTTTTTCTTTGTACGCGGCGCGTTGGTTTACGAGGTATTCGTGTTCTTGGCATTTAATTTTCTACGAAATCAGAAGTCTTTCTTTTTCGGCGCTTTTTGTGTTTTAAGATAGAATGGTTTTTTTATGTGTACAATTTTATGTCTGACAAACAATCGGCGTTTATCGGGGCTTATGTCGAAGGAAACAGGACACGGACATGTTGTTTCCCAACCTCCGATCAACATGTGCGTGATTGGAACACTGGGAAAAGGCTATGGTTTCGACATAGGTAAGGAAAAGGGACAATGGGTGTTTTTCCCGAAAAAAGAAGCACGCTCGCGGACAGTGCGGCGCGGGTGTGAATCAACACAAAATAAAAGTGTGTAGCTTATAGTTTATTTCCGTAAAAAAACTTGGGATTTAAAAATTGTTTTTTATTGAACGGCAACTTTAGTTTGTCTCCTTTTTTTTGGTGGTTTTCATTGATCTTGATAAAAAGGGCTTGGGGGTTAATTTGCGTAGTTCATGGGTATTTATCGAAAACACGGAACCCCATGTATAACTCTAAAGGTAGGTATGCACATGGTATCTTTTGCTGCTGTTCGATCCCAGTGCAGAGCACCGCAAGTTGTCACGAAAGGAGGTAGCCTTGTGTCGCTGTACGGTCTGTCGTCCTGTCCCGCCAGACAAAAGGCAGGCGCCGTCGCCGTGCTCTCCGCGCCTCCCATTTTGTGGCTTTCTTTAGGCCGGATCCTTCGCGTGTGGCGAGGGTCCGGTCACGGATCGTCACCTCGCGGACACCTCCTCTGGCCGCTCTTGTCGGGCGAGGGGGACGCTACTGCGCGATCTCGTGACGTCTCGAGAGACTCTCGTATACCGTACGATACGTACAGTCGAGTCGAGGCGTCGCCAGACGCTGCCGCCTCCCGGGAGTCAGCGTCGCTTTCGCTGCACTCTCGTCCTCGATGGCGCTGTTCTTGCGCCAGCGTTGGTTTCGCACGGACCTCATGCCCGCCGAGGATGCGGCCGGTTTGCGCCAGAACGGTGGCAGCGGGGATCACGTGAGTCGTGGCAGCCATCTTGACAGTGCCATGTGCTCCTTCGGAGCACGTGACGGTGTACCGTGTGTCCGCGGGCTTCATATGCACTGTCTGTACGCAGGCTCGAATGACCCTCGTTACAGCTATGGTAGGCAGCGAGCCTGGAACCAGCTTTGGCAGCTGGTTCCAGCTTCGCGCAATGCGGCCACCCTGCACCGTTTTGACCATTGCGAAAATTATTGGATCCGAACTGTTGATATGGAAAGCGTTTAGAAAGTGGCGGGGTGGACCTCTTTGACAGCTCGACGAGGGATTCACGGGCACGTCGGGGAAACGTTGATTTGTACTAAAATATTAAGGTGGGCTAGTTGAATATGCGTATTACAAATAAATAGCGCGGAGGTCAAGTACACACTGACGGAACTGTGCTTTAAGCTTGAGTTGACAAATCTGAAAAAGCAAATAACCGCATCCAAAAATTATATATATATATATATCTTTTTTGCATATTGCCGCGCGCGCACCTGACCACGCAGCTGCGCGCTCGTGGCAGTGCGCTTGCCTTCCCCGCTAGAAGCCACGGTTCGATGCCTGGCTGCGGGTACTCATTTTTGTTGACTCTGTAATGTGATGTTCTGGTAAATTCGAGGACCGTGTTGCCTGTTCTAGGTCAGAATGTTTTACGCGCCGAATCTTCTAGGCCGATTGTTCCGGAAGCGACGCGTGTACAAAAGGGGTTCCGCGCGGCGAGGCGGGGTCAGTCTCGCCCCGGCGCTCGAACCTGCTGATACACGGACTTCGACGCTCGCGATGCTCTGTTCTTATCCTCTGTTTCCTTTTTGTTTTGGGCACAAGTTTGCCCCAGTAAACGTTTATTTCCTCCTGTTTATTTATTGGTCTTTTAATCACCACCCGTTACGATATGTTCTTTACCTCAAAAAACACCGAGTATATGGGATGTCCCTTCCGTCTGGTTGTAACTGAAAAGGGTTCATGGCAAGGAGCTATGTCAAGGTTCCTATTTGATCAGTTATCAAACCTCCAACTGGAAGATCCCTTCTTGATTCAACTCAGAACAAGTCATACATGATCTAAAACAAAATGATAACATACTAGTACAAAATGTTTTTTCCCTCGACGTGGAAGATTTGTTTTATTCAATACCTCACGACCATCTGTTCGTAGCTGTAAAAGAATGTATCGATGAAAATGGTACAGTGGCCTTCCAAAACAAATCCGGCCTACATCTTCAGTCATTCTATGAGCTATAGACCCTTTCCGAAATTCAGTCTGGCCACTTTGATCATTATCATCATCTGAAAAACGGCATATGTGCCATACCAATGGCGGCTTTCTGTTTACTGATGAAGGAACATGTTGAAGATACTCCTAAGCTGAGGATTCGAGGCCTATACATTCTAGACGTTAGCACGTTGCGAAACCGGAATTAAATGCAAGCGCTGCGTAAGTGTTCATTTCTCCAATTCGAGCCCAGTGAACCTGTTAGTGGCACAAAATCGACTTCGAAACCCCTTGACTTATAGAACTTTATCAAGGCGTCTGTCTGGGTTGGCGCTTCGTTCTGACTGGTTGCATCGTTGTGGGAATCGACACTGGAAGAGATGATTCAGAAAAACCTGTATAGCGAAAAGTTTATTCTCGTCTGCCGTTGACATGCAAAAGGGACGGTGCCCGATAAAATACTGCAGGCTACGGGTTCATTGCCGCCATTCGTATGGCAAAAGTTAAACCGCCATTTCAGCCACCAGATGGCACTGAATTTCGGAAAGGGTCTATTGCCATTCTACCTAGCTTCTACAGTCGTCTCATTCAACGGGAATACTTGCCTGCAAAGGAAACGACTTTGCATTGGATCATGTGTGACATCAGTGTTATGCGACATATTCTTGTCCAAATGCGATCGGGCCATCGCCCAGCGGGTATTTAATAACCAGGTGCCAAGAATATACATATATGTGGACGACTATCTTGTGCTACTAAAAATAGACCCGATGTAAATGATGAGCAATAAGTCAGCAACGTATACGTTCCATCTTCACTGAAAATGCCCAAGGACTCAACCCACAAACAACAGCATTCAGTTCCTTGATCTACGACTAATATTTCGACTAAACTACACGTGCTGGATATACACGTCACAATCAAGAAAACATTTATTACAATGAGTCTTCCCATTCAAGACTTGTTAAAATGACAATTGTCAACAACTGTCTTAGCGCATACCTTCAAGAGGTCATGTGACCACAAGGCGGGACAGGGTTGTGAGGCACAAATGCAACGACTCCAGACCTCTGGATACCCAAGGACCATGTTGTACGATGCTGTAGAAAGAACGGTCAACTCTCACAAACAGAAAGAAAAAGCCAAGTACAAGGACAACGCCCTTGTACTTGTGCGTCTGTCATAGGGTGAAGACACCTATTGTTGTATTAAAAACTGCCTGCGCGAGCCGAATGGGCCTTATAATGGCGCCAAAGCACCGGGCAGAGCGAAGCACTCGCTCCGAACGAGATCGAAGCGCGTGCATTCTGGGCTTAGAAATGGCCGAGATACCGCCACCCTAAAACAGACGTGGCGAAAGTGTATGGTCGAATCCTAATTCTCGTTAGAAAACCGAGTGTATACACTAGCGATAAGTTCTAACAGTACATTAGCACAATCTCCAAGAGCAAGCACGACGGCTTGTGGAAAGCGTACACCGGTCACGAGAACGAAAGCGACGGATCGCCTTGTCAGTTGTGTGCCAGAATTCTGGTTAATTCTGGTTGGTGGTTTCTACGGTGCCACGCCACTTCCGGAGCAGGAGCAAGGATGTTGAGTAGAGTTCACCGAAAGTACAATAAATGGTCAAACCTTTTTTTTTTTATTTTTAATAATGGCTTTGAAGTAGAGTTACATACACGAAATTACCTTTTCGTGTATAATATATATATATATATGAGGGATTTTTTAGAATTGGGGCTAAGTTAATGGTCCTTGGGGGCTACCACAGGCGACATTTGTTCATTAGTTAGATAGTGAACTAAATCGTTCAATTAACTTCTTAAACATTTTTTTTTGCATGATGTAGCCGGTAAACGACGATGGAGCTCATTATAGCATAGGGCCGTGATGTGAAGTTTTGATTACAAAATGTGTAGTGGGCGCTACGGGGCGAGACATCTTGCACACGGCTTCAAACCGGAACTAAGCCTGCAAATTAAGCGCCCGTGTTGCGAATTCCTCCGTTTTGCGCCTGCGTCGCACAGCCGACATCACTCCCCGTGGCGCGTCTACGTGGGTTGCGTAGGCGACGCAGGGCGGAGGGACCGACGTCACGGATGCTCTTTGCCCACATAGCTTCGGTTTGAAGCCGTACGCAAGAATGCAATTTCTCGGCCCGTTGCGCTCACTACAATTTTTTTTCTTTTTTTTAATATAAATTTTACGTTACGAGTAGACAATAAGGCCGCAGTCAGAATGCTCATACTAGACAATGCTAGACAAAAAACACGCTGTTCGCTACAGCCATGATGGCAGAAATGTCTGCAGGCACGCCCAAGCACATTCCAAGCACATTTGCTTCGCACATGCATTGAACATGCCTGTAGTCAGTTTTCTTTGTGAGACCAGTGTGAGAGTCGTACATGGAAGAAACACGTTTCGGACCGTGTCTGCAGTCTGTCTTTTGCATGGTATTTTCGCAGTGTCACCGCGGGTCAACAAGGTCGACAAGTGAGTCGCGTTTCGTCTATCCCTTGGGAAAGCCCTCTGCGTAGCAGCCATCCCTCGCGTGCACTTACAACGCGGACGGGTTCCTTGGTTTGCGTACATCTCTACCGCAATTCGATTGTATCGTGCTACCCGCTCATTTCCTTGTCATCGTGTCGCGCGTGCGTCCGCCGCGGAAAAAAACAAGAAAAAAACAACGACGAGGTGGACAAAGGAAAGAACGTGCGGTTGCCTCACTGTCCTTGATTACAGTGGACTAGAGGAAGGGTATACTCCGTTCACCCTTAAGCTGAGACTGCATCCAGTGTCCCAAGCATGCTTTATAGGTCGCCGCTTTGAAGCGTTCTTCCGCGCACGACGACCGCTGGCGCTAGAAATGCGTGTCTCAAAGCCAGCAGCGCGAGCAACAAGCATGGCGCCCTGACTACTGCCCCACGCGTGCAAGCACGTGCAGCCCGCGCGTGAACGTAGTTTTGGCAAGTTGCAATTGCACGGCCTTGTCCGCACGAGCAGAGACATGGTGGAGGCTAGTCGCCTTGCTCGCCATCGTCTATATAGTGAGATCAGGCGCCGATGCGCCATACATTCCTGTGAAGCGGCGAGCGTGGAAAGGTCCCGGATGAAGGCGGTGGCGCTGCGGTAGCATGGGCTGGAGGATCCGAGCGTTTTGAGGGCCTTCGGCGAGCTAGTTTTATAGCGCGAACTGGCTGCCGTTAAGAACTTTCCCCCGTGTTTTCTGTCGCTTCTCTCAAATGAAGCGCAATGTCGAATTGACTACGACGACGTCGACGACAACGCCGGTAGCGCAGCAAATGCGACGAGAACCATGCGCTACTACAGCCCGTGCTTTGGTGGCACCCTGTCGTTCCGTCGACACCACGGTGTAAGATACACTCTTTAGGTGAGGACACAGCGGGGCTGAACGCGCGGCGCGAGGAATCAGATAGTGTTCGTTCGACGGGCATCCGAAATGAAAGGCTGCATTATTCCGCGGCCACCGTGCCCGCGGCTGACAGGGTCGCCGGCGGCCAAACGGCGAAACTGTGTGAGAGCGAAAAAATTTATCTCGTTGCCATGATACCCCGGTACACCGTGGTCTTTCTGCACGAGCGACAACGTCACTGGAGCTCTGCGCGTGTGGAGCATGAGGCGGCACGAGCCGTCTTTGTCGTGCCCACGGGTCGACGAGTCATATGCCGGCGCCGCTTGAAACCATAGTAAGAGAGAGAAAGAGAGAGAGTGAAAAGCGAACTTTATCTGCACTGCGCGAGGAGCGCGCTGTCCTCACCTGAAGAGTATTATCTTACACCGGGGTCGACACAAAGTGTGGCAGTCGTGAGCGCTCGCTGTGCTCACTACCCCTCCTCTAGTTCTTTTTACCTTGGTTGGGGTGTGCTAGAATGGGTTCTAGTAACCCTACCTTGGTCGGATCCACTGGTCGGATCGGTGCCTGCCAGAGCCAGCGAATAAGCTACTTTTCAGAGTAGCACGTCAGTCATCGGATGTATAGATAATATTGGCTATACCCTTCGCATTGGGCGGTAGCTTGCGCCACCTAGCCTGAAAGATTTACATCCCTTTCCTTTAAACTTTTTATATAATTTCAGTCTTTTCACATCGCCTCTCCAACAACTTATACGTATTATCACACTTCTCTAGAAATTTTTAAGAAATCTTGTACCCTCTTTTTTGTAATTGTATTTTTTTTTTCCGTCCTTCAATCTTCTTTTGCAAGGCCCAGCGCTCTCGCCAAATCCGGTACCCTTTCAGAGAGTGTAGGACGAAGCCCGATTGTTGCCAATTATCTAATGCTGCGTCTAAAATCACAGAAAACGCTTTGCCAGTCTTTTGAAATGGATATATATATATATATATATATATAGAGAGAGAGAGAGAGAGAGAGAGAGAGAGACCAACTCGTGTTTACAAACAGACCAAAGCGCCCCTAGCGGACGCCACCGGCGCCGCGCATGCGCGACGGAGTGTGGGCAAGAAGCTCGTCGTCACCCATGAACAAACTATTGGAATGCGATGTTGTCGGCGTCGGTGCGAGCCACCGTGCTTTTTGTCGCCTTGGAGTTGTTGATTCTGCGTCTTTCTGGCAATGTCTGGTTATACTTGAGCGGCCTCAGCGAAATTAGCCAGGCTCGTTACGCCGCAAAACTTGGCGTGAATAACGTGACATGCGGCGACTCATTCCGCGTAGACGCCGCAGAATGGACGTTAAAGCCTGATTTGAATGATGAGGTTCTGCTCGCTATTTTCAGTCATGACGTCGCTCGGGCTGCAAAAGCGTGAACCGTAGCTGAGATGTCGACGTCCATACTGAAAATCGCAAGCAGAATCGGACCAAGTGAATCAGACATAACAAGTCGGTCATGCTACTGGTAACACTTATCAACAATCTCATTGTATCTAGTGTTTACACCGAGCCCACTTACCCCAACCAACCTTCAAACTTAAGTCTTTTGAGGCCTGCACTTATTCTACTTCTTATCGCAATTACCGGGTGAACGTTTGGTCTACGGGCCGCTGTCGTTTGAACGAGCATGAGACAACAAGCAGAAACGTTTGAGAGAGCAGACGGCAGCTCGAACGATCAGGCGGCTGTTTGAACTTGATGCCGCACTGAACGTAGTCCGCAGGTGGTCCGTGCAACTTGGCGATTTTTCTGCGGTTTTGTTAGAACAAAATAAGTATTTCTGGCCACCACAAGTGTCCGTGAATTCAACCCAAAGTGCTTCCCGCACAAGCAGTCGTGGTCGGACGGCGTCTGGTTTTCCTTTTTCACGGCCCCTATTCACGTTCTCGGACGAACCAAGCAGGCAGAAAACACATGGAAACTGACCTTCAAACCTTTCCCGACCCTTTTGGTACAGTCCCAGTCGCGGTGTTTTGTCGAGAAGGCTGGTTTTTGTCTGGTTTCTTATAGAACAACACAGAAATGCACGTCCCGCATGGTGACTTCCGCCCACAGCCCCAGTCCGGAAGTACGCCTGACGCGCCGTGACGGAAGAGAGCTGAGTTCGTGTATAAGGTCTAATAGTACCTTTATTTTCTATGAAAGCGATGGGGAGGTTGGGGGAAAAAAGATGAAGAATCAGCTTTACGAGCTTCCTCCTCCCCACACATTGTACAGTAAAAGATAACGAAGGCATGCAATACACCACGTACATATTGCGCATAAACACTCAACAAAAATAACAATAACAATGCATTTTAGCATAAGGAAATACGTGGAGCACATTGAAACAACTAAAATAATAACTATAAATGATAAATAAGAAAATCAAATAAAACGCAGCAGTTTACATATAGTCATATTCTCATAAACAAGCTCAAATTTGTTTTGTGTGAAATCATTTCTTTTATTTTTAAGCCATTTTTACGCATTTTTGAAGAAATTCTACAATTCTTGAAGTTTACATTTTATCATTTGTTCTCCGTAACTTGTTTTGCGCGAAGAAATGTCCCACATATCACTCCTACGTGTGGAATATGTGACCGTTTTTCTAGAGAAGCATACGCTAATTGAACAAGAAAATGCGTATGATTTAATATTTCGTGTTAATAACCTAAGCTTATGCGAGATGAATGCATGTTGCGGATGTTCATTATACAGTATTTCTGAAACATGAGTAGAGGTATGTTCACATGAAACGTTTTCTAGGCTTATTAGCATTCTTCTTTTGTAATACGTGCATTTTTTTAGTTTTCAGGAGTGGTATTTCCCTTATTAAATGACTGCAAAATATAGGTGCGAATAAAATAGTGTGGTATAGAAGTTTGACAGTGGGAGGTAAAGTATGACGATCTTATACTTAAGCTCCTATACTGTGTACGATGCTTAATGGTTTTGACGCGACGTAGTTTGCGTACCTTCCGCTTGAGGCACCCTATAATGCAAACCCCCCCCCCCCCCCAAAAAAAAAAAAAAAAATAATAATAATAAAGTGAGAAAAAGAAGAAGAAAGTAAGTTTTTTTTTTATTGCAAAAATAAACTACGCATCGCCCAACTCATTCTCCGCCCAAGTTTAGCCTAGACGTCTGAACCAGATACCAAAGTTTCAGCACCAACCGTTATCCTGTTCAAAAGTTAAAAGTGAGTTTCCGAAATTTTGAATGAGAGAAGGGTCCTAGCTCTCGAACACAGGGTGCTCTATGGTGCCAGTTACCGAAAACGAGAATAGGCTCCATTTTCCCGTTGAAAATTTCAAAAAATCACAACTTCTGAATAAGATAACAGCTAGTGCTGCAACTTTGCCATCTCGGTCGGACCTCTAGCGCTGCATTTGGGCGAAGAACGAGTCTTCGGCAATAAATAATTTATTTTTGCAAAAAAAAGAAAAACTTTTTTTTTGTCATTTTTTTTGCCCGTTACCCTTCCTCTCCCCCCCCCCCTCAAAAAAAAAAAAAAAAAAAAGAGAAACATTGGGGGGGGGGGGGGTAGAGGGGCACGTTGTATATTACTTAAAAAAAAAAAAAAAACATTCCGTGACAGAGTAAAAAGGAGACAGAGTAAAAAGGAGACCAGCGATTGCACCAACTTTGGACTAGGCAACAAAAATGGCGGCGCCCACGGGACAGTCAGGGACTCGACTGTCAGTACTCTACTAGCGTGGCTTATTTGGTGACTCTGGTGCACGCCTGACTTGTCCTGAGCGGCGAGTACGGTTCAGCGGACATCGAGGCGCCCGCCGCCGATCGGACACACGCGGCGGACTTTGACATTGGACACGCTTCTTCGCATGGCAGCGTCGGGCCAATTTTCTCTCCGGACAAGGCCTCGGGGACGACGACGACGAATGACGCACGGGGAATGGTGGTCGGAGCTACAGTAATCGATCGAACACGTGGGCGTTCGCAGTTTCGCCGACGGGAGAACGCGAATTATATCACCGTCCGCGCTTTTGCACGGCCAGCCTTGGGCCTGTTGTACGAGTGAAACTTTAACGCACACCCTCCCCCTCCCCCCTGGGCCGCTTCGCATGAATTTTAAGTCTACGTAAAATTGATTACATGATGTAGGGATTTTCTGACGCTAAGTAAGTTTCTAATTGGAACATTGTTTATATTCATAAATTAAACCGTTAATTAGTAGATTCTGGGTAATTATTTAGCTAATTAGTGTGTCTTTTTTTTTTTTGTGCAATTCCTGACGTCGTGAGTGGCGCGCGGAGCGCGAAGTCACGTGGTCGACTCGCAGCGCTGTCATTGGTTGAGATGAATCGTAGCGTCCGGTACCGGAACCTCTTGAGCGGCTGTAGATGCGCTTAAAAAGCCCTGTGTGATTTTCGTGCTGTTTCGTTTTCTCCCTGTCACGCTTGATCGACGACGGTGAAGCATTCAAGACTTGGGTGGCCTTGACGCCGCCCGCAGCGCGGAATGTATCAAGTACATAAAAAAACAATCGATCAAGAAGCTAGGCAGTCTTGATCACTGACATATATTTCAGCGAAATTGTGTTTTCCTTCGTTCGAGGAAATGTTTTAAAAGATGTGAAAAAAAAAAAAAAAAAAAAAAAAAAACAGTGCTGCGATTTTACGAATAAAATAACTTACGTAACATCTTACGCTGATTTGTGGGCGATGTATAGAATGGTGCTCTCGACGTGGCACTTCTTTTTAGTTCGTTTCCTGCCATGAAAATTTCTCGCGCACGTTGATTATTGCCCCGCAGTAGAACAGCTCATTTTCGATGATTTCTGTTTGCCATCGTAAAACGACGAAGTCTTCTAACTGTTTTAATGGCAGTAACACGATTCCAGCTATGTCACTGCGGCGGGATCATGACGTAGCGCGTGCATCGCAGAGCAAATCTGTCTTAGATGAGGAAGGTGCGTTGGATGCGGGCCGCATCTAATGTAGCGCGACTTGCGTCCCCATGAAGTCTCGGCGTCCCTCCTATTGTCCCTTTGTAAATCCTTTGTCTTTACGAAACGAGTACAAGCTTGCCGCGTCGTGGACGACCCAGCTCGTGAGTTAGGACACGCGCTATACTTTTAATGACGTTCCCGATTTTTTTGTTTGTTTTGTCTTCGGAGTCGCCGTGGCGGCCCGGTTAACCGAGAACGTCGCGTTGCAACGCGCGTGTCGATCCCTTAATTGTGGTTCGCTCGAAACCTGTGTGGTGGCGCTAAGCGCCGCCTGATTTGAGAACGTCAGCCGTATTCGTTCATCCATCCATCCAATGCTAGGATAAAATCAACTGATTTGAATGAAACAGATAAACTTTACGAGGTGTACGATGCGTGATACTGTTAACGCAAACGTAACATCCGCGTTTTTTTTTCTCAATATTTTGAGAGGGTATTATTCCCAGACACAAAATGTTACCGCTTAGTGCGACAAGCAAACACTTACCACCATCATTTTCAATAACAGTCCTTAGATTTTAAGAAAAAAAAAAATGCCGGTAATCGTTTGTTTGTCCTATCAGTGTCGCCTAGTGTACGCCAGAAAACGTGATGATATCTCTCATTAGGACTCTCTGTCCGTGTTTACACTGGTCGACAACATAAGTGGCCCCGTTTTCTTGGTATCACCTCCTCCAACGAGTCCCCTGTTTTCTGCCCGTTTATTTCTTTTCGGCGTATCTCCAGCGGTGCAGTGAGAACGACTCAGTTATCGCCATGTCTCTGTCCTCGGGCACGACTGTAATCTAAAAAACCGACGCAATAAAAAAAAAAAAAAAAAAAAACAAAAAAAAAAACCTTTTCATAGAAGTTGTTCGAAATTTAGAACTTTGCAAAACTCGTCTGCTGAGCATGCGCTCTAGCTCTGTTGTTATCAGACATATCAGACACTGCTCATGCGTCCACAGCTCACTTACTCAGCATTTTTCGCCCGGGTAATAAGCGATGGAAAGGTCTATGGAAGGTTTCCTGCTCAGCCTCGGTTCTGCTCTTCTAATGGTGTCTGCTTTTCCCCCTGTAGGAGTCCAAGCTGGCGGGCGGCATGAAGGCAAGGGGGCGCTACCGTAGCCGCTCCCTCTCCGCCTCTTCCACGGACAGCTACAGCTCGGGTAAGTCAACCAAGAATGCGCGAGACTAGGCCTAATTGTTAGGCCTAACTACCAAAATGTATGAACTTCTTGCTAGACCTTACGGGAGGAGTGGCTAAGGACGAATGCCACATCCATATACAGTACTTAAGAAATAGTGGCATGAAACATTCATTCACCGCTTCTACTGTTAATCGACGGGCTAGACCTCAACGCTAGGCCTAATCGTTAGACCTGACTGCGAAAGCTTACTGCCGGGCTTCACTGTAAAGCCTGCGAGAGGGATGACTAATAACAAATATTCACTGCCCTGGGAATGAATCGGATTGATCGAAAGTCATTGCATGGGTTCTCTCACGTAACCAAATATAATACATGTAATCGAGATATGGTACAATAGACCCTTTCCGGAATTCAGTCTGGCAACTTTGACCACTATCATCATATGAAAAATGGTATATGTGCTATACTAATAGCGGCCATTTGTTTTGTGATGAGGGAAGAAGTTGAAGATGCTCCTAAGCAGATGATTTGATGCCTACACATTTTAGACGTTAGAGCGGCGTGAAGCAGGAACTGGATGCAAGAGCTGCGTAAGCGTTCATTTCTAACTCGGTCCCAGTCGATCTGTTAGTAGCACACACTGGGCTTCCAACCTCCTTGATGTATAGAATTTGACCGAGGCCTCTATGTGGGCTGGCGCTTCGTTCTGACTGGTTACATATTTTTCGCCATCGGCACTGAAAGAGATTGAAAAGGAACTGTACAGTGAAGCGCGCGTTCTCGTTTACCGTTGACTTGCGAAAGTGACGGTGCCCTATAATATACTGCAGACCACAGGATCATTGCCGCCATTAGTACGGTAAAAGTTAAACTTCCATTTGAGTCACCAGATGGCACTGAATTCTGGAAACGGTCTATTAACCGCAGCAGAGGTATGCGTAATTGAGAAGTGTCAGAATACACGGAAGGAGAGGAACAGGGAGGAGGTTGGGTCTCTCGACCACCGCACCCACAATCGTGGGTGCGGTGGTCGCCTCTACGATAGACTACCTTGAATGAAGAACAACCGATAAAAATCGAGCGCGCCATGTCGAGAAGAAATAAACATTGCACAAAAATTAAAGAAGGGTATAAATGAGGCGAAGAAAAGGTAAAAAACGCAGGCGAGCTAGTGAATAACATTCATTGTAAAAAAAAATAAATAAATAATAATGACAGCATGACGTGCTTGTTGGCTATTTTGTAATACTATTTTTTTTTATGGAATCAAGTGAGATGTGAATATAGTTTCTTTCTCTAATTAATATTTATGATCAAAATCAATTTTATGCTCGTAAATGGACCCTTTTCAAAGTACGCCATCAGGTTTCAGAAAATCGGAAACTTTTTATCGTGGAATAAGATAAATCGAAATTGGAGGGAAAACAAAACAAACACAAATATCACCCGTCGTTGCTGACTGCTTAGAATCTAGTATTTAGTTGCACATACACCCTTTTGAAATCAAATCGGGGCGGTCGTCCTCGAAAGGGCGTCGCAGGTGCGGCGCCCCCTCAATAGATGGCGCCACGGGTGCCGTCGCTGAAGAGCTACGCGCCGGCTCGCTTTCGTTCTCCGTCTCTGTGACGTCACTAGAGTTGCGATGACACCATTTTTTTTTCCTGAGCAAGTTAGGAACTGTTCTGGAGCATGCTAATCGACACTCGCTCTCTCACCGGCTTCCGAGTGCGGGCGGAGCAAACACGAAAGACCCACTAACCGTCTGCAGAGTTGCTTGGCCTGCGGTCTAGACTCGTGTGTTTGTTTGGACAGAACACATCCGTTAGGAAGCGGTTTAATGATAACCTACGTTTTTTTGCGGTATGGGTTTGTTTGTGTAGAGATGAGCGTACTCTGACCCAACCCGATGCATCGAAGCAGTTTCTGGGTGCGCGTGCAGTGTGTGTGCTTTTCTCTCGGCATATGTGTAGATTTATATATTTATTTACTTAGATTGAGCCGCAGGATCTAGAGGGCATTATTGCCGCATAGGGGTAAAGGTACAAGTTGTAGAAATACACTCAGATACTAATGATATATTGGTAATTGATGAGGTAGACTATCGGGGAAAGACAAATTATGACGCAGGAAAGAATGCGTTAATCACGTTCGTTTAAGTCATTAAAAAAATTGAAACAATATTACTGGTTAGCCAACTGTATTCTATAACTATGCGTTAAAAAAAATCGGAACTATTTTAAAGCATCAATTCTACAGCTGTGAGCAGTTATGCGGACCACTACTTGCTATCGTGCAACTTGGGTAATTATTTGCAGATATATCTGTATATATTTAATTAACTTCAATGGAGCAGCCGGCCCTGCATGGACAATGCTAACATCTAAAAGAAACTCAACAATTGAAGAACAAAAAATACTATAAGCGTTGATCCAATACCGTCTCTTAGGCTATTTGGGTACCGAAAAAACGTCTACACCAGTCCTATTTGTAACAACTGTTGGTGTTGAAACAGTTCTATTGAAATATGTGTCGTCTCTCATATGTCGTCTGAAGTTAACTAATTTATGCTTAAGAATGCTCGAGTCGCAGAGTTTTTAACAAAGAAGTGGCCGAACATGAGCGGCATCAATGCCTGTAATTTAGTGACAATAATAGTTCATAGTTAGCAATTATAAACTTCACAGCGCTCTGCATACCTATATCTGCTTTGCAATAATGCGATAATAATATAAACTTGATTTAGCTATTTAGTAATAACAAAATACTAAGTGCGCTCCTATACTTGAGTGCGCGCACTTAACACAAGGGCGTTCTTCACGTAGAACAGCTGACACAAATTCTGGCGAATTGCCAAGATGCACCAACAGAGAACATGAATGGGCTAGGCAGAAGAACAACTATGTGTGTATGCTATGTGTTTTTTCTTTTACATTATGAATTCTAACTGCCGAATTCCAGGTACGAGAAACAGACGAAACTGCGACATATTCGAAGCACAAGAGTAAAACCCAAGTCGGACAAAACAAGAGCAAGGTGTCTATATTCCCGGTTTTTAGAGTTACCTGTAAATGTATCTGCGAGCGCCTGGCTTTATAAAATGCTGTCCTCGATTGAATACCGAAGCATTCGATACATATATCGACCAACACGACACCGTTTACAAACAAGCGGGGTTTGCCTATAGGAAGTATTCACTGGACGCCATATTTGCTGGTGCTGTTTAGAGCGCATGCTCAGAACGAGCTCACATCAATAGGCTGCTAAGACCGGCAACCTTGATGGTGCGGAATACACGTTGCAAAAGAACTGGAAGCTCGCCATCAGCACGCGCTCAGCATTCGCGCACACAGCTATGGCCGCCAGTGAATACTCCCTATACCCCGGGTGACGCGAATGCGCGTCGCTGCGGACCTCCCGAAAGTCACGTGACAGGCACATGACATTTGTTTGGCTGCGATGGCTCGTGGCGTCCGATGCGCTCCATCAAGACGAGACAGCTTCAGTTTCGCTTCGGAATTATTGGCGAGATTTAGAACGCCGTACCCCAAAGATTTGCGTTATAACGCGAAGAGCGTCGTGGAAATGCAGTTCAAAGCGCGGTTCGGGCTCCGCGCAAGCGCAGTGACCGACGACGTCATTTCGTTAAGTTTGAGAATCGCGTACCCCAAAATATATTGGGGTACGCGATTCTCAAGACTAGCTTTGTGTCATCTATGTTTCAGGCTCGCCTTTACCCACGATAGCTCGCTAGATAACCGGACCCGGTAGCAGAAAGTTTTAGTCGATCGTTTAGGCGCTCCCATAACGATGCCCGATAACGATACGATGCACAAGCAAAAAGCACCGACAGGGATATCGGGCAGCGTTATCGGATCGCAAAGGAAAATGTTTACCAAAACTTTCCAACAGCGAAAACCCAACTCCTACAGATTACTGGCGGGCGATAAGGAAGCCCGAAACCAAACAACGGAAATGGTGTCTGCGTTTCTCTGGTATGCAGCGGGGGGTGCGTTATCGGTCGTCTTTGGAGTGCCGCCGGCAGACAGGTTAAAAAGTTGCAAACAAGAATGTTTGCGTCTGCAAGGTCCTGACCGGTGCAGAATTTGAACGGCTCGTATTGGCTTCGAGCATTGGAAGCCAGCTACGTGGAGCGCGTGCCTCTGTTTTCCAAATGCGATAGGAGAGAGAGAGAGAGAGAGAAAGAAATAAATGCTGGATGTGGACATATTGAACGTGATAGCATTTCTTTGGGTGAACAGAGTATAGACCAACACGCGTCCCTGACGTCACGCAGCTGCGGTGGCGCTGTCGACGGCACTGCGCATGCGCAGACGCTTCAGTTCACTCGAATTCGGTTTATGCGCATGCGCAGTGCCCACACCTGGTGTGGGCAAACGCGGGATTGTTTGTAAACAGCGTGTCGATCTATAGATGCAGACTTCTACTGTACTTATTACAAGTAATCATATTATTTGTAATCAGTTACTTTTTGAGTAATTTTTGCAATCGTTTGATTACTGTTTTTTGGAAGTAAACGCAAGAGTAATCTGGTTATTTTTGGAAGTACGAAAATTACTTGTAACCCCAAAGTTTTTCTCCTCCCCTTTCTAATGGCGCCCTTTGTAAAAGTTTCACACCAAGGAATCCCGGAACCAAGTCTCCGACTGGAGGTTGTTTTACCAAAATTGGTGCATAAAGGAGCATAATTCGGTGATTCTAATCTAATAATGAAAGGTAAAAAAGACCCACCGTTTTCAAACACACGAACACAAACATGTTTTAAAATCTGAAGTAATCGGAAAAGCAACTGTTACTTTATCAAGTAACGTCCAATGATTTTTCTTCTCAAGTAATCTAATCGAATGTCTTTTAACCGATAGTAATTGCATTTGTAATCAATTAATCTTTTCTTTTTCGTGTAACGTATAGAAGACTGGCTAGATGGCGCAAGCCGCCGTCCAGTTAGAAGGGTTCACTTATATGGATTCATTCATTCATTCATTCATCCATGAATCCGGTGCCAGTAACTATACTGTACAACTTAAGAAAGGCTAAACGCTTTCTGTGAAAGCTCTTTTTACGGCTCGAGCTACTTACTATACAAGGTCGGTATACGTGCGGTCTAGTCGGACCAAGGTTTTGATATCGTGCCCGTAATATTTCCTCTCAATACTTAAAAAAAAAAAAAAAAAATGGAAGGCGGCATGGTTTTGAGATATTGGCGGCGAGGGTGAAGTTGGGTGGCTTTAGTAAGATGGAGAGTAGTTCCGCGGTTGACTGCACTCGACGCGTGGCGGTTATATATTGTGGATAATTGTGGCTATAAAGGGTGTACGAGTGTGTGGTCAACAGCTTGAGCTCTGTACCAAGTAATGTATCGCTTTTTAAGAACCGCAAATTTGAAAAGGGAAGAGCGTGGTTGAAGCTCTCTGTCGGTGCACCCCACACAAATTTTACCCTAGACGGGTGTCTCAGGCTGTCGAGAATATTTTCGTAATGAACGAGTCAGCGACCATTTTCTTCAACTTTGTTTCGTTTTGGACGAGGCTGATAAAACGTAATTTTAATTAATTTTGTCCCAAAAATGTGTGTACTAAATAAAAAAAAAAAAGAAACGTGCCGTCTCTGCAACAAATTAGGCATAAGAACTCCCCCCCCCTCCCCCTCACATTTTTTTTTGTCTACAGCGCACACGAAAGTGAACGAGGAAAAAAAGAATTTCTTTTTGCAATAAGAAATTCGAAATTAATTGGGTGATGCAAAGGAAGAGGACTCTCCTCCGCCACCTAATCAACATCGTAGATCCGTTCTTTTTTCGCTTGGGGAGGGATTTTTAAAAGAGATGCAACGTCACGCCTGACTTCTGTTCACGAGAAGGAAGGGCGTCACTTGACACTGTGAGCCCATAGCACGTGCTTACGTGACTGCTCTAAAGGGATTCTCCCTTCACTGAAGTTCGGTGCAAGCTCCCCTGTGCACTTTTTTTTTTCTCTTTCTTTTTTCTTTTATCCAGCCTATCCGTTTCCCTACGAGTTTGTTCCGCTCATCGCTCTGCATGTTCTCACGCAACGCCGCTTCAACCCCGCTGCATATTTAAAGGGATTCGAGATATCTTGCGATTCTTGGTTCGCTCAAAGAAAAGAAAGTCTTTCGGGGCGGAGGCATATGCATTTTTAAGCGGGTCGATTTAGCGGACCATTCCCCGAGATTGCAGCCTCAAGTTGTTCTCCCGAAGCGAGTTTTGCAAAGAAGTTGTCTCCCGCGTCTCTGAGCCTTTTTGCGCGAATAGTTTTGTTCGGTTAAAAATGGGAACCGCTCCGACATCGGAACGCTTGTAACGAATTTCTTCATTGCAGAGTCATCTTGTTCTTCCGGTTGCTTCGATGAAATTGTACGCGATACGCTTAGTTATTAAATGAATACCCAAAGGTCAAAATTAGATTTATTCAATTGGCTGTTAGACAAGGGAACCTTGCAGTTCGAGAGCACCATGTGAAGACCAGGGACGCACGCAAAAGATTTAAAAAACTGCAGCCAACGGTGCAATGATTTCAACACCATAATTAGGTCATGCAACACCGCGTGCTAGAAGAAGTCATGGTTTGCAAAATCTACAATCAACGGGGTTATTAAGAATAATAATAACTTAGAATACATGTCCAATGATCAGATGAATGCCCTACTTTAAAAAAAAAAAAAAAAAAAAAAAAAAAACTTTGATGTTGTGGATTTGGCAGATATTGTGAACTGTTGGTTGTGAACTTTTATTGCTTTACGTTTTGTCGGAGCCTGATTCTTTTGTGAATATGATTAAGCTGTCATACCTTATTGGGTCAGGAACTTGTAAAGGTACAATGTGTGGCTTTATGTTTTCGTCCTCTCCACGACCATGAGGTCATTTAAAATAATGTAAAATTAAGCTTACTAAATTACTTTTTTTTTTGTACATTTCCTCGGTCCGGGGATCACCTTTTTAAAGCTGGAATACTTGACTTCTTGGACATTTTTGTTTGTGCATTAAACTTTTAAAACCTCATTATTCTAAGCAAAACGATTCAGTTACAAACTGCGAACTGAATCCATAGCCAAACGCTACGGTGACGGATCTACCCAGAAATATGAAGAATTTACGATGCGCAAACGAACACCGTTGCTCCGAATTTTAACTGTTCGGTTCACACTCAAAAACTTACTCCCCCCCCCCCCCCCCTCTTTTTTGCCTCTGTGCAGAGCAAACCTTTAAGGTCCATAAAAAGAACAAACGAAAAATGATTACTTTCATCTATTAAACAATACTTTGGCAAATGTATTGAAGGCCCGATGCCGCTCTTGGCTCACGTTTCGAATCATGCACGGTTGGAAGCGGAGCTGCTAGCGCCCATAACAATATATCGTTCGAGGAAGACAAAATCCGCTAATGCACTCCAAAACAGGTCGAAAATGTTGATCGTCAGAAGATGCGTTTGTTTCGCTCGGGAGTAGCAAAGTGCGCGTTGAGCATCTGATAAAGCGTTAGTGCTTCGTGTTCAGTCAGTCTGAATAAATGTCCAAGTCGATACGCCGATGCGTAGCGTGACACATAAGAAAGGAGGATTGCTTGAGGCAAGTGGGTCGTATAGTATTTTGAGGGGAGTTGGGGGGGGGGGGGGGGGGGGGTCTAGCCTCGACGAAGGTAAATGCTTATAAAATAACAAAAGATATACAGTTGGGTGGTTCTCACCCAAATCATTCAGACTACCAAAAACGTAGTAACGTTTAATGCGCGTGGCCATTGAACTTCGGTACTTTCTTTTCTCTATCTTTCTCTTGTGGGTTCTTTTCTATTGTGGGACCGTAACTGCATACATGGTTGTCATATGAAGTAAAAGCAAGAAACTGCTTTGGTGCATTATCAGTAGTAGTTTTTACGAGATTTGATTGTCCGAAGAAGAGACAGTAGGTTATTGGCGTTCGAAACGTCTGCGTTTTGATAAGATAACATATCGCTGTTCTAAAACGCACCTGGATATATTTTAATTCCACAAATAATCGGGGATCGTTTTTCTTTTCTAACTTTTACTACGGTTCTTGATGTGATTACGGGTATATGTCGAGAATCGCGAGGTGGTATACCTTTGGAGTGTTGTGGAAAGACGTCGCGCGATTGCTGCTTTCGTGAAGTCGTTTCCAACGAAGCGTCATTGGATCTTCCAACCTAACCAAGAAACAATTAATAAAAAAATATATGTAAAAAAGGATTTTGTAGCAAGGGGGCATTGTTATTCGATAATGATTGACGATCGGTTGTCAGATGTGATGGATGTTTTATAAATGACGACAGAGGCGGGTTGACGGCCGGGAGTCAAAAGGAATCCTTTCTAAAGAATTTTTTTTTTTTAGCACTTTGGGCTATTTTGGGGTTCAGTGAAGCGTGTTGGGGGCGGGGGGGAGGAGGAGGAGGAGGAGGAGGAGGAGGAGGAGGAGGAGGAGGAGGAGGAGGAGGAGGAGGAGGAGGAGGAGGAGGAGGAGGAGGCGGCCCGGGTGAGGCTCGTCAATAATCCCTCCAGGTTGGAGGTCTTGATGACCAGTAAACCTCTCCGCAACGGTGGCGTAAAGTGTCATTTCTGTCACATCCGTCTTGAGATTCGATACGTCGCCATGACTTTTTCGTAGCCCAACAGACTAAGAAATAGCCTAGGGGTATGGACGTTCTTACGATCCCATTGTGCGTTCATGTACATTCGATTAAACCTTCTTTTGAGCCGCATTAGACGTATAATCATCATTGTCAATTTCGCCACTGAACAGCGATTTACTGGTTACGAAAACAACAGCCTACGACAGTTTTAGTTACTCCCCATCGAAGAGTAATTACTTAGTTCACTCGATAACTCGATATTAAACGCATCTTCATGTTACTATTATTTTTATGTTTACTGTATTACTTTTATGGTTTACTGTAATCATGACTACTTCAAACCGTCACGTTAGTTTCGCAAGTCTCTTAACCAACATTATTCCTGTGGCTCAGGGCTTTAATTTCTGACATTTTTATAGGTTACGCGAGGCTTTTCTTTGTCATGTTTCCTTGCTCATTAGTTTTTTTAGGCCTAGGACATTTCTCCGTATTAACGGGTCAAAGATGTCCAGAAAGCGTTATTTATCAATTACTACCCCAAAAGTAAAATGAATTCGTTCCAACGGATTAGCTACTGGGCAGAATAAATAAAAATTGTACACATTTTTCCGCGATAGTGCACCATCATAGTTCAACTGGCACCTCTGATTTTTTTTTTTTATCGTTTCAGCGTTTATCGGATAATACGTGGAGAAACGATGAGATTAGTGTGATTATGGCATAATGGTGTCTTAGAAATAAATTGACACGGCGGATGCGCTTTTTGTTGCATCCAATTGGGACGGATCTCATGCAGAGTTGTACACGTTCCTCCAAAACCCGGAATCATAGCTCTCGTTCCTTCTCAATCTCGGAACGCGTTCCCGATACTTTTCTACAATTGGAACGCGTCGTTACACTAACGTTATTTTTGGGTATCTCAATAAAAATATCGCGTCGTATAATCTGTTCATAAAATAAAGGGAGCGAGTGAAAACATTCGTATGCGTCGAATCGTCACAATCACATTTGCTCCACTTTTTGTTTCTTTTCTTTTTGTTCTTAACTATGATCTTTCCTCATCCCTTGAAATTAAAAATTAAAATAAAGAAAAGAACGGCACAAAATATCTACTAAATTTGGGAACAGTCGCGAATAAATAGTACAAAAAATAGGAACGCCGTTCTTCTTGCTGTTTCGTCGAAAACGTAACACAAGTTCCCGTTCCAGTTCCGCCGATGCAAGACGAAACGACGGCGTTCCTCCGCTCCTCCTAAAAAGGGAACGCGCTCCAGGAACGTCGTTCCTTGGAACGTCGTTCCGCACAACGCTGCTCTCGCGTTCCGCCGTCGTGCCTAGGCCAGGCTCGATCACTTTTCGCTTGCACCGTATTTTCCGGATTGCAGTCCGCAATACAGCCCGGCGCAGCGCAACAACTTTGAATCATGTCGTGCAGTTCACTGTCCGCGGACAGTTTCTTCGTTTAATGAAATTCAATGCAATGCTCTCTGCGTTTAATGCAAGGTCGATGCAAAGTTTAAACCGTTCGCCTAGGTCTCGACTTTTTTTTAAACAATATATTTTTAGCGGTATTTACAAACGTGGCGCTTTAAACTGTCGCACTGTTCCCATTTAAGGGATGGGATTAGTTTTTAAACGAGTGTAGTCGCGAGGGATATTAAAAATGATTTAAAAGTAGCGATTTTTTTCTTCTATATATGATATAAACTAAGGTGAAAGAAATTGTGGAAAGAGAGGTGACCGAAACTCGAACCAGGAATAAAAATATACTTTTATACGAAATTAAAGAAGAAAGAAAAATAGAACAGCGACGGGAGAAAGCCCGGAAAACTGAAGCCAAAGTTTGTTTTCGAAAGTCAGTCGACCCGTTTTCGAATGTAAATAAGGTAGCGGTGTGATGCAATTTAGAGACAGAGGGAGTTCTCAATCTGAGCGAGGAGGAAGAGGAGGATGTGACCCGTGACACAGTGTTCTCGTTGCGGTTCTCGCGAAGAGAGCAAAGGGGTTTGAGAGAGAGAGAGTGGAGAGGAGGCTCACCTTGCAAAGGTGGCGAACCCCCCGCGACGGCTCGGAGCGATCTGGCGGAACCGCGCGCCTGCGGCACTACCGGTACGCGGCACTGTGTTGTTGGCGCCGCGCGCTTCGCTGCTGCTGCCCCGGCCGACGCCGCGGCAGTGCTGGGGGCGCCACCGTAGGCGATAGTGACGATGATGATGATGCTGGAGCCTCCCCCGCGATTTGGGTCGCGCCCCCTGACGGACATGATGGACACCTGGTGTTGGGGGGTGTTTAGTGTTTTTGGAATTTGGTTGGCTACGGAACTGCGTGCGTCTAGGTCTTTTAATTTGTCTTATTTCGTCGCGTGTGCTTGAGTTTTGACTAGTCTCTAAGGTATTATCTTTTATAAATATTTCAGTAAAGGTTTGAGTACTGTGTTTAGGTAAAGGGATATTTTTCACTGTCATTTGTTTTTCTGTGTTAAACTATACAATTTAAAGTAAGGATCTGTTGTATAGTGGCGAATTTGTATTTTTCTGGCCTGTTCGGGAGGTGGAACAATTTATATAAAAAGGGAATGTCGCTAAAAGTGATAATGCATAGTGGTAATTCTCGCTCAGTTTTGGGCGAAATATGCTGCGTACTTAGCTAATTGATTTCGAATATTAAGATAGAAGATTTGTCATATCAAATTATTTTCTCGCGACAACCAGTCGCTGGTACAAAGCGCGCGCACACACACACACACACGAACGTTACCTCTGTTTATACTTGTCTATATTTTTATCCCCAGAAAAATTAGAAGTAAAAAAATAGTTCAGTTCAAGTCGCCTTTCACTCAGTGTTGACACGTTGATGTATTTCTGCCTGTATCAATCCACACTCCTTGCAGTTATGCCTGACAAACACCGATTTCTTCGTGAATAAGTACAGAGAGCAGTAACATGTCAAGTTTTCGCACTCTGGGCCGCCTCAGTAACTCAAAAGCAAACAACGCCGTTTATTATTTTTTTTTTTGCATTTAGTTTTGCTCTTGTTTTACAGCTCTTTAACAACAAAGCGTGAAAACAAAATAAAAACAGCGACGAAAGGAGTCGTTTACGTCCTAACGGGCGCAAATCGACATAAACAAAACAAAAACAAAGTGGATGCCAAGGTCCCTCCCGGTTGACCGTACCCTCGCACGCTTGGGGATCTCCGGTTGCCTGTGATGTCCCTAGATTGGGCTTGTCTCTTTGAGCAGCTGTGGATGAAAGGTGGTGGGAGGGTAGGGCCACATAAAAGATGGTAATGCGTCGGTCGTCCTGAACGAACGAGATGAGGACGGCGAACTCGGGATTGCAGCAAAGCCGGGCTAAAAACGATTACCCAGATCTTTCTTTTTATTATTATTATATTGTATGCTAGGCTCTGCCATTTTCATGGTCCGTCTTTTATGGGATCTTTAGGATCTAGTCACCTTTTCTTTCCTCCTTTCAATCGTTTCGTGCAATCTGGCCATACAGTTTTTTTTAATGTAACGCGGGGTAATATCTAAAGACGTATATGTAAAGATCATTATAATAAAAAAATAAGGTTCGGATGTAGATGAAGCAGTGCAACGAAGAGCCAGCTTAATGATAATAAATTTTTTGTTTGTGTTCTTTACATTTTTTTTTTTTATACCGACGTCTCGAGGGACTGTTCGCGAGCTTATTACATTTACGATATCTATCGCTCGCCGTGAGTTTTCACGTAATATCAGAGGTTTCGTTTTCTGATTCTTTCTATAATACTTTTTTTTTCGATTTTGTTGGCACGCGGCAAAGCGACATACTTATTCTTAGAGATATACAGATAAAAAATTAAAGACGTTTACAATTCCCTGTAACGCCGAATTAGAGCGCAGCTCTTGAGGAGGAGGAGGAGGGGAAGGTACGGAAAGGAGGGTATGCCACTCCTCCTCTCCTGCTCGCCTCCCATTTAGCGGGAAATTTTCGCTAAATTTCCCGCTCAATTGAGCGAAAAAATGTCGCCGCTAGATTTAGCATTGCACTTTTTCCGGTAAATCTAGCGAGAAACTTTTTCAGCTAAATTTAGCGGGGAAATTTACCCACAATGCAACGCGCGGTGAAATCACGAATGACGTCACACGTGACATCATGGGAAACGTCGTATAATATTGCACCGTGCGGTTACGCCGACGCCGCTCAAACCGGAAACGGGCGCCTAAGAGCTGCGCTTTAAAATGTTGAGATCAAGCCCCGTGCAGTGGTAGTGCTTGAAGTGAGCGCATTCGAAACGCAAGTTGCGTTGCGTACCTTTGAATACCTTGAAACATGCCGCTACATAAAGAAAAAGAAGAAAGAACTACATAAAAACAAACAAACCCGGGCACAAATGATGATTTTTCTTTCTTCGTTGTGTTTCTTGGCGTACGCAAAGCCGGGCTCGCACTGCTCCTACATCATACAAAAAGACAGTCTGCAAACACGAACCACCGCAATATCCGCGGTTCGAATGCCGCGTGCAAAGTTTCTCCTCGAACTCATTGCCACGCGGCATTCGAAGCACGGATCTCGCGGTGACCCGCGTTCGAATCTGTTTGCAGACTGCTTTTACGACGTCTCTGTCGAACCGCGGTACATTTTGTTTCGCTGCCTGGTTTTAATGGAGAAGAGTGAGCTACGGGTTCCTCAGCGCAAGAGTAGGGCTTCCGTTGAACGTGCAGCTTCGAGTCGCTTCCTAGCGATAAATGCTAAATATGGGAGGCTCCGCTGGAAGGAAAACCGGCCGAGCGCTTGAGGCAAACCCAGGTGTCTGCGGACGTCGGTTCAGAGAGGATGTGACTACTATACGCTTCGATACTCAGCCAACTTTACAGGCTGAGGACCAATCAGGGAGCATGAAAAGCGCACAGTCATGGTGTTCGTTCGTCATGTTTTTGCACGTGTACTATCATCGCTGAACCAATCATAAACAAAAAAGGCCTAGTGACTTGCGCTTTTGCCGCTTCTTGATTGGTCCCAATACCTTGTAGCTTCCGCTGCGTCTGGACTTAAAGGAGCTGTGCAACGATATTCAGTTGGAATGTTTTTCACTATACACGAGCTTACCGGCACTAGTGGGAGTCAAGGATACTCGCACGCAACTCCGCTGGCCAAGAAACTCCTTTGTTGCGGTGTAATTTCAAGGACAAAAGCGATCATTTTCATTGAATCTCTCCTTTGCAAGATTTTATGACGTAACGTGGGGATCGCAGTACACCCATATGACAATATTTGAATGCTGTTCATAGATTGGACCCCAGCATTGCGTGGGCACTCGATTTGGGCTCGTGATAATTACTAGCTCTAGACGCATTCGGGTAGTGGCCCGTGTCCAATCGCTGCAACGACGACAATAGCCGAGCCATATCATTACCTGGAACTCAGCGCGTGCCCTGTGCTTTGCCAACCCCAGCGCGGGGCTATGATCTGCATTGGCGGCATATAATCGGCTTCAGATCACGTGGCCGCTTGTTCTGGCTGAGTTGAGGGGGTGAACGCTGCTCGTTTTTCTTTAATTTTTTTTTCTGGGACTTCTATTGCGTCGGGTGAAAAACGAACGCGTGTTTCATAAGTGATTAAGGGCAGGGATCCGTTCTAAGCGGTATTTGCGCAAAGTACAAAAATTGCTGCATCGCCCCTTTAAGCTAAAACGAAGTATGATACGAATATCCCCAAGACGATTGAAGACAAAGGTTTCAGGGACAAAACATGGAAGGAAAAGGAACAGATTCAAACAACTGAATGTCCTTTTTTTGTTGTTTCCCGGCATTAAAAGAAAACATTTTTTGTTACAGCCTTTCGTTCTTCGTTCTATTTTATCTCGTGATCTTTTTATTTTTTTTTTTGCATCAATTTTGTTTACTTTTTCGCTTTTGGGGTAGTGAGGGTTGAAGCGGAGTTCTTCGTTTATTAGTATGCCTACTAACAGATTCATGCCTTTTCGGTGGTACATCGAAACAGTGTAGATCTCTAATATCAAATGTCTAGTAAGCCCTTGTTTGTTTGTTTCTTTTTGTTTTCTTCGTAAAGCGATCTCATTTTGGTGAGTGCTCGTTGGCACAGCACGACTCGAGTGAAGTGGCTTAAAAAAAGGGGAACGAAGTAAAACACTCTACATTTCTGTCCCAATGGGTAAAAAAAAGAAGAAAAAAGGGAAAGTATTTTCGTTTTTTTGCTTTTTGCTTTAATATGTACTCGCGGTGATGCGTTTCACCGAAAAGGAGATTTCGCAGTTGCGCCCCGTGAAAAAGAAAAGAACAAGCAGAATTAAGGTAACAAAAGCGATGAACATCGCGACCTAACAAAGTCTGGGAACAAATAGGGGAAGAGGTTTGGACGCAGCCACGAGACGTGAATGTACACTCTCCAAACGGATGGGAAAGCTCTCCCCCTTTTCGTCGCTTTGTTCGGAAGCGTCTAAGTGCAGCCTGATTCGGCGTTGCATAACGCAGCAAAGTGGCTTGTTTCCAGAGCTTAGTGCTTTCTCCCGCAAAGGCGGCGTGCAAGAAGGCTAAATGAAGATGGGGCTGAGCGACAGCGTACGAACATGGGGCTTGGCCGGATCCAGAGGGTGAGGTGGTTGAGATTGGAAGAGAGGGAGAAAGAAAAGTAGCGAGTACGAGAACATCTGAAGCAGAGAATGGGGAGTTTTCGTAGACCGCGTTTCCCCGTCCGCTAAGTCCTCCGCAACGAAGAAGGCGCTACTGCGCCTGCGCGCCGATCGGTTGGACTGTAGAGTTCAGGGTATCGTATCCGGTTGCGGAGAGCGTTGCGGGACAACGGAAACTATTTACGATAACTCCCCATTGAGAAAGAGTCGGGTGCCAATCCCCTAATCTCGGTCCGAAGGGACAAGTGATGTTCATTGGACGGAACAGTGACAGGCGAATGACGTATACGAGTAATAAACGAGATGTCGAACGGAGAAATAATGTAAAGGAAGAGTCATTTGATCACAGAACGAGCGAAAGTGCTCAAAAAATGAGTAAAAGGAGGCGAGTAAAAGGAGGCACACAAGGAAACTCGCGTGAGCTTTCGGCAATTTGTGAAACCTCGGGATGGACTGCGGCAAACGCTACGAGCAAGCCTCTCCAGCCAATCCGGCGCTGTGAAACATATCACGTGACCACGTGCCGAGCAGGTCGCAGCGCCCCTTCGATGACTCGTAGGGCCCACTGCGCTCCATCGTAAGGCGAAACGGAGCGCAAGAGCGTAACAGCCGCGCGGACGATAATCGCATCGTTCCACGGCGTTGAGAGCTGTGCCCGTAAGTGCGTTCCGTCCTGATTCCTCCATCCACTGCGGACAACTCGGTTTGTCGCGATTGTAACTCGGTTCATCGCGATGTCATTTGGCCCGAATACATCTCAGTTCGCGGACTCCAGCGAAACGGACGGCACTTGGCGAAGAAAACACCGAACTGGCCAGAACAGGTCCTTTTGCGATTTCTGCTCGTGTCTTGTAGCTTCCGTGATTACATGTTGTTGGTGGTTTGCGCGATAAAACAGTTGTCTCGGTGACTCTGTCGTATCTGTAGTGTCAGGTTTTTCCCAGGTTGCTCCGCACGCGGCCTACGCAATTGCGTGAACCAGACATTGCGCGTTTATCAACGATCCTATCAGCACCGTGGAAGGACAGACGGCAGTCCTTTCATCGCTTCCTCGAAGAAAGTCAAGTCTCCGGAAGCTCGCGTACGCCAACGTTTCGCCTCGGGTTCGAAACGTGGAGGATAAGAAGCGAAGCAAACCATTTTGAGTCCACTGCTTGCTTGCTGATGCTTCAGCGTTGTGCGTTGAGCTGGCCCATGCTACGGCACGACTTGTATTGGTCCGCCATCTTTTCCCGATAGTGGCGTCTCCTATCGGTCGCTGGATGGGAGAATACGCGCAGTACATCTCTGAGAGTGCATATTTTCTCGTCAGGCCTGGCATAATCGGTGTGGCTTACTTTTAACTTTTTGTATTGATGAACTCGGCACGCGTTTACTAAGAAAAAAAGTGTGTTGGTGTGAAGCACATGTAGCGTTCTACGTTCTTTTGTCTGTAACGGTAACGAATATTCCTTCAAATTCGGTGTAAGCTGGTAACGGCAACTTGTTTCGGAACGATAGATATGTAACGAAGAGAGGCCATTTCTTTCCCGTTTTCGAGGGACGCCCGTAAGTGCACCGCCTTCAATAGGAAACTGCGCATGGCAATGGACCTTTTTAGTAGGTCTCTGCGCATGCGTACACCGTCTCGCTTGGTCTTGCTTCACGCTGTCGCCATTTTCGAAGGGCACCGTCCCGCGCGACCGACGTGGTCAGCGCCCATCTTTGCGTGTATTTCGTCTTTGTTGACGAATTCTTTTATGAGCGCAGGTAGTATAAGGGGCATAAAAAGCAATGGAAACCGATACAACGGCATCGATGTCGACGTGTTCTGAGAGTGGATGCATGTTGGCCTGCCCTTCATTTGTAGTTCACAGACGGCGCTTGCTACTTGAAAAAAAGAAAAAAAAAAGGGGTTTAGTGGAGTGAGAGAAATGCCAGGCTTAGGTAACTACAAGGCCGTAGTCAAACGCAAGTGCGTGAACGGGCCTTTACGGCGAAGACATCAGTGCTAACTAGATAGATATAAAGTTACCCGCCTCCAAATGTGACCGAAAACTACTTACAACTAAATGATCACGTGCAACGGAATTATTACTTACAACGAAAATAGAGCACTTACAGCGAAATGTGTTGGTTTTTAACGAAAACATAATTGACAACGACATAATGAACTGTCCCTCCCTTCCAGATGCAGCCGAAAACAACACTTAAAACGGAAATGTTACAACAAAATGTGGAGTTAAAACGAAAACATCACCGAAAACTAGATACAAAGCTGCCACCCTTCCAAATGTGGGCGATAACCACACTTTACCGAATATATCACTTAGGACGAATATATTACAACGAAAAGAGGACTTACAAGGGAATGTGTTTACTTTTAACCAAAATGTATCACTGACAATGAAAAATAGAACTGTCCCCCACGCCAAAGTGATGCAATAAAACGATGCGACACCGTAAAGCCGTTGTACCGTTTTATGTCTTTTTTTTATCTCAGTGTGTTGGCTTTTTTATGGGCTGATCTTTGTTGACACCAGACGTACAACCCCCCCCCCTCCCCCCCCCTCTTTTCTTTTTTACGACCCTTGTGATAAGGACCGCAACCTGTACGTGTCTCAGTACTTGTAAGCTTCAACCGTGCCATAACACCGGGGACAACGCCTGATGGGCGCTTTACTCGCGCCTGCGTTTAACGGTCTGGAATGTGTATTCCTACCTGGCTGTTATTGCGCACAGTAATTGAACTTTCAGGTTTTTGGTGTTTATTTCTGATTGCGTGTTCTGAAAATGGCATCAGGCGTAACAACCGGTTTTGACGTCCTTGCCAACTCTATAGTGCTTGAATTCAAGTGCAGTGGTTCAGAGTTGCACTTCGTAGCAGGAATACGTATAATAGAGAACCCAAATACACATCAGTTACGTTGTTTTTTTATACTAATGCGGCTGAGCATGTGGTTGTTATTTTGCGTATGAATCTCTCTGCTCTCTCTGGGATGATGCTTCACATTACTATTGTTCTCCCTATCGATGTTTTTACGGTGAAAAAGAATAGACACCGACACTTTGATCGCCCGCTCTGCGTTTAATTTATAAATTTCAATTACCTTGTTTGTATTAGTTAACGCTTTTTTCGCCAAGTGCGATAATTAACCCTTTGATCGCCCGTTCTGCGTTTAATTTATAAATTTCAATTACGTTGTTTTTATTAATTAACGCTTTTGTCGCCAAGATGTGCGATAATAAAAGTTTAAGAAATCAAACTAACATTTTTTTATACTCTCTTTATTTATCTTCGCCCTTAAAATGTCTTTCTTTTTTGTTTTTGGCGCTTATTTCTAAACAATGTGGTGATATAAAAGTCGACGGTTACCGAGCTTCGACCTAATATTTGGTTTTGCATTCATGTATTGAGCATTTTTGTCAGATAAACCGAAACCGTTTAAAACAAAAAGAGCAAAAAAAGTTTCGTTTTATCAGTTATTGCCAAACGATCTACGAGCAAATATATTTAGGAGGATTAAAAAAAAAATACAAAAAAAAGGAAGATGTATTTTGCACCTAAGAAACGTGGGAAACTGAATCTCCTGTTTATCTTTGTCAGCATTTTATATCTCCCAGATATTTTTTTATATATTTAAAAGAGCTTTTAATAGTGCGGAACTAAGGGGATATGTAACTTAAATTACAGAATCTATATGAATTTTTCTGCACTACCTAATTTTTGTTTACCTGTTTCATTCCCACGATAAGTAAAGGGGCGCGATTAAATATTTGAAATAAAGCTAGAGAAAGTAAATCTCCCCCCCCTCCCCCCCCCCCCAAAAAAAAAAAAAACAAAAAAAAAACGTGAAATTCCAATTTATTTTCTTTTTCTTTTAACGGTTTGCCGAGCTAAGCGGGTGGCTGATTCTTGATATGAATATTCCGTTTGCATAAGTAAAACGTAGCGGATTACGCAAAGAGCCAAAATATGCAGACGAGGTTGTTAGGAAACATCATAATCTAAACCCTGAGGCAAAGAGAAATAAAATAACGGTTTAGATTATGAGGATTACGCAACTGGTTCTGACCGGCATACGAGACGCCAGTTTAAGCATATTGAGCGAGGCTCCCGGTTCGTTTGCAATTTGCACGGAGACTACGACATTCCGGCGGGCAATCTTTCAAGTGTAAGTTGATGATCACAAATGATGAAAAGTTTGAAAACAGCTAGATTCGTTTAACAACTGTTCTGTGGCACGCACACTATATACTAAAAATACTTTCGAGTGTGTTTTTTTTTAATGTATTTATTCGTTATGGCAATAACTGCAGAATTAGTTCTTTATTAGTGAGAAAGGAGAAATGATGTAGTTGATGAATAGCATAATAAAACAAGAAGCACGGCGGATATAAGCTACAGGGATATGGCTCGCCTGCAAGTTCATTGCTACACGACATGACAGTGAGCTCGGCGTTCTCGCGTTCCTGCGCTCTCTCGTCTCGTCATCTCCCCCAGTTTCTCGGCGCATTATAGTGGATTGTGGGAGAGAGAGATATAGAAGGCGAGACTGCAGATATAGGACTGCAAGATAGATGTGAGAATAACTCTACGAGATCGTCTACCACCTTGCAGAAGTGTTGTAGTTTGGGCGAGTTGGTATGATGATGTCCTCGTCTGTTTGTGCGCTGTTCTGTCTACCACCTTATCTACGATGCTCTCAGACTATAGGATGATGTCTACAATGTTGTCAATGATGTGTCCCATACCATCCCAAATAGAAGTGGATGGATAGAAGGGAACTAGAGAGAACAGGAAATACGAGATTGCCGAGGTGACTGTCGGACACTTTCGGGCGATACGATGTTGTTTACGATGTTGTCTGCTCTGCTGTCTACAACGGTGTCTACTCTGCAGCTTCTTTTTTTTTTTTCCCCGTACGAATTGAAGTGCAATGGGAAAGAATGACTGACGCTGAAAGGGAAGCGTTTGACTGCTTCTTATCGGTTTCCTGCGACAAGGCATCTTCGATGTTGTCTACGACGTCTATTTTGTTCTTGCTCGTAGAATAACTTCCATTATTTTTTTGGTCCACACACCAAATTAGATCGAACACGTTGAAATTAAAAAAAAAAAAGAAAGAAAAAGGTATATCAGAAGTCGGTAGACCAGACAGCGCGCGCTTATCATCGGAGAACTTGTGGTGATAGTTGCTCGGGTTCACTATCGCGACGACAACCCAAAGGGACGCGACGCGTTCGAACTTTGTCACTCGTACGTAAGATAGCGGTACCGACGGCTTGGGGCACTGTGCAGATGTAAGTCGTATCCCGGAGTGTGTGTAAGCGTGTGTGAGTGCTTGCTACGAGGTCGTGGTGCCCCGTACATAGCATCCCTGGCCCACCTTGTTGCGCGACAAGTTCGCCGCCGCGTTGCTGCAGCCAAGATGACGCGGGACACGGCCCAAGCTCAAACCGACGTCACGCAACGCAAGACCAAGATGCGGAAAGCCGTCACGTTCGACGATGTGCGTTTCTTGCTGTTTTGCATATTCTCCCTCTTCGTACCGCGCGCTCTTTCTCTCCATACGCTTTGTGTTTAGTCGTTGACAGAATCGGAACGGCAAGGAGGTCTTTCTGTTGTGCCAACTCTGCCTTCCGTAATACTTTCGGCGTCTTGTGGGCTTCGACCGTGCACGCGCAGTCCCAAGCACGATGGAAGGCGGGAAGCGCGTGCTGGAGGCTGGACATTCTAAAGGGACGCCCTGCGCTTCTTTTTCTGTCGGCGATCGTATGGACGCTGCTGTGTGCTTCCGTGTTGCTGGCAGTTGTTTGTGTGAGTTGCGGTGCTTTGTGACCTTTTTGTTTTTGTTCCGAAGGCCAATAATACGGAGGTAAAATGCGGAAACAAGGTACTTCCATAAGCACGAACGTTGAAAGACATTGGGTACTTTTGAAAAACCGAGCATTAATGCCAGCCCCGTTTTAATACTCCTCGTCAAAACGGGCATATATCCAATGTTCAACAGCTCAAGTGCGCGCTTAAAAACATGCTTCAAAGTCTCCGGTATAGTGCGGTACGCGGAGCACGGTAACGGTTGCCTAAAAGTCCGTATTATCCTAGTCTAATCTCCGTTGCGTTGCCTCGGTACAAATGTATGTATCTCCGGACAGTTCAGCTGTTATCTTACCTCTTAAGTTGGATGTCGGGGTAAATATTGCGGGTATCCTGTCTAAAGTTTAGCTCGTTCGTGCACTGCGTGTCAAGGCCTGCCGCTCGTGGAACCCGCCGATCGAGGCAGGGTTTCGTTTACGGCAACACATTGCGATCTCCTGACAGTTTCGGGACGAGTTGAGGATCCGTGTTGGCAAATATACATTCAGTGCCGTACAAAGCACCATGTTTGCACTTACGACGCTCTTCTTTTTTTCTTTTTCTTTGTTTCTGTCTTTTTTTTTAACTTTTGTAGCGCACGTTGGCAGAACCGAACCGGCGTGTTGGCATTGTGTCGCCATTAATATCCATTTTAGATTGTCTGTTTTCTGTATAGATTCAGCGTCTTGTAGAAACAGGGAGTAGAACACCCAGCGCTACGCAAGGCGATTAGAGTTTCGTGAAAGTACGATAGCGTTAAATGCTCACAATTTTTTTTTGCTTATCTTTTGTGTTACACGCTGTACAAACCTGCAGGGGATTCTATAAAGCAGCTTCTTTTGAGTCCCACGTTCGATACACAGGTCGTCATTCTAGCCGGACAATATTGAAGTCTTCCCTATACTAACTAGGATGTTAATTCACGTTTGACTCATAACATTAGTAAATATTGGCATTTATGGGAATTATGGCAAAAAATAATTAGACATTTAGATGGTTTTAAATTATGTCGGTTGAAAGATTCGATTGGGGACGGTGGACAAGCTGTGACTCGTTTGTCCGGATTAGTCAGCGCTATCTACAGCTTCGCCAGCTGTCGGCCGGAATTTTTCTATTGGTTAGCGTTTGCGCAAGTGTCAGGTGACCTTTCCATCCATCGAAAAGACCCCTCGGCGAAAGAGAGAAAAAAACAAGTGGGATTAGATGCTACAAACAAAACCGAGATTAAAGAAAGAAAGAAAAGAATGGAAAACGAAACCCACTTAGCGAGTTTCGCCTTATAAGGTTTCGTTGAGGTCGACACTTTTATGTCATCTCGCGGTTTGGGTTGGTGGAGAATCGTCGTGTGGTTTCATCGCATTCTGGGGGATCTATTTCCGCTCCGAATTGGCCGCGGTGTTTGTGTGTGCTTTGTTTTTGCTTGTTTGTTTTCTGCTTGTGCGTTAGAACGCCGATTGGCAGGTTAGAAACCGAAACAATATCTCGTTAATGACCGACGACCAGGGGGGCTATGTTGCACGTTTTGGACTCCCAGGAGACTAGGGAGAAGGAAGTGACGTCAACGCGATACAGCAAACGCAGATTGGATGTTGACAGAAGAAAACGAAATCAACATCCAATCTGCATTTGCTGCGTTGTTGACGTCACTTCCTTCTCCCTATAGTCTCCTGGGAGTCCAAAAAGCGCAACATAGCACCCCAGTTCGCGCTTTCCACTTTTCTCCCGCTTCCTCCTCTCCCCCTTTCTACCCTGTCCACTGTTGCCTGTTTCCTCCTCCCCCGCGGTGAGGAGGATCTTCTGCCTCGCAGAATCTCGAGTCCGGTCGTCGGCCTTTAAGCCGCGGTCCCGTCTACTCGTCACAGAAAAAGGCAGCTTGCTGACACGGCCTCAGTCGTGTCTTCTTCCCGTCACCATGTTCCTACAAACAAAACTGTCTGCGCACATGTGCAAAGCACACACACATGTGTGAAGCACACGCATGTGTGAAGCAAACACGCTTCGAAACATGCGTGAGGCGTGTCCGCGGAGATAACCCTGTCGTCATGTCTGCCGAGAAACTCCGTCTTCTCTGCATGATGTACGAGGAGTGTGAATGTGGCTTTATGCATAGCTTGAAAAGGGAGCAAAGCATTCGGTTACACTCTAAAAAAGAAAGGGCGTCGTCTTACACCTTTTTGTCCCATATAATGCACTTCAAAACTTCAGTTCGACGTACAGCGCAGTATAGTCGAACAGACGGCCCCAACTTTTACGAGGGGCTTGATAACGGAGCGATATAACTTATTAAACAGCTAAAGAACGCATCAAAGACTGCAGAAAGAAAACACTGACATTTAGAGTAAGGCCAAGAAAACTGTTTTTTTTTTGTTTGTAGTCAGTAACAGGTGCAGCAGGTATTTAAATAAGTTGTGCCACTCGGCTATCCAGCCGCTCGTGAAAGTTGGTACCGTCTGTTCGACGTCAGCGCGCTGTACGTCGAACGGAAGTTTTGGGGTGTCGTATATGGGACAAAGGGTGTAAGAATATACCTTTCCTTTTTTTGTTGAGAGTGTGGCGGAAATCAATTTGTTTTCTGGGTCCATTAATCGCCAGATTCTTATAGGAAACAAGCGTCGTTTGTAAAGTATGAAGAAAGTACACACTAAGCAGGGTATATATATATATATATATATGAGAGTAGACGTACTTTGAAGCTTTTAGTGGATCCCGACGACGAAGAATGTTTTGTAACCTGTACTGATGAAGGCATGACCCAGGCCGAAACGTCGACCGATATGTGATAAAACTCCACGAAAAGCTTCAAAGTACGTTTACTCTCGTATACACTTTTCGTCGTCCTTCGAAACAGTCTTATCAATATATATATATATTGTAGGAGGTTATTTAATCTCAATTGCTCGCAGACTGATATCACTCTAGGTTTCGCAAAAGCTTTCAGAGCGACGAACCTTAGCGAGAGAGATACAATACTTGCAATTTGTAATTAAAAAAAGAAGAAAGAAAAAAGAACAAGGTAGGAGAAGCAAACTACAGCAACAGATATGTCCACAAGAATTGTTGAACATCCCAAGTTGTAAACGATAACGTGAGAGCACCTGATCAGCAAAACAGACATGACGGCGTAACGCGTGATACCTCTGGAAGTAATGTTCCGTACAGTGTCGAACATGAGATGAAAGCACCGACGTCACGTTTTATATCGGCGCTGGTGTAACTGAACGTGATGCCAGCCACGTTTGCGTTCGAGCTTTCGGAGTATGGCTTAAATTAATCCTGTCCTTTACCGGGGCGTGCCAGATAACAGATACCGTTCGTTAGGCTCGAAAGGGAACATTGGCGGACTTCCGCGTGGTTAGGAAAGATAACACCTTTTTAAGACTGACAATATACTCCGCAGATTTCAAAAGAAAAAAAAAAAAAAGAAATAAACGGCGTTTTAGCGCAGTCATTTGTTTCAAGTTAAAGGGATACTACAACGAAATTTCGGCGCTCATTTTTTGGTCCATATGTGTTCAAAAGAGCAGTATCACATGGAACATACCAATATCTTGTTAAAAAAGTCTCGAAAAGGAATTTTAAAACGAATTAAACGATTAGCAAAGAGCATCTGGTGGATGTCGCTAACGCCTCGTTTGTAATGCTCGTCTAGGAACCTTGACAGCTAGTGACGGAGGTTGTCTCTTCTCCGGCCACGACGAGAGAAGGGAGGAAGGAGGAACTCCCCTCTTCCCGAGAATCCCTTTTGTGTGTCGCAGAAGTCGCTATTGTCCCCCTAGAAGATTATAGAAGATTAACCCGTCACTCAAAATTCGTACAAAAGCAGCCGCTTCGGTGGCTGGAACGACTAGGCCATCCTCTCGACGTCAGCCTCGCCGTAGCTTTGCTCGTCTTGAGACGACCTACGTCACGATTGCGTTGCATGTCACGTGCTCTAAGCTGGGCCTTCTCCGAGAGCTTGCCAGAGTGGGACGTTTATAACGAAAAATACAGCCACTAGGATCAAAATAAAAACGTGCGATTGTCATTTACGGATATTGTGGACCATATTCAACCTATTTTTGAACACGACGGGAATATTTCAAATTTCGTTGAAGTATCCCTTTAAAGGCCCGAGCAGGTGCCCAAACGTCGGCATTTTTGTTGATCAAACATAGGTTCGAAAATAACCAGTCTTAAAAATTTATTTGCTTTGACGCGTGAAGTCCCCCCCCCCCCCCCCCCCCCCCCCCGCCCCCTCCCTTTTCCCCTATCCCTGTCCTCCCGTTTTTTGCTTGCTTTGTGGTTAAGAATTGAATTAAATTAAAGTGACTAATATGGTAAGATTATGATTGTGTTTAAACCGCTAAAGATTGTTAATCAGTATTTTTTTTTTGTCCGCGACAATACTTGAGAGCCCTTTTAAGTGACACTAGATTATTGAATGAAAGCCGGAATGCCGAAAGAGAGAGAAAGGGGGAGAGACATAGAGAGAGTGAGAGAGATGGAGGGGGAAGCGAAATATAACGATTATTTCTTCCTGACTGAGTAGTTCAGAGATAGTGATAAGTGACTCGGATAAACGATGAGAGACCTGCTACCGCACTCCACCTCGTGTTGCATTCTTATCGATGCTCTACCGTCAGTCGAACACTTTTCCTGTAATCTATTTTTGTGATACTTCCCCTAGCGTATCCGCGACAGGACATCATCAGTATCTCTTCGGTGCATTTTGGTTTCATCTGCGGTTTAGAATTCACACGCGTAAAGGTGCGGAAGTGTAATTTGGGGCATTAGGGCACTTACACCCGACTCTTGCTCTCAAGGATGAACTTTTTTTTTTAAGTAACGTAATATCGAGGTAAATATAAATCATCACCAAAAACAGATGATTGAAGCTTAACAAAGCTGCAATTTTCTTTGAATATGTTGAAGCGTCAAGATGCCCAAATTGCTCTCAGCTTATAGACGCTTGCAAATAGCCAAGCTTCCAATGCTAGTCTGGCCATCGTGGATAAAAACGCGTTTTTTTGGGCGTCAGTCTGGAAACTGTGGGCACACCTTAGCCAGGCTCAACGTTGGCCAGGCTTGACTAGCAGACGATCTACGAACGCCAGCGGCAAGATGGCGGCGCGGAGAGGCCGTGTACTTGCAGACGTCTGCTATGGAACGCTACGCATACGTCGTATCTTCGCGAGCGGGTGTCGTGTTTGTAATCGCTTGGCTTCGTCTTTGTCTTCTGCTTCGGATTTGCATTTCGGTCCTTGTCTGCAGCTCTTCATTTGTGGAAGTCTTCGATCCTCACTGCTTCTTTCGTCCTTATTATGTTTTGTACTTTTGGCTTCCGCGCAGAAAATGGAGGCGGCGCTTTCATGGTTAATCGAAACGCAGTTTAGCCATAGACTGCCTTTTCGACCTCCAAAAGAAAGTCGTTTTATCTCGCAGTTAATGAGCCCTTCACAAAAAAAGAAAAAAAAAAAAAAAACCAAATGACAACTTTAATTGCCACATTTTTCTTCGGTTTTCACTAACAGGATACTTCGTGAAGTCAGCCATTACATCGCTTACGTTTTGAAATTTGAGTTAACCTTATTAAATCTCCCAAAGTACTGGGACTTCTATTTCCGTCATTTTTTACTGGGGAACGTCATCAAAGTCTACGTGCAAGCTACGTCCTAACATTGCGTTCCAACGTACTCGTCTCAACTGGTCGAATCGGAGAAACTGACTGAGTGGTTGTGATCACGTCCTAGTCAAAATATAAATCTTAGCCGTAAACAATGCTTTAACAGCAGATAACCCGCCTTGAAGTTAAAGCGAGCACTTATCCCCCTGCCACACGGCAGTATTTATTTCACGTTGAATGGGATTATCCAGTGTGCCTAACCAGCGGTTGCGCCACATCGTAGTCAGGATCGCGAGCTCGCTTACCGATCACTTAATGTCATTTAGCGGAACTTGCGTTACATTTTGCAGTGCGGCGGGGTCGTGTGAGTATGCTTCTTCAGCGTGCTTCTCAGCTTTTTGGCCATAAGCTGGCCTTTCTTCCGTGTAGACGGGCCCGGTTAGATACGAAAGTATGCACTCGCAGTGGCTGAGGAGAGACGACAAGAAGTACGCTGTCCTTCAGGAGGTCCTGGTCGCTTCCGACGATGAATGTGAGTACTTCCGAGATGATTGTGGAGTGCTCGCGCAGCGAGCCCTTCGCCTGGAAAACGTCGTTTTGCGTTGCCCGCGTTCAGGTGTTCGTGTACTCACTCAAATGTTGCTCCTCTCTTGGTGCTAACACACACGCAACATGTTTGAGTGGTCGCTTCATTACGACGTGCAGTTATAATCATCATCATCATCATCTTTATTTCTACCCAGGAGTGTCGAAGTGGCTCGCTGTTCCGCTCCCGGGCGACTAGCCGTGAAGCGCATATCAACAATAACTATGCAGCTGAAATCGGGAGAGTTTCAACGAGATATACGCAATGGGCTCACTTCTGCAAATCACATGGAATGATTTCTTTTGTTTCGTTGCGCAGAGAACCAACGATGATTGTAATCTGTCGTCGCAGCTTTTGGATCTTTTTGGCGCTTTTGCCGGTCGAAAAGTTTGACGTCATTCTTGCTTCTGGAGCAATTATACGTGAAACAATCAACGGTCTTTCGTTATCGTGTTATCTTTGTCGTTATCGTTCGTCACCGTCTACATCGACCTCATTGTCGTTATCATAAGCTCAGCGCAAAAGTGCTATCAAATGGCAAACCACAAAAAAAAAAAAAAAGTGCACTAGTGTTTGGTTTTTAATGGCGGTGGGTTTCCGCGCATTCGAACTCCACCTTCGAATTTGGAACCATGACCGCGGACAGGGGTGTGGCCTAGGTCCCGTGCATTTCATTAAAGCCAGTGAGATTGCCGCATTTGTCGATGAGAGCGCCGAAGAACCAATCACGAGGCAGGAAACAAAATGAGCCACTCCCCGAGCGTTTCTTGAGCTGTTCCTAGCAATAGCTTGTGGCGCAGTTCTGATCACCGAGCCGTGGTGACGTGAGCTAGCGACACGAACGCGTAACGTAAGTTTAATTTGCGTGCGTGTCTTTTTTTTTAAATTTTTTATTCGTGTTTTTTGTCTCGGTGCAACCCTGTGTTTCAGTGGGAGGAGGAATAGACCGATCTCACTAAGCGTTCGGCGCATGCGTGACGCCGCCATAACTTTAGTTCACAGGAGGCAGACGGCCGTGCATGCGAGGGCTCGTGCCTTCTCCGTGCTCCACACGCGCAGAGCTCCAGCGAGGTTGTCGCACGTGCAGAAAGACTAAAGTTCCCTCGATGCATAGCGGCAGCGGTGGCGTAGTCAAACTGGCTGCTGAGATCGGTCTATTACGTCACTGAACACTTACGAGCCTGCTTTCCACGCTGTTCGCGATGTCATTGCTCGTAGTTGAAGGTAACTGCACGGATATGTATATAGCGACTTTATGTCGCGCTTTCTTTCTTCTTTTTTTTAATTTGAACGAACTTGGAAGTACGCTACGCATGAAACGTGGTGTGGACGTGCGAGGAGCCGGGTAATTATCGTTGACGATATAAGGTGATAACACTTCGTGAAAATTTCGTGACTCAGTTTAGAATATCTTAATCGTTTCTGACTCGTATATGAACTCCGCAGTGGCGGGAGAGCAAGGAACTAGACATGCTTTAAATGAGATTCTCTTCTTTTTTTTTGTTCACACACACAGAGATGTATAGATAGAGAAAGTGAGATATTGTTGACGAAAAAAAATAAAAAAAAAAAAAAACATATTATGGCAGCTCCGCCTAGTTATAGACTGCACGTTTTATTGACCCTAACTTCCACTACGTGTTTTATACTGTAATATTTGTAAGACATCTCAGAACGACTGAAGCCTCGCTAAGAGAAGAACAGCAAGAGCGAAAAAAACCTTTCAAGAAGTCTCGAAAACTCACAACACTATGACGATAAGAAAAAAAAAAAAAATCTTTTTATCGTCGAGCATAACGACTCGATGCTAGATTTGACAATGCCGGGGCGCCGAATGCCGTCGCGCTATTACACCATACTGCATACACAGCTTGTTTGCATTGCTCTGCGTTTCGAATTCTTTTTTTTTTAAATTCTTTTTTAGGGAGAACAGGAAAGAAAGACGATGTCTCCAACATTGTTTCTCGTCGTCGCTCTTCTCGGCACCTCCTCTCATTCAGTCCTCCTCCCCTTTTGGAAGAGCCGTTAGCATCGCGCTTGTGCCGTGATTGTAGATGCTACGCTTCAGAGGCGTCGAATTTGTTTTTATAAATTCATACTAGACGGGTTGGGAAATGACGTCTGGTGTCTTCATGGTAGGCGTACCGTTTTGGATAGTGCAGTGTGCCCGATAACTTGGCGTCTCTTATTACTCGGTCATGTCTGCTTTGCAAGTCGACGTGCACTTCTAGTCCCGTACTTTCGATATTTTTTTTCACTCTCTCTCTCTCTCTCCCTTCTCACGATAGTATGATCGCCTAGCTCCGTTACACCCGAGTGGATATCGCGCTGGCCTTCTTGTCGTGACGTTGCAATGACGTCGGCATCAGGCTGTCAGGCCTTGTTCGTTTAAGCGTGCTTGACCTTGTCCACCTCTCCTATACTCGTTTCTATTTCCCTCCTTTGCAAGCTCCGCAGGCTGAGAGAAAAGCTCGCCGAGAGGATTTTCTGCCTCGCAGAACACCCAAAGTTGTACGTCGGTCGATGCCGTTATAATGTTATTAATAAAATTAATTTACAAGGTCGTTTTTACCGCGTAAAATAAAGAATATATCGCCGGACGCTCATTCTCCGCCCAAATGTAGCCCGAGCGGTTAGAACCAGACGACAAAGTTTCAGAAGCAACCGTTACCTTGTTTAAAAGTTACAGGCATTTTTTTTTTTTTTAAATTTTTGCTAGGAAAATGGCGGCCGACGAAGCTCTCGAATACATCCATCTGAATGGCCCCAGTTTCCGAAAACGGGCCTCATTTTGCCATTGATATTTTCAGAAAATCGCGCCTCACATGCTTGCTGAAGACAAACGGTTGATACATTAATCGTTAAAAAATATGAAAAAGAAAGAGCGATGACGTTTTTCTTTGTTACCGGAAATAGTAGCATGTTATTGTAACACGTCAGATCTGGTGCGTTAACTTACTGAAATGCCTCGTCATGGCGTTAGCATACGACAAGATATAAAAACCTCACAAGTCGTCTGCGGTTAGCCGCACACCTGCAACAGACCACGGGCTCGGGGTCGAGTGCACTTTTTTTGTCGCTGCCACCGGCGGGGCCAAAGGCTTCGCTTCATCCCTTGTGTTTACAACCCTCCCCGCCGATTTCACTGTCTCTCCCTCTTGCCCCCCTCGCTCTCTTCATTGTTGGCCGCTCTCTCCTTCCTGGTTGCAGTGAGGCGGCCCGAGGCCAGGACTTGTTTTTTTCTCTTCTTCTTTTTGTTCTTATCTTCTTACGGCAGGGGTCCTAATCCTTTTACAACCGTCCTGGGCTCCTTATACGACGCTGGAAATTTCCGTTTTCTTTTTTTTGTCTTTTCGAATCTCTATTTTGGGAGGGTTGTTTGGGTCTTTTGGGTGACCTACCCCCTGACACTAAGGCCGATAAATGCTAAAAATGAAAACAACAACAACAGTAGAGGTATAAACCTCCGGCACTCATCATCTAGAAAACAACAAAAGACAACGAAATATGAAAAATAGACTCGAAGATAGAACGACGTAAAAAAAGAAGAAAAAAAAAAAGACACCTCCCTCAACAACAATCTCGGTAATGACGAGAAGGCAGACAGGACGGGCGCAAATAATGATAGCGAATAAATAAAAAGTAATAATAATAACAACAATAAAAAGATAGAAACAGGAAGAAATGCCGCTCGGATGAGCATTATCTGGCCGAAGCCAGCCAAGGCGAGCATTGTTGTGGACGAGGATAGATGAACCCCTCCCTCCACTTTCTTGGCTACCCCCCTCTTTCGTTCGTCCTTGCACCGCCATATCTTTTTATAGCTTTTGCATGGTTGTATTGCCGAGCGTTTTTCTTTTTTCTCTTTTTTTAATAGCCCGTACCGTTGTTCCGTTAAGCCTTTCTCTCGTCTTTTCTCGCGCTTTCTCGTTCCCACTCTCCCGTCGTCCTCATCGCTCGATGTTTTTTGGGGGGATGGTCGACTTGGCGAGGCGGGCTGCGGGGGCTCCAACCCTGACCGTCGCCGCGCACCCGTACCCCGAAAGATGGGGAGGGTGTTAACAAGAGAGCGAGAGAGAATGCGTTCTCCTTTCCACTTGCTATATCCATTCTTCGCTTCCCCGCAAGGACCGATCTACGAATAAACTTCCTTTGACTGTACGATGGGCCGAAAGGGGATGCTACAAGCCGTCGGAAGGCCAACACAACGCTGTTTAAATGACACGTGACTTTCGGTAAAAAAAAAAAAAAATGGAAGGGGGCGCGACGATATATGGGGGGCGCTCAATCACGTGATACGTTCGGAACTCCGGATTGGCTGTGGGGATGGCTTATAATGTCCGCCGCGGTCCATGCTAAAAGTGAAACGAAGTATGAATTGCTCCGAAGATTGGAGAAGGTTCCCTCTCTCTCTCTTTTGTTTCCGCGTTTCCCTCTTTCCACATCAGCCGCCGTTTCCCCATTTTCTCCTCTCCTAGTTTCCCTTTCCGGGGTGCACGGGAGTGCAGAGGTAGTGGTGGATGCCGGTTCTGAAGCCCGGATTCTCGTTGTTACCCCCCTCTCTCCCCACATACACGCAGACACACACACACCAACACACTTTCGGGCGGAGACCGACCCCGACCCTGGTCCGGCTCCGCATCGATGACGTAGGCGGTGACGTTTGCTCTGCGTCAGGGTGGCGTCTGTGCTAAGCTCCGCCTCCTTTCCCGTTTGTTCTCGTCGTCTTCACTTCACTGGGGAGGGCTTTGACGCTGCAGTACTCGTGCCCCCTGCAGTGGGTTATTTGGCCCTACCTTTGACCACACTCGCTGGGATTGGATTGGATATGAATCCAATTCAAGCTTAGTAAATTGATAAGATGTCTAGTCCAGTCATTGATTTGTTAGCAAGTTGATAAGATGTACGATCATTGGAGTGGATATCGTTTCAGTTATTGGATTGGATATCAGTTCAATCCAATGTTCGGGTTGCATATCAGTTGAATGAAATCAATGAATTGGATATCGGTACATTAGTTTGATACCAATAGGGCCCAATATAATAATTGGCTGAGATGCTTTCTTTTTGGATTCGATGAGAACTTGATCCGATGCAGTGATTGGGGTTAGATCTTTTTTATTTGAATCAGGTAGGATTGCCGAGAGTTTCGTGCGTGGTAGGAGCGCGAGCTCGTAAGATTCGGGAAACTATCTTTGCGCGAGTGCTCGTTCTAGCGTTGCATTTGATGGAACCGGGCGCCTCGTCCTCCTGCCTTCGCCAGCGTTGCACTCCATTTGGGAATCGAGGAGTGTGTAACATTTAAACGTTTAGGGCTTCACATCTTGGCGCGTAATCTCCGCTCTCCAGCGTGCGTCGTACACTCGGAATTACGTACGAATATTTTTGATTCTACAGGAACGACTGCGTTGAACAACTGAAAGTTTAAAGGGAAGATGGGGCACTTTACATTTGAGAAAAAACGCTTGAATTGCGTTCATTTGGCCTTCAGAATAATAGATGTCACAATTATATTTCAATGCGACGCGCCGGAGAGCCATAAGAGCAATTTCAAAATAGAGCTGAAGCCCCGCCTCCCTAGCCTTGGGCAGCCAAAAGATCCGTCGATGACGTCACGGACCGCGACTGTCTTTTGCGTTTTCTCGCGTTTAACAATACTTGCGGAGCAAATGAGTTGGGTATTCGAGTTCACGGGGTAAAAATACACTAGAATTCACTTCTAACTCATTTTTTTAAAGAAGCTCCGTAGCTTCCCTTTAACGTAAAACAACGCAACACAAAAAAAAAAAAAAAAGCTGCGGGAGCGTTGGTATTTTAAAATTAGTATCCTTTTACGTCGTTACATATTCGTCATCATAACGAAGCTTTTTTGTATTAATCGTGCATGCAGTTAGTAAGTCTAACGAACATAGCTTTGGGTTTATGAATACTTCCATGAATGGCACACGAGCGCACGGACTTACGGGTGCCGTATAATGCGCGCAGTTTATTTATAGAGGAATGCACCGCGCCGTCACGCGTACACCACACGAAAGATTCCACTGGACACAGCCATGACGTCGTATCACTTCACAGTGTTGCGTGACGTAGTGGTGACGTGGACATCACGATGCCACGTGACGTCGCAGTATCACGTGGTGGTATTACGTTGGCATCATGTTATCGTGTCATGTGCCACTATAGTGTATGACTTCGCGTGAAGTAGTGATATTACGTGGAGTGACGTATTGTGTCACGCGACATCATGGCGTGACGCCACGTCGTTTCGCGAAGTTTCCCGCCACAACGACCCCCAAGAAAGAAGCGCACCCCGTGAAACTTGGCCAAAGAGAAAACAAACGGATAACACAATTTTCGCTGTTTTATCCGGGCAATATGTATATTGCATCGCTTCAAAAACATCGCTTCCGCGCGGCCCTTTCAACTAGCGCGCCTGCGTGTTTCGCAATATGCCGTGGCAGTTCGACCGGTTTGTTTTTACGAAAAAACCGCCTTCCCCCTCAAAGTACAGTAATATAAATATATATCCGCCTCTGGCGTTCCATTCCGGCACAGTGTGCGCATGCTCGCGAGCGTGAAACCCTTCCTGACGCGGAACGAGCTCAATAAATGCATGCGTGGGCACGCATAAGACGCGTGCGCAACGCATTTGGTTGCCTCGCCAGAAAGTTTCCGCGCGCGTTTAAGGCGTCTGAATTAATTTGCATAATCCGGAGCCGCCACTGACTCGAATTTACTGAACGCCCTAGTTTGCTCCCGGCGATAGAGGGTGTGGGCAAAATGTCGTCCTTGAGCGGTAGTGTTTTATTTGTTTATTTATTTATTAATTTACGACGTCGGAATATCTGCAGCGACGCCGCCATCTTTGTCTGCTCGGTTTTGGAACGCGTGCTGGACATGCGCAGTGGGGCTCTCTTTTTGGCGAATATCGGAGGACGGGCCTGCGCCCGAAAAGCTCCGTGACTCAGCAATGTTTTCCTGTGTGGAAGGCGCTGAAAAGGTGTTACTAATATTTTCATTATATTAAAGGGCCAAGACCTTCCAGCCACTCTTATTTTTAACTTTTTTTTTCTTTTTTCGTCTGTCGTTGAATACATTTCCACATCTGCGAGTCATTGCTTCGAAAAGGTCGAAACTAAATAGATATTTTTTTAAATACAATATAGCATTTTTAGGTGACGACCATTTCCTCCGCGCATGGTTCATGCATAAAGAAACCACCTTCCGTCAAGCGCAAGAACCTAGAGCCTAAAAGCCGCGAAAACAGAGACAACTTATGCTAAATTCAGCCAAAAAAAAAAAAAAAAAAAGCAATTTTTAGCAAAAAAACAAAAACCGAACGAACAGAATTGAGACTGCAAGACATAAGTCTAATTTTCGGTGGAATGAGTGGTACTCAGCAACTCCCGTACTAATGGTCACATTAAAGGAAAAAAAATCATCCAGTACGTCTTGTACGTCTTGATACAATAGCATGCAGCTAATCTAAGATGCACCTGTGTATATACCTTCATTCAACGCATGAAAGGGAAAATTAGTCTCGTTCCACAAGGAGCCTGACTTTTTTTTCCTACGTTTTTTTAGGTGAACATGAGAATACAAGGTGTTGGTGATTTTCAGGCCACTCGCTCCCTTCCCCGCACATCTGCAGCATCGCCTTGTTTACACCATGTGAAAAGTCGATGACTGCTGGAATGAGGGGGGGGGGGGGGGGTGCGCTAGGCTAAACAAAGTAACTTCACGGCGAACACATCTCTTCCGTTTCGCCACACTGGGCTCGCGAGAGAAAGGCTCATCAAAAATAGTGAAACAGGGGGAGCGAGGTGCGCGCGCGCAAGGGCCGCTGAGTTATTTCTGCACAGCGGTTGGCGCTGCTTCAACGAATCGAGTGTGCTGTCCAAACAGAACGACGGCGTTTGAAGGCCCTCGGCGCACGCTTTCGGGCGCTGCAAGCACGTCATCGCGTCAGGCGGCGAAGGATCCCCACCAAGTATATATTTCGTTACCTGGATGTGTCAGCTGAGTCAACGGAAGGTCGCGATTGCGTGTCTCATGGATGATTGATCGATTCGTGGGCGAACGCTTTCCCCACCTGGCGGGTGTTTCACGAAGTTCCCCAGGGAGGACTCGGAAGCGTCCGTCGCATACCTCCTTTCCGCACGCACCTGTTTCGTCTTTCTTTCTATTTTTTTCTTACATGGTACGTGCTGTAGTTGTTTGTAGACTTGCCGTTTTTAACCGAAAAACACCGATACACAACTGTAGGTGTCAAAAATACCAAATCGGTTAAAACCGAAAAACACATATAGAAAGTACAGCGATTTCTGGAATTTGCTCCAGCTAGAACCGTTTTGGCCGATACCCTCAACTCTTAGACATGAGATATAAACGTTTAGTTTGTCACGAGATTTTCTCACCAATAACCGCCGTTTTCGGAACTAAGCAGTGAAGGTCAACGCCGCGCATGCGTAGCGGCAGCGTCTGGGGAAAGCGTGGGAAAGCGGTCCGCACGAAAACTCCCCAATTTAGTCCCAACGGTACACTTGTATGTCCACTGGGTCAGTCTCGGCCCAGGGGTACCGTTCGCCCCGGGCGGGTAATTCGATCAAACCGGACGATACGAGTCCGGCGGGACCTTTCCCGGGACCACCGCGGGACGCCGTGCTTTGCCGAACGCGCGGACGCAATTGAAAAGGCAGATTTTAATCATATTTTCGTAGCGCGTTTGATTCCAACGTTGCTCGAGTCGTTCGTAAACGCTCGTCGGGCGTTGGGCGACTGAAAGGGACACACTGACTTTCCGTCGCTCGGACATTTATAACGGTTTAATTTTAACCCACGTTTCGTGGCCAGCCTAAAAGCACCTGTTTGTTTTAGTTTGCGTGTTTGTTTTAAAAGATCATTCCAACGACTCCGATAACGATACCCGATACTCCGCCAATGCCTTTGCGCGTGCATCGGTTTCCCATCGGGTATCGATATCGGAGGTATACTGGAACGATATAATGAAACTATCGTAGTCCGCGCTTCGTGCAGGGAAGTGCGAGCTGATGCTTTCTGCACAATATACTCCAATTCAATCCGTCGAATATTCTATACTTAACCCGGGGCCACACTGCTTATATATATTTATCCATACAAAAGAGAGTCTGCATACAGATTCGAACGCGAGTTACCGCGAGATCCGTACTTCGATCCGTACTTAACGTTTACAGTAATTTCGTATTTCGCATTGTTATCAGTGATCGGAAGATTTGATCAATTGATATCATGATGAGAAATACATATATAGTGGTAAAGAATCACTATATCCTAGCATCAGTGATTTAATCAAGATGAATCTGATTTAAGTGAAATACATCTGATTTCTTAAATTATAAAAACATATAACCTAGAATATTATAATCTTTTTTCTTTTTTTTTGCACTTTTGTTTTAAGGCACACGGTCGTAAGCATTCGTAAGTGTGGGAACCTGCCCTCCTTCTCCCGCGCTCCAACTTCGCGATGCAACGACGCGATTCAACTTCGCGCCGCTTCATAGAACCATTTGACGGCCTTTGCTTCGTTCCCTTGTCGGTGACTGCGGCGCGACGCCACGACGCTTGAGCGCCGCTTTTATTATTATTATTATTATTTTTTTTTCATCTCTACTCTGTCGGGGGTAATCTGCCGAGACGAATGATCTCCATTCAGACCTCTTCGCGTAGTTTTTGCTTCGCTTCCTCGGTGGAGGACGAAAAGCTCATCTGTCTTGATTCAGGGGGGAAAGGACTTTGAGAACCTTTACACCGTTGGTTCAGGAGTGTTTTGTTCTTCTGGCGTCCTTGCACCGGTTTCGCTCGTCTGTCTTCCGGATGATCCGAGGACTGAAGAAAGCGAAGGATAGGGGTCGAGGAGTTGCTACGGTAGGATTGAAAAGAGCTACATCACGTGGACGGGGCTGTTTAGCGGTACGCGTATTTATTTGTTCGGTATTCTGTCAGCTCGATGGGGAAGAGATGGGAGTGGAGCACTGTTGGGGCCCGAAAGGCACGCCATGAAACGATTATATATTTTTTCTTTTTCTTTTTGGCATACGTACTGATGGTCACAGTAAAGTACCCACACCAGGAGAACAGACATCAAATTTTATTTTTGCGTGTTTGCTTCTTGAAAATATATAAACAAAGATTCCGTTTTCTACTTCTTTTTTGGTTTTCTATATAGGCAGCAAAAATAAAAATAAAAAAAAGAACACTGAAGAAGTCCAAACAACAAAGAAATAGTCGTCAGTGGTTTAGACAGGAGGAGTTTAGTCTGCCAGAGTATAGCGACATCGCGCTGTCGATGAGTAATTTAACCAGGGCAGTACGACTATTATCCTAAGCTCTTTAACGTGCATCACCCAGTACAGTGACACACGGCCGTACGGCGGTACGATGCTCATCCAGATCGAAACGGGCTGGGCTGGGGATTGAACCCTGGATTCCTGTGCTCTGCAGCGCGAGCTTTCGGTCCACAAGCTCCGATTTGTGGTGCGTTAAAGGGACCATGAAATGATATCGGGTTGGAATGTTCATGACTTTGCAGAGGCGTGCTGGTTCTAGTCAGGCCCCAGTTTACTTGCACAGACCGCCACTGATTCAAAAGCTTCTTTGTCGCGGTGAAATTGCCAGGATAAAAGGGTGCTATTTCTTTCAGTCTTGCCTCCGCAAATATTGATGACGTAATTGTGGAATCGAAACCACCCACCTGACGACAGTCGAGCGCGGCTCGTGGATTGGATACGAGAACTGCGTAAGCACTCGACTTCGGCTCGTAACGATCGATGCTTCGGCGGACAGTCGGGAAGTGGCTCGTGTCCAACTACTGCGGTGATAAGAATAGCCGAACTCTAACAATGCGTGGAGCTCAGCACGCGTTTTCTACTTTGCCAACCTCAGCGCGTGACTATGATGAACTTTGGCGGCATAGGATAGGCGCCCAGCCTCGCGGCCGCTTGTTCTGGCTCCGAGTTGGGGGAAATCAACGATGCTGATGTTTCTCGAATTTTTTTTGGCTACTGTTATTGCCTAGAAAGAAAAACTAAGGCAATTTTATTCAGTTAATAACATTAGGGAGTGATTCTAAGCAGTATTTAGCAAAAATAGAAAAAAACAAAAAACAATCGCATATGGTTTTTTTAAAGACACTGACACCCCTCAAATTTTTTTTCATTTTTTGCCAGGTGATTTAATATGGTGTCGGAATACTACCCAATTAATATTTTGCTACAGAGTCACGTATCCTTTTAATAAAAAAAAAAAAAACAAAAAAAAAAACGCAACTGCTTGAAACTGAAACCGAAACCCCCGCACCGCACGGAGAAGTGGAGAGGAGAGAGTGGAGTGGCGGATGTCACGTGGCTTTTTTTTTTTCTTCCGGGTGCAGCAGACGAAATGCGTTGTGGGACCCGTTCGCCGTGCGATTCCTTTGCAGTTATGTTTGTTCCGTTCGCTGTTCTGTACTTCAAGATGAGTTGTTTTGTACATTTAGGTGTTGGCAATTAGTAGTGAGTACCTGTGGTGAATTCCCGTGATCGACTCCAAAAAGAATACTCCCAAGATGTTGCGCGAAGAGCTGCCTCACATGTCCCGCATCTAAAGGTGGCATTGTGCGGTAGAGGTGTCAAAAATGGAATCCCATACCATGTAGTTCAGCGACGTATCGTCCACAACAATTGTTTTTTCAGTGATAATTGTAAAAGAAAAAGAAATGTAAACACCGCAAAATGTTAAAAAAAAAGAAGTACGCCCACACTAGGGATCGAACCCGTGCCCGCTGCGTGTGATGCGGACGTCTTTCCACTGAGCTACTGAAGAATCTTTTTTTCTTCTTCTTTCGCTCGTAGTAATGCAGCTGGTCGACTGTATGTCGAAAAGTTTGCTGCCGATTTCCCTCCAATACGTGCGCTCCCGGCTTGAAGTCGGGCAGCACCACGCGTTGGCCACATTCGCGCCAAGTAAAGAAACCGCAGGCGCGCGTATTCAACTCGATGTACGCACTTTGTGCTTGACGTTTGAGCGAGCGATGTCTTCAACCACGAGATGGGACGACGGCTCGGCGACGTCTTCGTGCAATCGGCTTTCTGGTCGGGCGTGTCGTACGGGATGAATATCAGTTCTTTTGATCGGTCCGAAATTTCTCTCTCGAAGGAAGACAGAATTCGCCGGTACTGTGAACGACAGTTCTGGAGTAGAGGCCCCACGCCCGTCGTCCTCTGCCACCCTTGAGTCCCACGAAACGCGAATCGACGCCATGTTGAGAATTATCCAGTGAACGCACAGAATGCTTCCGGTTTTTCTGTGCAACCTTTTTTTTTTTTTTTCAATCAACGTATTTGCAGCATTTTGGAAGCCACCAAAAATGGGTTTCATATTTTTTTTTCCTATTTTTAATATTGACTGTGTGCCTTCAATGACCCACGACTTTGATTAAATTTGGTGGTCGCGTCGAAACCTTAGAAAACGGCCCGCGACCACGGAAAAGAGAGTGAGCGCGACTCAAACCGGCCAGTTCTCCATCGGCGGTTTTCGGGCGGAAAGAAACCGAATTTCGAGCCGCAAATTCTGTTCTGGGTAGTTGGGCTCTCATATGTCACGTACAACTAAAAACCTCGGGGTGCATACATACCCTGTCAGTGCCCCTTTAACTTGCTGGGCCGCCGTTCCCCCGAAATGCGGCAAGGGGCGCTTGCAAAGAGATCACGTTGGGATATGTTACAGAAAGAGAAAGTATACAAGGGAGCTGGTTACGGAACATCCTGATTTAAATTCGGGGAGAGGAGGTAAATAAGTAGATTTTGAAATGTGCATGGTTACTGCATCAATGCGTAGAGTAGCATGCCCCTGAAATGGCTTATACGAGCAGTGCAGTGTTGAGATTCTAGAACTGCTGCGTAATGATTTGCAGCCCAAGTCAGTTTTTACTGGCACTTGTTATAAAGAGCCGTTAGTCCTAAAACGACAACCGCCAAGTAGAAAAAAAAAAGGAAAGAAAATGGTGTAATAAACGAGGCAACACTCGGATGTGAATAAATGACGTACGTACCCCAGTGGAAACAATTTTATGAATGAGTATCGAATAATCGCAAACGAATATGTTAGATATAGTTTATGAATATATACTACGACTTTTATAAAGATTACTAGTTCCGACACGCTTATTGAACCAATCATTTTTTTTATTGCTTCTGTCATGTGAGGCGTTTTTGTATCTGTATAGAAAATGATATTCACGTGTTTTCCCACTGTCTCTCTTTGTGCCGAGTTTTGATTATTTTAAGAGAGTGTGATTTTCTGCACCATTTACAGGTACACTGGTACCAAGCCAACGTATTTTGTTTGGGTTGTGAATTTTGAACTGTGTTTTTCCCTCTCTTAGCTGCCAATAGTATGATTGGCCCCTAGGCTGTCAGTGGTATGTACGAATAAAAAAATAATACAAAAAATATATTTTTTTTTCAATAGAGAAATATTGTGTACGCATATGCTAATTTATCGATGAAAGATTTATAAGGCTTTCCAGCTCTCTCTCTCTCTTCCTCTCACTTTTGCTTTATCTCACTTCATCTTCTAAGCCTTTCCCTTCTGTAGCTCTTCTTTTTTTTTTTTTCTCGTTCGTAGGAAATGAGAATGCTCCTCAAAGCTTTGCCCTAGAGACATGATATGTATAAATTCATAAAAAAAAAATCAAAGTTAAAAAAACCCCCCACACAAAAAAAAAATGGCTGCTACCATTTCGTGGAGTATCATCAACCCAAATTTTCGCGAAGTGTAAATCTCCATTACTGACACTTCGCAAGAAGAAGAAGCAGAAAAAAAGTAACAAAATAACGTTTTACATTAAAAAAAAAAGAGGGGGGGGGGGTGGTGCGAGAAACATACGGAGCCTTCAACTGCATGCGCGTATCCTTAAAACGGTGTCTCGCTGGATAAATCCTCGTCTTTGTCTGACTGTCAGACCGTTTCTCGGATTCCTGCTGATAGACTGAAGGGGCTGTGTCGATTCGGGAGTTCTGTCGGTGTCTCCTAGTCAGTGCCTAGATCACATAGTGCTTCCAACTGCTCGGTCGGGGGTCACCTGCGCGTGCGCACTACTGACGAACACGCCCGGCGGAAGGCGTCCGCCATTAAAGCGCAAACGCGCTTTTGATGGTTTCATTTGCTACCTCTCTTAAATCCGGGCGCTCACGTACGTGGCTTCGTGATGCAGTAGCGCTGCGCACTGGCGGAGGTCGAACCATAAAGAAGAGTGTTGCTGTTGCCGCCGGCCTTTGTTGGTCCTCTGTTTTGATTTGTCTATTATTTGGTTACGTTATTGTCTTCATTCGTCTTGCTTTGATTGGTTTACTCTTTCTGCGTATTGATTATATTGTTGAGGTAGCAGTATACTGGCGAGTTTTGCTGCGCATTTGTGGCCTTTCCCAAAACTTTCTGTGGTCTTTGTTTATATATATATATTACTTCAACCTTTTTGTGTTTTTGCTTGTTGGGTTTTTTTTTATTTTTTTTTTGCTCTCTATCGCATGCACTCTATACAGAGTCCTGTTTGGATGTTTTCTTATTAGCGTATCTCGATTCCGTTTTCCTCACGTTTCTTTCCCCTGCCTTCCTCTAATGTAACCGATATATATCTCTTTTACCGTCTTCTTTCCTATCTGGTGGGCGTCTCCACCGACGTCTACTTCCGTGTATATCTTGCTCCACTCAACATATCCTCTCTTTTCCCTGATAGCCCAATGTTCAGCTTTGCTATTTGGTTTAGGGCCTATTTTCCCGTCTATTTGTCTGTCTTCCTTAACCCCACCAGCTCCCGTAGGTTTCAATGTCCTTTTTGTTCTTCTGCGTTCTTCTGGCTTTCTCACCGCCCTTTCTTGTCCCACTTGCCGTCTAACTTGCTGTGTACACTCCCCCATATCCCTTTGTTTGCTTCTCCGTTTTTCTCCTTGTACTGGGGGCCTGTTTGATGTCGTCTTTTGGTATGCGTGATTTTTTTTGCCGTCCAGCTTGTTGTCTATTTTTGCTGCTTTACGAACACGAGAAAGAAGATCGATGTAGCAAAAGCGAATGCGGACAGATGGTAAGACGGTACGGTGGGCGTCATTTTTGGGACAATTTACTAGACGGGGACTGGTGTTCGTGTCGCGGCGAGGCCAGCTGAAAAATGGTATGGAGCCCTGGAAGGGCCATCTCGCGAACGGTCATTTGGAACGCGGCCAAAAGAGACGGGAAAGTGGACGCATAAGATGACGTGTAAAGTGGACGATGGTTAGTGTTGCAAAGTGCACTGTGCAAAGGGAGGGGGATTACTATACGAGTGACATAAAAAGTGGCGGGTGCTCGGAGGGTCATTTCGAAAACACTGTGGAAAGTAACGGTTATAGCAGCGGATAAACAAGGTTGCAAGACAAAAACAAACAAGCTATGATGTCAAAGGGGCGCATGAAAACGAACAAAGAAACCTACAGTGAACGAGTGGCAGGCAGAAAACTTAAAAAAAAAAAAAGAAAAAGGAAGAAGTGAAGCTTATAGAGCTGATATCCCGAAGCCGTAAGAGCGAAGCGATGTCTTATGGGGAACCATAAAGGGCGTTGTAAGCAAGATACTGGTAATGTTATGGATAGAAGGCGACAACGAGATAATATTCGACGAGTACCGCTTAATGTAAACGGATCAGTCTGATTCCGAAAAAAACCCGAAACCGGGATAAATACGTCGGCGGAAAAATGGGGGATGGACAAACAATACCGTCTTATGCGGAACAACAAACGACGTCGTAAACAAGATACGACGTTACGGCTAGATGGTGGCATTGAGACTAAATTCGACGGGTGTCGCTTGAAGTAACGGAGAAGTCTGATCCTGGAAAGCGGCCATCAAACGAAACTACAAATTCCTGGCGGCCGTGATGGATGGAGTAGTTGATGAACGGTTTATCTGGGAAGACAGTTGCGCCCTTCGTTACCGCGCTGGTAAATGAAGGCAGTGCAGTGCAACCCAGATAAAAACGAGCGATACGTGCAAACGCGAGTACGCATAAAGTGACGCATAGAAATATATCGATGTATATGCAGGGAAGAACAGCTTCTGCTGGACATGTATATTGGGATGGTTCAGTTGACCAGACTGAGATAGATAGGGCGAATCCTTTTACCCAGGCTGGACGGGGAGAGGGGGGGGGGGTGCAAGATGAAGTCACGTGGCCACCAGGACAGAGAGGAAGCCGACCCTCCAGGAGCAGCGGGGGGGGGGGGGGGGGGGGGGGTGCGTTCCGTCACGCCCTTGGTTATCGGCTTTGTCAGCGCTGAATAATGGAGCGGAAATCTCGAGGACAGAGTGGACGGCGTTCGCCCGGGTGGCGGGGGGGGGGGGGGGGAGGAGAGGGAGAGGGAGAGGGGAGAGGGACCGTTTCAGCTCTCTGACGGCAGCAGCCGAGGCGACCGCGGCGCGGAGTCGTGCGGTATGACGGACACTGCGCGTAGAGAGGACGCTTTAGCGGCCGGTTGTAACGAAAATCTGGCAACGAAAAGTGTTACGCCTATAGGGAACCATATAAAAAGACTTACAGCGTTCTCCTGTCCTGTATGTCCTTCTTCGTAGTCCGCGTTTTCTGAGCTGTTTTCCCCGTCATGTATACCGTCATTCCCCGGCAGGATTTGAGCTTACCATTTCGAGATTGTGAGCCGTAAGTGCATTGCTGACGACTATCTTCCAGGGTTGGGGGTATACGGACCAGGCGAAGGCGAGCTCATTCGGGCGGCGCGGGAATCAACTCGCGCGCTTCGCGGCTTTTCCTGCCATGGATCGCCATTTCGCGGCGTGTGCCAGAAATCAAAGCGAATCTTTGGTAGATAATACCGTTCAGACGCTTTTCTCTTTCCTAGAAGGCCCATCGCACATTCTTTGCTTATCCTTGTCAGCATGATCAAGCTCGTATAATGTTTAGCTTATACGATAACCGCTGGAAAGGTGTATAAACAAGAAGACTGACCGCATTCGAATCCCAACGAGACGCTGCGCATTATCCCACAGAATGGATCGAACGCTACTCGTTCAACCGATTGCCCAGGTGGCGCCGTTCGCACCTAGCGGGAGAAAAATGAAACAGGCTATTGTAGTGGAGATTAGCGATGTTAAACTGCGTGCATGTTCGGATCACACGTTTCTCGTTATATATTTTTTTCTTGTCGTTCAAGTAATTGCGAGCTATCATTGGACACACTACAAGTGCGATGGCGAATCCCTTTTCTTCAAGTCGCTACATATTCAACAACTGACAATGTATATAAATATTAAGCTTTTTTATAAAGATTAAAAAAAAAAACATGGCATATTTACATGTGTATAGTTTCTCCTCACTATTTCTTTCTAATAATGAACAGTAGATTTGCCTATTCATCCTTCACCTGTTATCGTTGTGTTTTATCCCTGTTCTTCTTTAATAACACAACATTAAAAAAAAAGTTTCTCAAAGAAGCATGCATGCCCAATCTTCTGATAGTTTGTTGATGCAACTTTAACGACGTGGCTTTTATTGTTTCTTCTTGTTGTGCTCGTATATTGATACTATTGTCGCTAATTGACTTGATTAAGAAACGCGAGGCGTCGTCCCGTGCACATCACGTCGCTCCGCACCCAATCGAATTGCGGCATTAGCTGACGCAAACACCAAAGAACCAATCGCGAAGCAAGCGGCGCGAACGTGATAAACCAGACTCTGCGTTTATTTAGTTGTATGTGACTATACGCGCACTATCTTTATTATTATCATTAATTTTGCTAATTAGAATTATTGTAATTTCTTACCTTTTCTGCCGTTGGCGGCTGGCACTGTCTACCGATAAAACACGCACTCATAAATAAAAACGAACGAATAAAATAAACGTCGTGCTTGGAGCGAGCGAACTGATTTGCATAATTCGTGACAGGAGACGTTAAACGACTCCAGATCTAACGCGGCGACAGAATTGACCCAGTTTCGCACTTGTGTGTGTGTGTGTGTGTGTGTGTGTGTGTGTGTGTGTGTGTGTTTCCGTGGGATCGAAGGTTGTTTTTTTCTTTGTGGAAGGGAGGTATATCCAATCGATAAATTACTACAAACGGAATTGACTACACACACACACAAAAAAAGAACTTTAAAATAATGTTTTTTTTTCTTACTACCAAATGTGAAATTGGTTGTGTAGTCTGTTTTGAACAGGCCATATGCTGACTCTAAAAACATGTTCGCTGCTCCCCCCCCCCCCCCCCCCCTTCCCCCTTTCTTTTTGTATTGACTCTACCTTTCTGACGACAAGGGATGTCGCGAACTTTTCTCGAATCTATAGGATTGACAGGTTCGACGATCTTTCGAACTTCTGAAAAACTCTGACGAAGTTGGACTTTTATTAAACAATGCTGCTGAACATGCGCGAAAAAAATAAATAAAGTTGTTTGTTTTGTATTTTTTATACATTATACGAGCAAACACGTAATAAACTTCTAAACGATTTAGTCAGTTCGGTAACGCTAAGCAATATACACCCAATAAATATTGCACTTATTGCGAAAAACACCGAGGCTAAGGTACACAGAAAAGGGTGAAAAAGGGGAGGGGGGCAGGGCAGGACAAACACGGTCTCCTTTTTGTTCTATTTTTACCCCGAGTCTAGGGTGTTTGTTTCGTCCTTGCGATCAATTCACACCAGCTCGTGCTTTCGCACTTACTTTTTGTTCAAATATTGCAGCCCGTTTTCCGTTCGGTGGCGTCAAATCGTTTTTTTTTTTTTATTATTTCCGCGCGTGCGAATGATGGTAAAACTTCACCAGAACTTTCAATCAAAATATCGTAAAACCTAAAAAAAAAAAAAAAATTGAAAACATTTGAATCATGATTGAACCTTAATCTCTCCACGTTCCTCGCGACATCCCTAATAACGACGGCGTCTATCCCTTCCTGCGTGTCGACAGGACGGTGGTTGACGGCGGTCCTGCTATCGATCCTGTAGCCACTCGCTTTTTATTTTCAGTTATTTTTACTCCCGTCTATTTATCTTAGTATAACTATATCTTAAAAACCCGGAACGAAATTATCGGAACTACTAAAGAGTGAAGTGTAATTACCCGTAAAATTTGATTCTCTTCCGCGCTTCTCCTGTCCCATCCGGGACCCGTTGTCCGTAATCTTGCCTTTTCATTTTTTTTTTTTTTAAAGTTTTTCGTGAAGTGAGGCGCGTCGTCGCCGACGATGACGTCGGCCTAGGACCCCTATTCGATTTTCGTTTTCTCTGTCTTGTGTGTTTCGCTGCATCGCTCGCTCTGCAGAATCATATTTTACCGTCGCCCTCTCGGCTGTCTGGAAAACGAACGCAATATCTACGACGTTATTTTTTCGTTCATTTTTTGTTTTTGTCTCTCGTCTTTACCGTGAACCGAACTTGAGCAGCCCCGCTGAGTTTTGCCACTTTGTACTCTCTCCCTACCTTTCGATTTCTTTTTATTTGTTCACTGTATTACTCCTGGCAATATTTCCCCTATCTCGAGATCGTTTCATCGTAATATCGAATTTCGATGCCCCCCCCCCCCCCTCCCCCTCCGCCTCCACCTCCGCCTCCACCTCCGCCTCCCTCCCTCCATCCCAAACTTTATACTTTCGTAAACTTTTTTTCTTTCCTTTTTAATTTGCACAGTTCTTTTATTCGACTTTGAATTACCGATTGCGCTAAAATTAAGAAAAAAAAATGCTAGCTTTTGGAGTGGATCGATTACGCTGGTAATTAGTCAATCCGGTTTATGGTGATTGCACCATAAACGTTGACGCGCTTCTGGGATATATATATATATATATATCGCGCACGGGCACTTTTCATCATCGTACGTGTTCTCCGAGGAGGAAATAAACGAACGCACGCAGATAAATGAACCGTACTTAATCCAATGAATCAAATAATCAAAGTTTTTACGAACCCGCCGAAAGCCAAAATAAATGGCGGAGCCTTTGTCCCTCTTGTTCCCCTTCCCCAGGGATTATTTCGTCATTCTTGTCCAGCTCGCTTGCACTTTTGCATTTAATTGCATTATAATAATAAACAAATTGAAATGATGATTCTTTTTTTGTTGCCCATACCCGATATGTATGCCAGGTGGCTGGGGATGAGACTAAACGAAATTATTAATGTATAAAATACAACTGGATGGATTAAGCGAGACGCGCATGATTTGTAGCAATTGGGAGATACGCTAGCGGCGCTTCTGCGATCGTCACGTTTCCTATTCGCGACTCCAATTCACTATAGGCGGCGCCACTCGTTTTCCAAAATGGCGGGTTTAGTGAGGGTCGGAGATGTGTGCCGCTGCTGAGCCTGTCTAGCGTGCTGGCTTCACTGAGCGGCACAAATTATTTCTGGTAATACGAGGAAGCTAGAGTGTTATGAGCGCAGGTCACCTCTTTATCCTGAAAACAAAAAACTGTATTTAGCGTAATATTTAGGCCAGGAGGTACGTTTTAACTCCGGAGTGAAACCGAAACTAACCTTTATTTTGGATTTAATTTCTCGGTATATGCCTTAATTTCAGATTCTTTCATAATTCAAGATGTGTCTCGCACTGTAATTATTTAGTTGAAGAAGTTGTTCGCGGAAACTTTCGTCCCTTTAAAGACAGGGTCTTTCGTACACTTTAGAGGTAACATGAATAGTATTGTTTGTTGAAAAAATCGGTGCTGATATTTCTGTGGTCTTGCTACCTTTTCTCGCTCAGATAATTGTCAGATGGAATAATGAACTGCGAGCCTTTTTTCCAACGATCACGGCACGTCGCGGAAGCTAAAACTCGGCGAGGGAGGCCATTGTGATGCCGGTGCCGATAAGACTTTCGTTGTCTCTCTTGATTGAATTCGTGTGAAACGTTTCTGTTCCTCGTTTCTTTACCCTATGAAAAAAAAAAAAAGTATTTTATTTTGTTTTAAGCGTTTATAATGAATGAAAAGTGAGCATATAATTCATTTGCATCGCTCTTTAAGAGAACGATAATGTGACATCAGTTTTGGTTTCGCTTCTGTTTCAACTGGGTCCCTTGACGCGCTTCTCAACTGGGGTTGTTAGGACTATGTACCGTGTAACACCGGGAAGCTTAGTTGAGCTCAATGACAGTTAAGAGGTGTCAACGTTCGTTGGCTTAATGACAGTTAAGAGCGCTAGTGTGACTAGGGTATTAACCTCACATGTGTCTGTGTGTGCGCGCAACGCCATGAAGGCTACTGGTGCGAGTGTAGCCTTCCAAAATGCCTTGTTCGCACGACCGTTTTCAGCAAGGGTCAAGTTCCCGCGCCGCCTATAATGTTGCACGCAACTTTTAAACTCGAGTGCTGAAGCCAATTATAGAACTGTAAAAAGTTGGATTGCTGGGCTATTGTTCGTTGTTGAACGACATTATTAAAAAACAGCGCAAAAGGACGGGACAGTGGTAAGAGCACACAGGAAGGACAGCGTCCATATTGTGTGCTCCTTCTACTTTTGTCCCGTCCTTTTGCGTTGTTTTTAATAATGTCGTCCAATCATAGAAACCCGACCCACGCGTTATATCTCTGAAAAAAATCTCGCGTGGTGTTGTGCTTTTTGCTGTAATTCTTTTCGCAATGCTTTCCCGTAAAAATGACAGGTCGTTAAAACAGACACGAAATGACTTCCGTGTCTTTTCGCTCCACGCTTAGGACACAGACACACACACACACACGCACACACACACACGCACACACACAAATGAAATGTTTATTAAAGGCGAGGACCTTCGCGTTTTCCCGCTGACGCCGCGAATCTGTTCCCCCAATGCCTTAATCCGGCTTAATCCGTCCTAATTCTCCTTAATCCAGTGTTAATCCCCTTCTTCTTTCTGATCACGTTTCACGCTCACGTGACTTCCTCCGAGCGGAGCCCAGCATCTCGTGGCCTAAGGGTGTGCGGCGATGGTGAGTGACCGGCAATCCCGTAGCCCCGCCCCCTTTCTCGTGCACGCGGTCGTGACGTCATTAAGTGCGTCATTGGCCGGTCGCTCCCCCCTCTATCCTCCTTAGTTGCGCATGTGCATGGGATGTAGCGCTATCGCGGTCACCGCGCGCTTTCGGACTGAGATTTCTAAATATGGACTGTCGAAACATGATTTTTTTTTTTATTATTGCGAATCAGTGAGTTGAAAAGCTGCACCATGAGTGATGAAAGATAAGTGCTTTAATTACACACGTGTCGGGCTTGATTAATTTTCGTTCTATTATCGGCACCTTCTAGAAGTGCTCTCCGAACTTTTATAAGACGCTTTTGACGCTCGAAAAAGTGACGTACTGAGCTTCGAGAAGATTGGTATTGTTCCTTTGATTTCTTATTTAGGCCTTCCGATTATTTTGGCAACCTCTCCTAAGTTTTCTTCCTTTTTTTTTTTTTTTTTCTATTTTGAACTGAAAAGGTTGCCACAATCCACACTTACTAGAAAAGAAGAAATAAAAGCTTTTAAACATGTTGTCAGAAATGAAAACAGCAAACAAACAATGCTAAATTAAACTAACAAAAAAAAAAAATCGCCAAACCAAAAACCCAGTGCTTGAAACGTTTTTAGTCGATTTAGAGCACTACCCCACTCCGCTTCGTTACTTAAAAAGGCTCTGGGAAGGGTGCTTTACGCCGCGCATCGGTGCGTTGGGAGAAGCCGAACCCGTGTCCGGAAGGGACAACCCGGTGTTGTTGTTATTATTTTTTTTTATTGAGATTTGAAAGGAAGGAGAGTAGGTCTCGTCTATCTTTTTGAAATAATATCTTTGTTTCAAATATCTTCATCGCCGACTGAGCGGTTTATTGAGTTTGCACGTGATGCACCTTCTTATACTTTGTTTCTGTCACGCTACCAAAATATTTTATTATAACAGTTTTTTTTTCTTTTTGCGCGCGTGCGAATTGTATTTTTGACAGAAGACACGCAAATTAAAAAAATCCCTGAAACCTTTTTTTTGTAAGGAACACGCGTGGGGGCGCACACATAAAATGAAGGGAACAAAAAAGAAACAAATATACGAACTTCTTTTTGTTCTCCGTATTTCCGGTTTTTGATATTTGTTTTTTCCGTCCGACGCGCATATTTTTATTTTTTTTTCTATGTATACGTGGAAACGTTTTTTTTTTTTCAAAGACCGGCTTACTTGTTTCAGGGGGAAACGGAGCAAACTGAAGACATCATGAGTTTACATAAAACGTTTAAAATGCATAAGAAAAAAAAAAAAGGAAAGAAAAGAAGAAGAAAATTGTTGTTTTTTTGTCGATTTGTGAGTGGGCTTTTCTCCATGGCGTGTTTTTGAGCATCAGCCTTTTTGATAAGTGGAGGTAACAATGCATTTTTGCGCTCGCCAGCTGCAAGCAAGAAATGCTGACTAACCATCAGTGTTAAATGCATCTCTGGATCCGCGCTGTGCGTTCATTTTTTTTCTACATGATCAAAAATGAAGCTTGTTCGCGAGCAAACACTCGGAAGATGGCGTTCCTGTCGTTTCGTATATCGCTCGTCCAGACTCGCGTCTTAGCAATACGCCATTGTTCCTAACATTCCCATATTTTAACACTCTAAAAAAAAAAAAAAAAACACTCCTTTAAACAATTTATTAATACAACGGTTTTAACTGATACAATACAACACGATCGACTTGTCTTAGTCAACATAAATCTTATTCTGAAGCTTTTTTTTCTTTTTTTTTTCCATGTGTGAGTAGCATTATTTTTGGATACAGAAGCGCGAGACTCTACCGAGGCTACATTGTATTGATATCGATCGTCACGGGTCCCGGCTTCTTTGAATGACGGATCGAGCGAAGGGTTATTGATTATGCGAGCTTTCGGTGAAGGTCGTTTTAGATACGAAGTATAAATAGCGCCTTCGCTTTTTAACGGTGAGTGAACATTTCTGCCTCCTTCAACCTCGCGGCTATTGTTCGCGCGTCCGTATATATTCACTCCTTATGTGCTCACTGGCTCGTTTGTTTGTACATGCGAACGTGACAAAATGTGCGCCATTTGTTTAAGCCGGCGACAGCGAACGCACATAGACGACGACTACCATGACGATGCACATTTGGACGCCGCTTGATTGCCTCCCCCCCCCCCCCCCCCCCCCCGGATCGCGCGGTGGATTCTCGTAAATTTTTCTACCGCCGATGCTTACGATTAGTCTTAATAGATACCAACGCGGCTAGGTGGCGCAAGCTGCCACCCGTTGATAAGGGTAGAGCCATATACATCCATCCATCGTGAAAGGCAGCGTCTGCGCATGCGCAGTGCCGACAGCAGCGACACCGCACAGGCGCGACGTCAGGGAGTTGTGTAGGTGTATGGATGGACGTTTCCGAAAATCGCCTTGTGCGCGCTGCCATCTTTGTCTGCTGGGCTGTGGAACAGCTTATGAGCATGCGCCGTTGCTTTGTTGGTGCGCGGTATATCAGACGCTGCGCGTGCGTACGCACACTGGTCTCTACTGTTTACTGGAAACTCAGTGGAGCGTCCCAAAAGGGTGTTATTTGTTACTTCGATTCCTCCGTATCTTGCGGAGCTGTCCAGCTTATCAACCGGGCGAAAAGTGCTGAGTCACTGGGGTGCAGACGCGTGCGCGCAGCGTCCGATATTCCGGAGAAGAGAGCCATACTGCGTGCGCGTGGAACGCATTCTACAGCTTAGTAGGGAATGGTTAGTCACGCGTAAAAGGCAATTACTGGAAGTGTCTCTAAAACCTGGCGCCGACAAAAAAGTTTTTTTTTTTTTTCCAACGCTCATTTGCGCTGATTGGCGGAAGAATGTATGCGTCGAGCTTACATTGGAGTTACAGCTTGTGGGATATAAACGTAGAGTAACGCGTTTACTCCCAAGATCACAGTTCGCTTATAGCAGTCACCTTTTCCGAGCTAAAATCCAATCGACTCCCTCGGTGAAGCCGTATTTTCACTCCGCTTTGTGTTGCCGTGGATGTCGGTATTATGCGCGGTAGAGTGAACGAGATGCCGGATCAGAGTTAAGCCGTTTTTCACCCACACACTCGCGCATGTTGAACTTTTTTTTAATTTTTTTTTTCACAAAAATAAGTTTTTTTGGGTTGTCCCACGCGCCGTCGCAGATGCACGTGTGTGTTCGTTCCACAACGAAATAAAACATTGAAAAAGGACTTGGTGTCATTTTCGTTGTTTTTTTTTTATTATTTATTCGTCGGCTTTTGTTAAAGCTGATTCAAATGCGCGGGTGGGGGAAATTTTGTTAAGTTCGACTTAAAACGTAACGTAGTGTACTTCGAAACGTATTTTGTTGCATGCCTTTGAAGTAATCGGATTTTCGACAATTCCTTCTCGACGTGACTGAGGCTTTTCCCTGGAGCCTTCGGGTTTATATAAGGGACAGAGTCTATTTTCGTCGCTGCTTGCGCATTGATTGGGCGGATAAAGGGGAGCTTCCCGAGCGAACGAAGAGGTTGAGACAATATTTTTCTTCTTCGATGTCATCTCGATTACGCTGAGTTTGGCGGGGGGATTGCTGCGCGAACCCGGGTTTAAATTTAGAGCGCTCGACAGGTCTGCTTTTCGGATCTCTCCTTCTCCCGAACGTCCAAATCCCCAGCCGTGATGCCAGCGGCAGTGACTCCATCGCGTCCCTTTGGCGTTCGGTCCCTTTCGATATTTCGGTCGCGGTGCACATCTCTTCGTGTCGAGAACTTGCGAGAACTGTGACGTCATTGGTCCATCATTGATAACATACTCGTTGAACTAACGTCCGTCACTTTCCTTACTGCTCGTGCTCTCCCAAACTGCTTACTTCCAAAGTATAGAATAACAGTCAATTCACAGTCACGCGCGTTCTTTTATGAGACGGAAGACCCCCGTGACGAGGCTAGCGTTTGTGAGAAGCGTATGTGTACAAGTCAAAACACCTGCTTAATCGAGTGTGTGATGCGACGAAATTATATATTTTTTAACGATGGTTTAATCTGTAATAAAACATATTCGTGTTACGAAATGTACGCCTCTTTTTAAACGGACTCGAAAACGCGGATCGTTTCGGCGTGGCGCCATCGACCCGTTGCCACCCTTCACATAGGTTGGCATCCTTCCGTCTGGTTCTGAGGTCTTCCTTTCTTCGCCCCCTTCTTTGTTCAGTTCTTTTGTGGCCTGAAAACTGCGCGGTGCGCCGCATTTCTATCGTAGCCACAATCGAATAAAAAAAGCCGCCGAAGCAGACGACGCGCGCACCTGGGGAACGGGAAGTGACGTACGCGCGACGGTGGCTCCCCCGCCAGCAACGCGGCAGGCTGTTGCGGCGGCGGCGGCTCGTTCTCTAGCGCCAGACATTTCCGGCGCGGCGGCCGCTCGAAGCTCGGAGGAGGAGGGGCGGGGGAAGTGTCGGCGGAGCTGGCGGCGCGAGGTTTTCCTCCTGAAGCGAGCCGCTGCTGCGAAAACGTCGCCGACCGTTTGACGACGCCGACAAACGTTTCGTTCTAGAGCGACCGCGGAGCCGCGTGCGACACACCGGATTATCTCCTCCAGGATTTTCCGGCCCAGTGTGTGCCTATTGTGTTTTTTTTCTCTCGTTCGTTTCGCCCTTCGTTCTACCACGTCACACCAAACCTTCGCCGCAATCATGAACGGCGATCCACCGGACAAGCTTTCGAGCAAGGTAAACAACCGAAGCGACTTCTCTTTTCAAGTCTACACTTACTCACGTCGGTTTCTGTCCTCCTCAACCCGGTCCGGTCGGTCCGTCGTTTCGTTAATCAAGGAAAAAAACAAACAAAAAAACAGTAGCGACTCTTTCAAACTGCACGTAGCTCCTACTACGGTATGTTTACCGTGACGTTGACGCGACTGAGACTGGAGTGAGGTGGGCGGACCAACCGACGACTGCGCTGTCTGTGAAAGAGTTTGACGACTTCACAGTGACAATGCCTCGTTGTTGTTTTTTCCCCCTCGTGTTTTGCTTTTATCTTGAAACCTGTCTCATTTGCGTCGTCTAAAGTGACTTATAACGAACACCGTCGCAGCAGAAAGAACGCATACGCATCCTCCTTTGTTAGTTCTTTTAATTGGGCCTCTCGTGTTTCACCGTTATGTAAAAAAATTAAGGTAAAAAAATTGGCAAGAGCCGTTCGCGTAGAGTGTATGATGGATGGCTAAGATGTGTTAATCCATTGTTTTCTCAGGCTCATAGGGTTCGTAGTTCTACCTTCTTTTCTTTCGTTTACCGAAAAAAGAGCCGAACGTTAGAGAGTTGGGAGCTTTGAGCTGCGCAGTGTCTTCTGCTAAAGCACGCGCCCTCCGGCCTCGGCATGCCGTTCGTTCGGAGGCGAAGTTCGATTTGCGATTTGGAGGATGTGGAGGCGGTCGTTTCTGCTGTGGTAAGTCCGTTAGTTTTTGTTGTTGCTTGTTATGCTTTTGTTTAGCCGTTGCAGTCATGACCCAGTTTATTTGGACACTACAATACCGATTAGAGCGCTTTTGATAACGCTACTCTTATAGCGGATTCTATAGTAAAAGATCATTAAAAGGGACAGGATCGGAACGGCAGGGGAGGAGCTTCAGCTGTCCCGCCTCCAGCGCGAACTTCCCACCTTCGATGGTGCTTTGGTGTCTCGTGAGCCTCGAGCGTGCAGCCCAAGCACGGCGGAAGGCAACGAGCACGTGCTGGAGGCCGTGCGTTCGAAAGATTCGCACTGCCTGTCTCGCCCTGCCAGTGACTACGGCATCTTTCCATTTATCGGGGCATTTCGCGCGGACAATAGATAAATCTCGCGGACTGAGATGCAGGGTAAGATGACGGCCGAAATTAACAGATTAAAGGAACAGATTATCTTGACCCCTAACCCCCCAAAAAACAATGGTTCGCTTAGCGGCCCTTCCGTGGAGTCGACGAATTTTCACGACTCATTCAAGGCCCTTTAAACCTATTGCTAAAGTACCTAAACACCCAGGAGAATTCTGGGAATGTATGTACGGGAACGTATAAAAGATTCGAAGGAAAACACCAAAATAAAGCCTTTACGAACGCGCCTACAGGATATCATTTTTTTTAGGCATTTGCTTTAGAAAGTGTAAGTACACTCGCGACGTGTTCCTCGGTGCTTTGGTGATTTAGCAAAAGGTCTATTGCACCTTATTTGGTCGAATGATTCTGATTATATTGCGCTCGACGTATGAACAAGGTCACACTGTGTAGTAACGCGTGCATCGCGTTCTTGGCTTAGAAGTGACTAACCACGCTTACTGTCGCGGTCTGTTTTAACGAGCTTGGCAGCGTAATTCGTTTTCCGGCTATCCGGGCCGGAGGTCAAAGTGTCCATTTAAAACGGATCGTGACTGCATTGAATCACCTTCCCCCCCATTTAATAGACTGCTCTTTTATTAGGCCCATAATGGGCCGTGACGTCGGCCCTCGTATTCCGGCGCAGTCTGGCAATGGTGTTAAAAGCGAACAAAAAACGGTACTTGAAGCGAAGAAACTCGAACTTGTACGAACTCGAAGTGAACAAAATCCGAAACTTCTATGAACTCGAAGCGAACAAAACCCCGAATTTGTACGAACTCGAAGCGAACAATACCCGAAATCGCACGAACTCGAAGCGAACAATACCCGAAATCGCACGAACTTGAAGCGAACAAATCCCGAAAGTTGAACGAACTTGAACAATACCGCGCGTACTCGAAGCGAACAAACCCAAAATTGTACGAACTTGAAACGAACAAAACACGAAAGTTGAAGTGAGCGGACCTGAACTTGTACGAACTTGAATCGAACAAAATCGTACTCGAAGCGAACATACTCGAATTTGGTACGAGCTTGGTGCGAACAATACCGCACTCGAAGCGAAAAAAAACCGATCTTTACGAACTCGAAACGAACAAGACTCGGAACTCGAAAGGACCAGATCCGAACTTGTACGAACTTGAAGCGAACGAAACCGAGAGGTTTTCAGTCGTGTGACGTTTGGTGTCGACATGAAGGGCCTTGTTGTACGCGCGGTCGCAGTTATTTGAACCAGCACTTTTTTCTTTTTTGCTTTGTATGTACAGCGGCGAATCTGATGAAATACCGTCGCTTATGTACGACAGGCTCGTGGTTCGGAGCATTCTGTTAGCGACCCATGGGCGCCGCCATTTTTTTTTCTTCACCTATCTAGCGCTTGTCGTAACAAGCGCACATGAAGGCACCCTAGTCGTAACATTCTGGCGTAAAACGTCGAATCACTGTAGGTTGTGGGCGAATGTGCGGGGTCTCGATGTTCGGCGAATGAAAGCCATTACGCACGCTCAAAAGGGGTTCCACGGCCGGGAGAACAAAGATGACAGCGTGCTGAGGGCGCTATTATTGGAACGCTCTGATAGTATACGCCTTTTCCACAAGGGCCCAGCCATCTTGAATGTCGTCACTTCTGGTATCCGTTAAAGCATCGTTTTGATATGTCCACGCTGCTGGATGGTGTTGACGAAAAATTTGTGATTATCAGATATTTTTTATTTTTGCCCCATCTCTATTTTTTTCGCATATTCCAGGTTGAAATGTTTTTTTTTTAATTTTTTTCGTCCCGCATACCAGAAACGTAACCCACGTGACTGAGAACGAAATGAAACGGAAAATGTCTATACCAATTGAAGTCGGTTACTGCATGAATGCGCTAACGATCTCGTTAATCGCTCGCAATGAACCCATCTTTTTTTTTTTTTTTCTGATGCCGGGTGACTGTATTGACCTTAATACCAACTGATTCTTACTATAAGTACTAAAATAGTAAGGCGGGCTAGTTAGTTACCCATGGTAAATAAACATAGTACAAGAGACAGACGAGCACAGGAAGTAGACAGAATTTAATGAGGGTTGCTGTACGGAGGTTGTGCGAAGCGCAAGCAAGTTCGTCTGCTCCTTGCATAAAGGTTGGGCTGAAAAAAAAAAAAAAATAGTGGGTAGACCTCAAGGCATTTGTCACTGAGGTCTACCCACTATCCTTCCAGTCAAAGCCAATCAGAACTCTGCATTCTTCTGACGTCATCGCGACTTGCGCCAGGAGCAGACGACTTGTTCTGCGCATTGGCACGGATCTAAACACGCTTCACGGCATATTTCCAATACTTTTATCCTATTTACTGAGCTTTGCGAAACATCTTTTTTTTTTTTGGGGGGGGGGGGGGGGGGGGGGGAGGGGAGATAAGTGACAAGCCAGTTCTAAATTTTTTTGGCCCAGAGAAACGAAAAGAAAACATTTAGTGTGGAATTTTCTGGAACTTTAAAAGGTACAGAATCCAACGGTCGTAAACACGCTTAGTAGTCGAAACAAAAAAGATTGACAAAGAAGTTTTGCATTTATTTATTTTTCGTCGAGGTTCGGTGAGCGTATGATATTTGAACGAGCCCCTTCGTCGACTTTTCGCTAGACCGACTCTACAAGCGCGTCTTTTGTTGTTGTGCATGCATGACAAGATTGTCTACGGGCGGAGGTACAATGTAGCCTGCAATCGTAAAATGAGGTCTTACGGGAGAGGGAGAAGGAAGAGATTATTCCGAACCGATTTTCTGGCCGCGTCTCTGTTAGAGCCTATTAAAGTTTCAGTCGCCTCGATTGATTTTTCCGAAACTCCCAAGTGTTCTTTTCAGAGCTTAGCGGAGCAAAGAAAAGTAGCCCGATAGAATTCCGAATCCAATCGCACTCGGAGTTGGAATCCGATTCTGTCGCTTTTTTTTATTCTAATTCCACTCGAATTTCCATTGTTATACGGTATCGAACGATCACATAAGCATGCACGTATGCACTTCCTCTTATTTTTTTAACTTTTTGTTTGTCACATTTTTTTTTTTTTTTTTTTTGCTTTTAGTTGTTTTCGGGAAAGACGTTTCGAGATTGTGTTACGTGTCAGCGTTTCGCTCTCGCGTTCAATGTGCGAATTTTTTTTTCTCTTTTTTTTTTTTAGTTTTTGCAGTAGTTTAGTTTTCAATCCGTAGTACCCTTAATGCTTCTTTTTTTTTTTTTAATCTTCTGCTTTAGGGCAAAATATGTATTTGCGGATAGGATGTAGTCTTCTGAAATGCGCCGACGTGTCAAGGTTGCCCGTCTACGCTTCGTTTGGTGTTAAAAACGAACCGCTGCTGTCGCTACGACCCAACTCGGCCAATCGAACGCCGTGAACGTACACCACGTGACTACGTTCATCGTAAGTCACTGTACCGATCCCGATAGCCACATGACACTAACACAGCGTGCGCATGGTTTCCCGCAACGCTAAAAAAGCCATAAAAAAAAAACAGTCACGTATATGTTTACCGAGTTTTCGCTCACACGTACTTCACAAAACAATGGACTCGTCGGCGTTCTATACTATATCGCGGTTGATCGGGAAACGGACGAGGGTTACTGTTATTTTAGTTTTCGTCCCTTTGTTCTATAACGACCCGCGACTTTTGTACGAGTTTCGTTACGTTCGTGGCAGGTGCGATAGCAAACCTAGTTTTGTCCAGTTTCCCAGAATACGCCGTGATGTGTTTGGCCGCGTCTGCGTGTGGCAAAGTGTGCATAAATTAAACCTAAAAGTTAAAAACAAGGAAAAGGATGAGAATTTTTGCGAACTTGTTGCAAACCCGCAATGGACAAAAAAAAAAAAAAAAAAATCTTTGCAAATTGCAACGCCAGTGGCTGGCTGCAACGACGACCGCGAAACATTTCAACTCGAGAAACGGTCGTATTGCAAGACCTCATAAAACAGTCCGGCCTTTCGGTGACACAATGGAGGCACGTTTCGTTTTGTTTTCTTTTGGACCCTGAGCTCTTTCCACAAGTGGCGCCTTTGTGCACCGATATCCTCTTTTGTGGGACGCTATGAAACTATAAAACGGCTGGTTAGGCGGCGCAAGGTGCCGCCCTATTCCGAGGCTTCAGCGGTTATCATCCGTCCATTCGTCTGGTTGCTAGCAATATGGCATGTTTGCGAGCAGTCTTTGTTAATTAAGTAATGCAGTTAGTTTTTTTTTTTTTTTTTTTCATTGCGTGAATAAATTGTTTGCCTCGGATTTCACCGACGCGTTAAAGGAAATTGCTTATGTAAAGCGAAAGGTTAGGCGATGAATTTCCTAAGCGCTACGAACCTGATTGAGCGAAACGCGAAAATTCGCCGACGCCGTGTTCGTACTTGCTGTGCTTATCGTGAAACTTTGTTTGCACATTGATTCCCGTCGCCACTCTTTAAATCTTGCAATAAACTCGTTTAATTATTATTTTTTTAATGCCGTTTACCTTTTATAAGTTGACAGCAGGCTGGAAGCTACGCGCTCGCAGAACCAATCAACCTCCTCTCCTTCCTTTCGTCACCCAACTCCGCTCCCTGCACGTGGCTGTTGGCGGCGGCATCGTCCTCACGTAGCGAAAGATACAAACGTACGGCTGGGGTCAGCGAGTGTGTAGCTAGCTTCCACTGCACTGTCAGGTTACCGGTGAACAAGTCCTCGATCGATGAGGATTCTTTTTTTCCTTCAACACGCGGACGTCCGGCCGTCGGAAATCCGGATCCTCTTGAGGAACCTGCACTATCAGCAGGCCTGTCGATTTCCCGAAGCGGACAGAGCAGCTTTCTTCGTTGTTGTCTACGTTTCCAGCTTCTTTTACGGCGTTCTTCGTGGATACATTTGTTTGCTGCTTGCAGTGGACCTTCTTTGGCGTCTTGGTTGTTGTTGGTTTTTTTTTTAAGAGGCGTTGTGGAATTCGTGCTGAACCTATCGATCAAACGGTCGCTGCATGGCCCTTCTTGCTAATTAACTTACTAACATACCTTATTAACTGGGTACTGCTAATTAAATCACGAGACGATAAGCGAGTGTTGGGCCAGTATTTTGTGGAAACGATGTTAGCGGTTCATTGATTACAATGATTGATTGCGCGAACGCCACGGTGTTGGAGACGTTTCAAGGAATGGGTAAATATGTCCTGTAGGCTATACAATACTCGAGTCTAGCTGGAGGCGGTGCTATACATTGCTACAAGTCCCAATAATTATCGAGCAATAACTAAACTTGCATGGTAGGTGATGCCAATGTTCGTTCTTCCACAAGCGTGGCGAGATTTCTTTGTCATCGTGTTTACTTCGCCGGGAGTTCTCAATCTCGTTTATTCTTCACTTATCTTTGTTTCGTCCCTGATACAATTTCTGACCAGATTATACTTGAAAGTCCGAAACATGAATTACCTCTTCACAAATTTATCATCTGCCACCCCATATCCTCTTTTCTTTTCTTTGTTTTTCACTCCACTTGCACGTATTGAGGGCTGAAAAAACGTGTCCGAAACATTGTACCTTTTTTTTTCCTTTGGTGTGTACTGTTTTATTAGTTTCTTCAAAACTTTATACGTATTAAACAGTTATCCTCTTGACAAGCTTGTAAGTAGGGTTCCGTGTTTTCGGTATATACCGAAAATCCCCAAGAAATAACCCCCGAAGGGTTTTTCCCGAAATCAGTAAAAGCCGAAAAACACCGAATTGAAGCTTGCTTTGAAGAAGAAAAACCGCAGTTACACTGCAGGAAACTTTTATAAATGACTTTCTTAGTGTCCAATCCAAGCGCAGACCGCACTGAACTGACCGCGACGCTGCCTATTTCTTCGGAAATTGTTTCTGCACTTCGTTTCAGTTTCGGTCCGAGCACGGCCGGTGTTATGAGCCGAAAGGCCAATCGAACAGCGAAAGAAGCACCAGCCGGTATTCGCCGTCTCTCTATGCGTGCTCCTCCGCCGGCTAGTCCTATCAAGCGCAGAGAGCACGCCATGACGCTGCGCTTTTTGCGCTGTTTGGTTGGCCCTTCGGCTCATAACATCGGACGCGCTCGAACCGAAGCTGAAACGAAGTATACGTGCCTTATTTAGTAATAAATAACGCATAGAACGTCGTGTTCTCTAGAGCGCGCCAGATGTATACCTTTGCTTTTACCATATGAGCCCCCGGTAAACCCCGGTTTGTGGGTTTATCGGGGCTCATATATAGTAAAAACCCCGATTTGTGGGTCGGTGTCTATTTGTGATATCACAAATAGACACCGAAAAACACAAAATTCAGGCATAAAAATAAATACCGAAAAATAACCCCCGAATTTGAAGAAAAATAAGTACCGAAAAGCACGGAACCCTACTTATAAGCCCTTCGAAGTCAGTGCTACGTTTACCTTGCTTCCACAAAAAAAAAAAAAAAAATTTGTTAACACTTTTTTTTGAACATGAGACGGAAAGCCTTTTGTATTAGTTTTAATATTTTTTTTTAAACTTACGCAAATCTTCGCTAGGTACAGCAGTTTTTAATTAATGCGATACAAAGTTCCAATGATTGGTTGCTCCTGGTAAGAAAAACAGGAGAAAAAAAAAGGACGCGAGCTGAAAAAAAAAAGGATTAAAGCTTGCATTCCTGGGGAGCTTTGCAAAAGGAAGACACGACGCGAAAGAAAAGAAAGAGAGAGAGAAAGAGAGAGGTTAACTTCGCTTTATACGATCGCGTCCGCAATTATTGTGATATAGGTAATCGGTTATAACGGTACAGGACGCGGAGTTCGATGGTTTCTGGGTAACAACCTACCCAAATGATAGTAGAAACACGTTTCTTAATAACTATTCATCTTTGACACACACGCAGACACAAAAAAAAAAAGAAATTAAGTCGATGCAAGAGAAATTAATGAAGCAATCAACGCTCTAACTCTATGTGAAAATATAAGGTGCAAGGTGCTTATTCGTTCGCACTGTTATCGAACCGTTTGTTTTGTGATTTTTCCTGGTTTAGCAACACACTGCGGGGTGTGTACTGCCTTTGTGTTTATTAATTTATTATAGCGTGCAAAAATAGCAAAAATCACGTCCATCTTGTCAGGATTCGTTCATTGCACCCAGGCCACTCCGAACGAACGTATCACATTTTCTTTTAATAGCTGCAGGCGTGCTTGGAGAAAGGTTATGCAGGAGTTTGAAATGCAAAGGTCAGCGCTTCCTCTTTTGGAAAGGCCGAGCCTTGAGGGCCGGACACTTCGAAATTTGGGTGTTTCTTATTCGACGTAATACATGTTAATTGGTGTATTTTTTTGTGGAAATTGAAACGCGCATTAAAGATTGACGTGCGTAGTCTAATTTGTCAGGCTGATTATATTTGCTTTTGCTCTCTACGATCGAGGATTGGAACAGCGGTAAGTAGCGCTAAAAAGTGCATCGGCATTGCACTCGTCGTCTTTCGTGCGTTTGCTATGTATATTACCTGCTAAACCAAAAGGGTGTTTCCACGTGTGATGGTCCGGGTCATATTGTTTTTTTTTTATATTTATATTTATGTAAAAATATGTGCATGTTAAAGCCATATGTTCTTTGGAGCAACATTCAGCTATGTGTGCAAGCCGTAGCTACTTTAATTTCTTCCGGAAATATGAAATGTCCAGGCTCGAGGCGTGGAGATTGCTAAGGTTTCGTGATGGTACTTCGCACAGCCGTACGTTTCACACAAAAGCATGTACGCACTAAACATTTTTTTCTACCTTCTTTTTTGTGATGGGTTTACGACATGTATGCAGAATATTAAACATTACAATAAAATATTTCTGTGCAAGCAAGGTTACAAAACACATAAAATGAAAACGTTTTAGAGACACATTCGCAAATTACTTACAAACTGTATTTGTTTGTAAATAATTCTTTGCGGACACTCAGAAATCTCCAAGGGGGGTCGGGTCGGGTCAAGCCGGGTCGGGCCGGGTCGGGCCGGGTCGGGTCGAGTAGGGTCGGGTCGGAGTCTTAGGAAGCAACGCAAGGAAACATAAATATAAAGCTAAACTAAGGACACCATAACTCTCTACGCCCTACGATAGAGCCTCCGATAGAGCGCTGTATACGGCCTTTGTCGGTTCTAGAAAATGTATCCTTGTGGCCGACGCCGTGCAGAGCGAAGCCCCTATAACGAAGACACACTAGCCCAATTTGAGCGAAGGTTTGTGGTCGTTTTTCTTTTGAGGAGGTCATATACGTTACTCAACGTTTTGCCATCACAAGTTAGCGCAAGTCACTGTAAACTGTTAAGGGGGGTTTCACCCCACAACCGTTCTTAGTTTTGGGTAATTTCTCACCCTCAACCGCTTGTTTTCCTAAAGGCCGACGACCAGTTCGCGCTTTCCACTTTTCCCCCGCTTCCTCCTCTCCCCCTTCTACCCTGTCCACCATTGCCCGTTTCCCCCTCCCCCAGGGTGAAGAGGATCTTCTGCCCTGCAGAATCTCGTTTCTGATCGCCGGCCTTCAAAAATTGCATTTATTACCTTCAAATAAAGATTTTAGCCGCAAAAAAAATTAGAGCAGAATATATATATATATTCAGCGCTTCCATCTTTAGGCAGAGCCACAAACAAACGCACGCGCAAAAAAGACGAGCGCCGTGACGAGGCACTTTTGGCGCCGCGTGATTGGTTCCATCGAATCGCTCGGTACTGCGCTTGCGCAGAATCGGATTTGTGCCGGGATTTCTGGATATAGTCGGACGCTTCCCGTGTCGTGTGTATAGTGCCTCAAGCATTTTACCCATTGGGGGCTGCTTGCTGATGCAGTCTGGCGCGGTCATTCCGTTCACGTATAAAAGAAGGGCTCTTTTGGTCCCGCGAGTACCGCTGTGACTTTAATCGGCGAACATTCCGTCGAAGAATGCCGAGACGGCGGAACCATCGAAGAATGCGAGCGCTGCTCTTCTTGAGCTTTATTTTGTGTATTTTTTCCTTGTTTGTGTTTTTTTCTCACTTTAATTAATGACTCCCTCGGGTCTTTTCGATCGAATAATACGCAATGTTTTGAAAAAAAAAGAAAAAAAAAAAAACTGTTCTTGAGGGGAAAAAAATATCCTTCGTTCTTTTCGAGGCCGACTATGCGGAGAGTTTGCAGCTTTCCTACAAAGGGTCAGATTAGGTGGGTACTGTGGGGCTCGGTAATCAGTCGACGCTACTTAGAAAAAGAAAAAAAAGAAAGATATCTGCAATGGCAAATAAAAACGAAGTACCCTGAGGATAGTTTGACACATCGAACTAATTACGCCCCTTGTCATACGTGGGACGAGTATCGTTTTGAGTTCCCGCGTCCTGTTCGGACACGTGAAAGGACGTGCTTCGGTAGCTCGTATTTAATTAATTTAAGAGACGAGCCAAGCGTAAAATATAGAGGGAGTAATATTATTTTTGCGCGACACCGGTTCGTGGTTTCGCGGGTTTGCCGCTAAAACAGGCCTGCACGACTCGTGTTTTTTCACACACTTCCCCGTTTTGCTTCTTTCTTATTTGTCTGTTCTTCGTACTTACTCCGAGATGCTTCGGGACCTTTGCAATGTGGGAACGTTATCCGAAGAATGCGTTAGACGCGCGCGGTCACACCGCTGTACACATCATACAAAAAGACAAGTCTGAAGACAGTGTATGAGGCGTTTTTCTGTCATATAAAAGCTATCCCATCACAGTGGTAACACAAGAAACTGTATGCAGAGGTGTTCGAAGCATATGTATGAAGTACACCTGCTTCGAAGATGCCTGAGGCCTGTCCACAGATATTTCTGAGGCTTGTCCGCAGAGAAATCTCCGTCATGTCTGCAGCAGCGAAAACCGTGTCTTTGGCACGATGTTGCGAGCGGCGGGACTGGAGGGGTGTGGGAAACAACGAAAACCAGTATATAACGTCTCTTCTTCCGAGCGCTGTTGTCGCTACAGCAAACTGAGGAAGATAGTGGGAGAAAGGAATAGTGAGAGTCAAACGATTCACTTTATACGGGGTTTAATTCTTTACGAAGTTTAAACAATTCTTAAAAAAGAAAAAAGAAGTTTTGCAGGGTTTTTGACCAAAAGAAAGCTAAAACCTCTGAATTTTGTAACATTGTGGCATCCATATAAAAGAAGTCGAACAGAAAAAAAAGAAAGCGAAATAAAGAAGAGGGAACTTCGCTGAAATGTTCCACAAAACTTTAGAAGAAGGAAGTTGAACTCCTCAGAAATACGTTCAGAAAGCCCGTAAAAACGCACTTTACTAAAAAGAAGCGAAACAAACGAGAAGAGTTTCAGGTCCAGAAATATCAATGCCCCCGATGCTCGTAAGCTCCGAGATGGAGTCTCCTGTATTTTTTTATTTGTGTGTTTCGTGCTTATTCGACGGATTTCCAGCCTACTAAAGTTCAGCTTTGTTTGATACGTCTTTTGGGTACGTCTGTATCAAAAGTGTATGTGTATGTGTGTGTGTGTGGGGGGGGGGGGGGGGGGGGGAGGACGGGGATATGCCCGGGGAGAAAACGAGGGTAAAAAATATCACAAAGCCGATGAAAGTTTATCTGAAGCCTGCGAATGACACGTCCCAACAACGTTCCTGAGAGCGCCGTCGGCTCCTCTCCTTTTAGGTGTTTCGGCGTCACGCAACAAAACTTCTCGCGGTGAAAGCTTCAACGTTGCCACTTTGGTGAAGTTTCGTCCCAACTTCCTCTCTTTCACGATGATGATGATGATGATGGTGGTACAGCCAGAGGCATCGTGATTAAAGCGATGACGGCGAACTGTCACCGCCAGTCCTCCACAATTAGCGCTCCCCTTCCTTCTGCGCCATCTTAATTTCTGTTGTTTTCTCGGCCGTTAATGCATAATCATGTGGCCTTGTTCTTTTGTTTTTTTGGCGTTTTTTATTTTATTTTACGGAGTTGACCGACGCCGAGCGTGTTCCCTTAACCGGCTTCTTACGTGCATATATGGCAACCTTGTGTTCGCTGTCCTTGTTTGAACGGGACCCGGAATATGTGCAGGGACAAGCTTCACGGGTTGTCCGTCTGCTTCCAGTTTGCTAGCTCTGTTACTCTGTGGTTCCGTTTTAGTTTGTCTGTTTTAACACTTACGAGCGGGACAGCATTGACAATCAATTTCCAAATAATAACAATTAGATCCGAATAAAAAGGGTCTCTTGGTGGAATTTACCGTGTCGTTTTGTCGTGATATGCGGCGTCGGCAGTGAAAAGTAGTCGAAGGGATATCACACTGGAATCACCCGTCAGGCATAACAATAATACCGACGTACTAAAAAAAAAATTGTTAGGAGTTAAGAAAATGTGCAAACATTATGTTTAGGATCAATTAGTCGGGGATAATTGCATAAATACATCTAAAGTAGCATATAATTTATTTGCGAAAATGGCTGTTTTTAAAGAAATTGTATTTATTTCCAGGCATTTATCCAGTTCCAAGTTAGTTCTACGCGGTATTCGAATCATGGACGGTTTCTAAATAATCAAGTGTTGGATGTATGGATCGACCTCCTCTCGTAACGATTCGCGATGGGGTTCACGTGAGCTTCAGAAGGTTATCCTGTCACGCTCTATTCTGAAACTCGTGTGTATGGCGTACGTCAACCTACCCTGGTAATCTGTAGGAACGTTTGAAGCGCCAATGCAAGTTGCCCTAGTGATCAGTTCAAGCTCGCGACAAGACGTGCAGCAGCACATCACTATAAGCCCCTCAAACATAGTTAACGTACTCTTGCTTTAGAATCTACGAACTCGTCTATCGAGGTAAATATCTGTCTCATTCACAAGCGAAGCTTCTTTAAGTATCAAAGAGGGGACATAGATATAATCAAGTCACGTGCCCATGCGACTGTACGCACGTGTGAGCGAAGTGCGACTTCACAAACGTGCGTGCCGGTGTCGAGTGCAGACATGGGCACATATAATCGACGCGAGTCTCTTCTATATAACCGCGCTCAATATTTCGTCCTTTCTTTTTCGCCCTTTCTCTATCTCTTTCTTTCCACGTTTATGTAATTGCTGTTGTAGGCAGTGATTACGTGCCGTAATGATATTCGTTCCTATGGAGCGACCTTCCGCTGTGGCGCCTTTGATAACCGTATGTCTGAGTGGCGTACCTTTTTTTCTTTTTTCTTTTACGCTTTTGGTTTTGTATTGGGGAACGCAATCTGCGATGTTACGTCGACGCCGGCGTCTATTTTCCTCGTTTATCATACCCGTACCGTTTTCTCTCGCTTTTGGCTATTTACTGAATGTAAGGCTCAACGCGCCTTTTTGTTTTCCTTTTTACCTCCTTTTTGGCGCCCAACGTTGGGTCGAACGCCGTGCCGGAAAGATTTATGTATACAGCTTGCATCGCATACACGCCACGCGTCGAGTTATCGAGTTAGTAGTGACACTGGTTTAATTTTTTTTTCTTCTACAGCTTTTTATTATTATTAATATTATTTGCTTTCTGAGCGCGGAGTAATTTGGCTTTATTGAAAGGACTAAGCTTGGAGCCATCTACTGCGACATTCGCCGTCCTCATTAAGCAGTAATTAATTTTACCTTCATCTCCGTCGTCTCGCTTGCATACATGCATCCAGTGTTGTAGGCGTTACCAAAAAAAAAAAAAAAAAGAAGGAACGAAATACCTTACTCGTTACTTGAAAAATGAACGAACGCGTTACCCACCTACGTCACTTGAAACTAAAAGAGAAGCATTATCGTTACTGTTCAAAAGTAACGCGCGTTACTTTTGCGTTACTTTTTATTTATAAACTAACGGTAGCAGCATTCCTTTTTTTTGTTGTTGTTTTTTGCGACAGCGTTTTTTTGATTTTGGGACAGGGGGCGCAGTAATTTTTCTAAAGTGGGACTTTTTTCGCGGGAAAAAGACGAGCAAAATTTTGAAAGTATGTGGAAAGAACGCAATGAATGACTTAGAGCCCGTACTTCGTTCCGGCTGAAGTTGAGACGCAGCCGACGCTGCGACCTAATGGGACCAATCAAGCAGCATCAAAACCGCGAGTCACTGGACATTTTTTTTTTTTATTTGATTGGATCAGCGACGTTAAAACGCGTACACGAACATGAACACCATGATGGTCCCATATTGACGTTGTCCGGTTGGTCACATCAGCTCGTAGCGTCCGCTGTGTCTGGATTAAACGAAGTATACAAACACGAACTTTCGAAAACGTAACGAATACCTTACTACGTTACCGAAAAAAAAAAATAAGGCGTTCCCATTAACGACGTTACTTGTAGCGCGTTACCGCCAAACACTGCACGCATCCCAGCATGGTATACGAGCAGGCCGCGCGGGGTTTGTCGGGCACAAACGTGAATCTCGTATCGTTTTTGTACACACCGCCGTGTATAACAACACCTCTTGACGTGTCTTTCCAAATCAATGTCGCAGGCGCTATATATATAGGAGCATTTGTTGTCTTCGTGTTTAGACCGCCACCCTATAAATCTAGCTGGCCCTGTTTTGGTTGGAACGCTTTACATTATTCACGAAAACGCACAACGAGAATTAAACGCCTTCGAGGCCTGTCGATCTATAACTCCGTTCACCCCTAAGCGGACAGTGTGGTTCAAGGTATAGGCGCTCGTTTGACCAGTCATCCGTTTGTCTCGACCCGATTCACAGGCGCGGAAAGCGGGGTCAGGTGAGGAACGGAACAGCTGTAGAGCCGAACAAAGTGTCGCTGGGTATACTCTTCGCGTTAACGGGAGGGATCATTGAAACTCAGTTTTTTCCTAATGCAAACACGGTAGGTTTCAGCTAGCCTCCGATATGTGCCGATGCGGGGAACGCTGCTTTGCCGCCCCCCGCTTATAGGATCGTTTATCATTGGCGGATCACGGGCGCGTCGTAATGATCCCCCCTTTTCCACCCTTCGACTCTCCACCTTTCCACTCTTTGCCTCGCTTTGAGAACCCTCTTTTCACCTTTTGTCCCCCTTCTGAACACCTTTTGATTTTACTTTTTTTTTTTTTTCTAGGACTCGTTTTAACGAGCGCGTTATGATGAGGCCTCTGGATTTTCGTTCTCCAACCGCGGGCGCTCGCGCTCTACTAATATGTGGAGTTTCGTCGGCATTAACTTTCGAGCGGGGCGTGTAATGGTGCGCAATCATTCTTCTACTTAGGTCGCAGTCGCCCTGCGCTCGTACATCATACGAAAGTCGCGGTGGTCGCTCCAGATATGGTGACACGAATAATCCTGCGCTTATGCACGCCTCAGGCCTGTGCGAAGCACGGTTTGCTTCGTACGTACACGGCAGGAAAAGAAACGCGTCTGATGGGCGTTTCTTTCTTCTGTGGCTGTCCTGTCAAATTAGCCGTACAAAAAAAAAAAAAAAAAAGAAAGAAAACTGTCTGCATATCTGTTCGAAGCATATACGTATTTGTTTATAGCAAACATGCTTCGAATACGCCGATCAAATGGCGTTCGATGAAACTGCGTTCGATGAAGCTGCGTTCGACGAAAGTGCGTTCGAGGAAACGGCGTTCGAGGAAACGGCGTTCGAGGAAACGGCGTTCGAGGAAACGGCGTTCGATGAAATGTCCGGTCCCATGATGTTCGAGCAGCATGACTGCGGGTTAGGAAGTAACTTTGTAGGTCGAATTTTTGCAAAAGATCGAAAGGTCGCGGACCCCAGTGAAAATGTCGAGTTTGACCGATGTTCGCGACACCTTTTTTTTTTTAGCGAAGTACTTTTTCTTTTTTTTTTTTACCGGTGCCGATGCTGCGAGCCATTCCAGCCAGTCCATGCGCTGTAAACGTCTCACGTGACTGCCCGCTCTACGCACTGCGCATGTGCGAGTTTCCTGCTGTAGTACATCCGTTGTTCGTACCGGACGGCCCTTCGTACTGTATCAGGTGTGCAAAACCAGTTTTCTAAAACTCACGAGTACGCATATCGCCCAACGCCCTATAGGTGGCCGGGCTGTAGTTCCAAGATGGCAGAAGAGACGGGGATAGATTCTCCAGGGTTTCCCGTTCGCCTGCTCGCTGACGCTGGTCAGTGCGCTAAAAATGATTTAATTGTCCGCAAACGCGAAGTGGTTAGAGCAGGATTATATTACAGGTGACGGAGATGTTGATGCGCGTTAGCAAAATGAGCATGCTGATATCTAAAAGTTGTAGAAACCTCGTCTTGCGCAGCTTTGTGGTGGGGGAGCGCGTTTTACACACCGGCCATGTCCCTGTTTGTGGCAGAATATTTTTGAGGGTGATGAGGATATCGTGTTTGCGTCTTGCCTGGCCATTAGTGCTCTAAAAAGTGAGCCGCGCACGGTGCTTGTCAAGCTTCGGAAGAGCAGCGTTCACAGTTGATGCCTTCGTGTCACAGCACAGGCTCGCAACTCGCTGCTCACCGTCTCGGTTTTAAGTGTATTGCAACACATGATCAAACTGCTCTATGGTTATTGATAGGAAGTTTGCTACCGCAGGCTACCGCGCGGTGTAGCATTACAACCGGAGGCTCGCGCTGCGCCTTTGGGGCAAATTTTCAGCGCGTGCCAGGAGTGTTGCCTTGCTCATGGTAGCCAACGCTAGCCTGTGGTAACGCTATGCTAAAACTGCCTATTACCATAATCGGCGTGTTTAGGGGTTTAGGGGTTTTATGCATCGCACTACCAAAAATGCGTATTTTAATATACCGTACTTTTTTTTTCTTTTTCGTACCGTGTTATTTGCAACGTTGTGGCCCCTCTCCCCAAAAGCTGCCCGTTCCAAGGTCTCGTCACGAACGGCTGGCTAACACAGACGCGCTAAAAACGTTTCGGGCATTTCTTTACTCATTTTGTAATTAGCTGAAAGCAAGTACGCGTATTCTATCTTTTAAAAGTGCTTGGAATATATGGTCATGTTCCTACGGCCTTAAAACGCAAACCCATTCCCGACGTGTATTGCTCGACATATCGTTGCGCGACCAGTTTTCTCTTACTTAGGGCAAAGAATAGACTTTCCATAGACCGAACGCTAGAGCTCTACATTATTAGCGGGAGCGTTTGCCGTCACGTTGAGCACAGATCGAGCTGGCGGCCATGCACAAAACCAGCAATCCGCAGCGTATGCGATATACGAAAAGTCCCTAATAAATTTAGACATCCCGGTCCTTCGTGCAACGCTGTTGCGAGGTGGAGGCACACGAATTCCTATTTTAACGCGCTCACTTTTTTCGTTACAACGGCTTCACGCATCAAGGCCGACAGCCCCTGCCACCTTTTCCGCGCCGCCGCCGCCGCCGTCCCCTCTCCTCTAGTTCTCCGCTCGTCCGCGGGAGGGCGAGCGGCGCGCTGCAGTCGCCAATAGGAGATTTTTTAGTGGATCCTTTTTACCGTACCGCAGCGCTCTCCACAACCCGCCAGTAGATCCGGAACGCTGCCGACAAGGCTATAGCGCCGCGCATACGCAGTATTGAACGCCTTCATTGCGACGGGCGTAGCAGCGAAGGGTGCAAAGCCGCTTACGAAAACTCGTTATTTTTTTTTTTTTTCTCCTGCGCCGTAAACTTGATTGGGTCGTGTAATCGGAGCTCTCGGAAGGGCAGACGTTGAAAGGGCGCGGGTGCACGCGTGCGTGTGCACAGATGCGTGCGTGCGTGCGTTCTTTTGAAAGATTCGTTCGCCTATGTGTCTGTGTGTGTGTGCACAGGTGTTCTAGGAACGTCTGTGTGAGCACAGCCGCCGTGCGCAGCTTGTCATATATGCTTTGCCGTAATCACCGGGAAAAATCCCTGCAAACGGATAGAACGAAAAAAAAAAAAAAAGAACGTTTAGCGCTGTTGGAGGAAATCACGGACGCTATATTCGTTCCCGTAGCGGATAGGTGGACATGCTACTTAACTTCGGGCGGTGGATGCGCAGCGTACAAATAATCTGTCTCCTGGTCTGTGCTTTACGCCCAAAGCTATATATATAGCATCGCGCTGGCTAGAGCCACTACTAAGCTACGCCTCAGATTAACGACACCCCAGTCGTCGTGGTGCTTAAAGGCCGGCCCGCAAGCAGAGAGAAGGAACCCGACCCTCACTTTCCTTCTCGCCACTGTGAAAGGAGGAAATCGCCTCTCGTTTCCTCCTCGCCGTTTTCCGATTTTTTTTTGTTGTTTTTGTTTTTTGGCGGCTGACTTTTTTTTTGACAAGTTTGGGGTGGAGGAAATGAAAGCTTCGAGGATTTGAAAAGATTATCCAGCCGGCACACCTGCGACAAGGAGCTGAACCAACCGATGTAGCTGTTTTGAGCGAGCTTGGCACTTGCTCTTCCCAACGAGTTGCATTGGCTCTTTTTTAGCATTGGTTTGGACGAAGATTCTTGTTGTTGTGCGAGCACAAATACCTTGTTCCGCTCAAGGAAGTAGTCATTGAGGTATCATTTTTAATATAAATATCTGATTTGGCATCTTCCGAGAACGGGAAGTACGAGCGGCGTTTTCTGTATATCAGGGATGGCGCTCCATAGACCAGTGGTTCTGAATCATTATGGTTCGTAAACCGGCAGAGGTGACGGAGGATCCCATCCGTAGTGGGTCTAGCACTTTTCGGTGTAGAGCGTTTTGCTGTAGGGCATTTCGGTGCGGACGTTTTGGTGCACAGACATTTCAGTGTACGGACTTTTTGCTGCAAAGACTTTTTGCTGTGGGACTTTTCGATGCGCGGATATTTCGGTGCACGGACATTTTGATGCATGGACATTCGACGCTATGGTTTGCTCGCCGGTATCTCCTTTCCAACGTACGAAGACACGCTTCACATCGTGTTTGCGCGTTGAGTTGATAGAGATAGTCTCCTCTATAAAGTTTTGGCTTTATTATTGGTCCTGCGTCTAGGAAAGGACCCAAACAGCAAGACGTTTGAAGTCGTTTGTGTATTTCGAACAATTTTGGATATCTTCAAATGCGCATCCTCCGCGTAATGGCATAGCTCCGATTGTTAATAATAAATTGTGATGACCTCGCAGGAAAAAAAAAAATATAATGTAATTATCACTTGTAACTCATTAGGGAATAAAGTAGGCGTGTACGGGTACAAAATAAGTGTAATCAAATCAAATATCGATTTGAAGCAAGTAAACAAGCCGAATTTTGTAAATGCTAAATCTATTTTATTTGGTATAAAATGTTTGCTCATTCTCGTACGAAAAAAAAAAACAAAAAAAAACAAACAGTGACCACAGATTGTTGCAAGTCGTGTTGCAAGCTGCGCCAGGGGACGGTGACACGATAGAAGGGCAGAACAAGAGGTTTAATATGGCGATCGGCTCAGAGCCGGGTACGTTCTAGCCTCGGGCGCAAGGCACGAGTTCATGCGCACGAGCCGCGGAGCTCTATCTGCTCGGCTGCTCAATGTAGCGCTATCCAACACAGATCATACACAGCGTATGATCTGTGGTCAACGCCTCCTTCCATGCCGTAATGATGTATCCGGACGTAAAGAACTCCCTTACAATCGTGCTTATAAAGGGCGATTTTTTTTTTTAACGAGTAGACATTTTTCTAAAAAAAGACGTCGGAGTTACGCAATTGCGGTTTGTATCTTATCTCTAGTCATCAAAAACACCAAATCATTCATTTTTAAAGAAATGTAGTGCACGTGAAGTGGTTCACGGCGTCCTAAAAAGCCTAATTTGGACGCGAATCGTGTTACCGCAATCTTTTCAGCCGCCGCACTCCTCGCCCCGCCCCCCCCCCCCCCCCCCCCCTCAAAAGTGGCGTTGTCACAGGGACGCGCATGATTTGTCGCTTCGGCTTCATGGCGTTAGGCTGTGCCACGCGGAGATGGAGGCCACATAAAATCAGAACTATAATTTCGCACCCGAATTAGGAGGACGCCGTATCAGGACGCCGTACAATAGGGTACGCGCGTCGCGCGTTACATCTTTTTAAGAATGGACGGTTTGGTGGGTTGCGATTATGGCCAACAACTTTCTAAATACCCGATGCCGTTTTCTTTTCTAATTAAAAGGTTAATTAGCGAATTTTAGGCAATTGGTCGGTTTTAGTTGCGTTCTTTCTTGAACATAATCCTTGCCTGGCCGTATAGCTCACCTACACAAACCGCAATGGCGCTAATTTTCACTGGACAATTTGGTGGCTTTCGATTATGCCCAACAACTTTATAAATCCACTATCCCGTTTTCTTTTATAATCAAAAAGTTCATTAACAAATGTTAGGTAATCAGTCGGTTTTTGTTGCGTTCTTTCTTGAACCCAATCTTCGCCTGGCCGTATAGCTTACATCCACAAAACGTTAATTTGCACGTTTTCTGTAATATCTAGTAGGTAAAAAAAACAAAAAAAACAATGTTGTATATAAAACAGAGGGCAGTTCTTTTCGGATATAAATAAAGCGTAGGGGCGCGAGTCTTGCATGCATCTCTTTTTTTTTCTTTTTTTTACGGCCTATAAAAACAAATTCAAAACAAATAAAAACAATTCGAAATTGAGTTTATGATGGGGCGGGCGCTTTATCACGGAGTATTTTGTCATGTTTCATAAGATTTATTACTAGTCAGAAGAAAGCCACGCCAGCCGTATCACGTTGCAGACAGCTACTTCGGGTGTTTTGCAAGGAGCTCTAGAACTTTCCAACTGACATTTCGGTTATTAATACATTTAAAAAAGTTTGATAATTAGTCTTAAACATTTAATTTATTAGGCATAACTAAAAATACTCCACCTCTCACAAGACGTCTGCCCAAAACATAAAGTTGGTTTCATTAGCGTAAAGTAGCTGCGCTCTAATTTCGCGTTACAGAGATTTGTAAGCGTCTTTCATTTTTATGCCTAAACTTTAAAGATTCGTGAAAAGCATTCGCGACCTTATGTCTCAAGCCGCGTACGCGGATAGCGCGGCCTCCTCGGCGAGTTGTTCCCTCATCGAAGACGACAATGAACAAAAGGTACGATCAAAATCTTAATGCCTGAAGAAAGCGCGTTTAAAATAATTCTAAGAGTGTCAGTTGATTTTAGTTCTACTATATTCAAATTTCAACACTTGTCGCAGGCAGCATGAAAGGAAGCACTGCACTCTTGGCGCAAACTAGTGCCCAGTCAACGGTCCTACACTCAAACACGCATCACCACCCGACCTGTTTGAAAAATAAATAATTTCCAGCACTTTTGGTAGAAAAAGCGAATTTTCTACTGAGCGTGATATTTTGTAGACCCAAAAGTCCTGTAGCCGAGATCGGTAGTTCATAGTTTCAGGAAGGTGAAGAACGACGGATGCATTATTTCCCGCGGAAGTACTGTTTTGACGTTGAATTCCACATAAAACTATATTTGCACAAATTGTTGCGCGATACCGAACTTGCTTGATTACTTTTCTTTTAGAGACAACATAACCAGGCATAATCTACAGATATTGCAGAATTTATTTTAATTGGCGTACAGCGCGAAAGACAAGTATGGACATAAAGAACACAATGGAGCTCTGCATTTCTACTGCATTTCTTTCTGTACTTGTGGAAAGTTAGTCCGCATGACTATTTTCAAAAATTGACAAATCGTTTAAGCCTACCCCTTTTTATAGTTTTTTCATTGATTAATTAGGAATTGTAGCGAATCCCGGCTGGGTTCGGGTAAAGATTTCGCACGTGTTCAAGGGCACATTTCGGCATGATTTCTCGCTTGGTGACGCCGTTGTCCTGGCCGCTGTTCCGCTTCTTCTCTAAGTAGGCGGGGAACGCCAGACGCCTAAATTAGCCAAGCAGCCCCAAAACTTGCGGTAATGCATTTTCCGAACTCCTGAGTTTTTTTTTTGGAGATGGTCGCTGGCCTTCGCCCACCTTGACAGAGCCCCGAACAATTATGATGCAAGGGCTGCAGAGGCTATCTGGGCATTCCATTTCCTAATCAGCGAACAAATGGGAACAGAAGAGAATGAAAACTTCGTAATACCTGCTGTCTTTTAATAAATGGCATAATGTGCTACTATTGCTAATTGCACTATTTTACGCAAAGAAAATTGTGATTTTGCGGTTCAATCTCTGGTTATTTCCCGCTCTCTTTGCTGATACGCCAGATATTTGCCTGCTGTCGAGTTTTCAGTTACATATGTTGACAGAAACTAAATGCACGTTTGGCCACGAAGAAATTTTTTTCAAAGGCTGAAGATAGATGAAATATACCATAAAACGTTTCACTTTTTATGGAAGTTTGTTTTTACTACTCTTCTTAGCAGTTTCAGCGAGGCGGCCGCCACTCTAGAAAACACCTGTAGTAGGAACCTATATATTATGCCCCAGAAAAGGTCAGACTGTGTCCCTCTGACTGCAATATCTTTGACTTGTAATTACTCATGATTATTACATCGTACAAAAAAAAAAACACACAATAGTGATACAATCACTCTTCAGTGTGCCGTCGTTAGAACGACCAATTTTCAACTCTTTGGGTAGAGCTCAAAGTTCAGATAAAAATACCCATCTTTTTTCCTTCAGCTGTGATGTTCAAGTTCCGTTCTCTCGAGATAAATATGCGGTGTTGTAGCGTATGTGGCCGCATGCGGAAGTATCTGAATGTAAAAGAACTTGTTGGCCTAGTTGGTGTTGACTATCTGAGTATGTTTTAGAACTGCAGAAAAAGGGTAAAAAAAAAAAAAAGGAGAAAAGCGAGCCAGCCCGAACCCTTCCGATATCCAGCCGGCCTAACTAATCCCTGGTGTTTGGGATTGAAGCAGAGAACCTTGAAGGGTTACGGAGATTTTGTGGGGGAACCGCTAAGCCCATTAGCACTCGTGCGAGAAGGCCGGAAAAAGCGAGGAGGAAAATGGAGGAGGAAAGGGGAGGAGGAAAAAAGAAAAGAGGGGGAATCTTCTGCCACGCTGAAGAAAATTTTGAGCGCCCGCCTTTAAAATCGTTTTTTTTTTTCTAGTTATCTCAAGTTTACCTAAAATCCCAGGAAACGATGTCTCTCCCCCCACACACGAAGAGACGAACAGACAGTCGGGTACGGACAGCGACAAAGAGGTACACAGAAAGACAGACACGAACAGACAGACATACATACAGAGAGACAGACAGGAAGAAAGACAGACACGGGGTGAGAGAGAGAGAGAGATATGGGACCATAAACAGAACATTTTTCAGACAGAACCTTACGCGCGTCCGCACAGAATTCAGATAATTACGGCAAATTAATGTTCTTCCCCGCTTCATTTCGTTTCCCGTCCGTGCCAAAACCCACTTCGCAACCGCGAAGGAAAAAAAAAAAAAAAGGACGTGGAAAGGGATTAGTGACGTCGTTGGGCGGCGCAGGTAGGGAGGAGAGGCTGAAAATAAGCGATCAACACGAAAAAAAAAAAAGAAAGAAAAGATAAGACGTCCGCCGCTCTTTGCAGGCGTTCGTCTGAGGAGGAGATGCGGCAAGCCCTTGCTATATCGAGAAGCGCTGACGAGAGCCGGTTGAATGCTTCCGTCCAGTCCCTTTCTGTCTTTGTGTAGGTGCTCCCTTTTGTTCGTAAGTTTGCCCCTTATAGTTATAAAACAATCCGCAGAGACGGAGGGAGAAGGCGTGAGGGATGCAGAGTGGTTACCGAGGAGCCGCATTTTCCCATATTTCATAAACGGGAGTCATTCTTGGAAACGAAAACACGCGCGCAGCTGCTCCTTGACGGCTGGACTTGAATGGAACGCGCGTCGTCGTCTTTTGATAGCGTCGCTATCGGTTCTCAAAAGGATTCGAGCGCTTTTTCACCGCGTGCCCGCTTTTGATTCCCTCCAAATCTATTCGGGTGTTTTTTTGTTTGCTTGTAACTGTCCTCGTTTTGCATGTATTTATATTCGACTCTTCGTATCCCTATCCTAACTTCATTTCACTAATAGCACTGTATGAGAGCCTGTAGTTTCCACGAAAGGGGAACTAAAATGCAGATAGGAAATAGAAAGCTGCGTATACAGTCTGAAAGGGGGCGTGCGTATGGCTTGCATCGGCGTCAGCCATGCTGCTGATCTTGCTGCTATGTGCGTACCGCAGTTCGTACCTCATGCGCAGCTATTTATACCCGTGGACGTCTTTTCTGCTGCATTTTTGACGAGACGAGGAGTGCGCGTGCGCAACTTTAATTGACGTGCATGCTGGTATCCCCGTGCCTTTATGACTGCGTAGCCACGGAGAGTTGTCCTGAGATCTCGTGTGTCGTCCGCCAAGAACAGCTGTCCTGATCGGGTTGAAGGAACGAATTGAACGGGCATAATCGCGTATTATAACACAGCGTCTCGATGGCGTTTTACCATACTGTATGGAACGCACGGTTTCGAAACGCAAATCTAGGTGGCGCTTCAAACGATGGGAGGCGGAGTGTTATATTCTCGTAGTGTACAGGCTTGAAGAATGAATCGAAGAGAAAATAATAATAAAAAAGAAATATGTTTAAGTATATTGTTTGTGTAATCTATAGCTGCGCTGTTGGTCATATCTTTTATGTGCTAAAAAAGTATCAACTGCTGTTGGTCAACCGCGCCGCTTCCACCTGGCCGCACTGCCCTCACACTGAAAAACTCGTCCTCAGTTTTTTTTTTAATATCTCGAAGATGGTCTCTTTCAACTACAGGCGAACATGTCGGCGCTACCGCACTATCATGTCACCGTCCTCGAAATCTATAGTAGTACACTTAATGACACATTAATTGATTGATTGAGAACATGTTTTTTCCTCATAAAAATAGTTTCTTTGTTTACGGGGTGTGGGCCCAGCGACGAGGGGATGCCGGTTTGTGGGGAGTGAGTTGCAGTGGATCACTCCCGTTGTTCAAATCGAAGATTTTCGACGTCTACCAAAGCAATGGCAAGCGAGCGGTCTTCAACATATGGAAGCCAGGGTGTTCGTGGTTCGATATCCGCGAGTCCCTGTCGCACGTGTTGGGATATGCGAGGAAATGAGGTCCCTGATCGGTTAGCCAATAATCATCATCATCATCCTCAGGCATCTCCGCTCGAGCCACTATATGACCCTCGGCAGTAGAAAGCGGCTGGCTGTGTGACAACACAGATGTGTCCTTGCACCTTGATGCAGATATTCGCGCACCCACGCATAACCAAAGGATCGTCGCGTCGGGAAGCCACAACCCTGTTCCGATTACGTGAACGGGACAAGTGCGCAGGACGCCCGCTTGGCTCTACAAGGATACGCGGAATCGCGCAATCTCCCCCTTTACCTCACATGTAAAATGTTTGCAAACAACCGTGTCAAAAAAAAAAAAAAAAGTTTGATTTTTTGGGATGGAAAAGCGCTTTGTTCGGGCGCAGGTCTGGCAACCATGCGCGTGCCTTGGCAGGAACTCATTACTGTTTGAAGCTAGAACGGGGGTGCTAAGAACGAAAACATAAAGGGCTAAATTCCAGGAAATCGACACTCTATGCAACATATCCAACCACGAAAGGGAAACTATAGAACACGTAATTTTAAGGTGCACGGGGCTTCGTCCCACCCTCTTGGGGGGATGTCTACGGATTTGGAGGGGGCACTGGGATTGACCGACACAGATGGACGAATGGATAGGGAAAAAATTGCGGTAACTAAGAGGAGATTGGAAGGTTTGTGAAAAAGATATAGGGAGGGGTAAAATACTGATAAATGGGGCGGGGGGGGGGGGGGGGGGGGTTGTGTTATAACAAAACTTATACAAATTTAAAAAAAAAAGGAAGAAGGGATGATGAAATGTTAGGCTGGGTGGCGCAAGCTGCCGCGCGTTACAAAAAGTATAGCCATTACCATCCATCCATCCATCCATGACTATCGGATGGAGACACATCACCCCCACCACCAGCAAGATGGTGGCGCCCAGAGGCGCATGACTTGCAAACTTCCGTATACCGTCCGATGCGAACGCGTGCAAGTGCGGAGGACAATATTTTTCTCGCCGATTTATGGTCAAAGTGGTCGGGCTGGGCCCGGGGTCGTTAAAGGCCCCAGGCTTTCAATGGTACTGTACTGGCTAAATTTCTCATCTATACAGCTGAGAGACCAGATGCTTCCTTCTGTCTAAACATGCACACAACACATTCACTTTTATTACTCGCCGGGTCGGGCAGGAGGGTGCGTCCTCGAAAGCGCTCAAATCAATAGACAGATGGAAAAAAAAAATATATTCATTGACGAACAATTTTGTTTGTTTCTTCTTTTTCGCGGACTCAGTACCGTGACTGAGAAGCACCTAACCATGAACGATGGAGCCTTATTTGCTTCCTTATCGTTCCTGAGAAACCACTGACCGTGGTGTTTACGTTTGACTCTCTACGAGACTGCTCGCGCGTGCATGGGCCTCGCCAACAACGTCGTTCGATTTAGAGTTCCATTCAGCGTGGCCCATTCGCATATAGCATGACGTTTGACTAAAGGTTGCGTGGCGCCATAACATTTCTAGACGACTGTGAGTTGGCGTGTCAACCAACCTTCGCTCTCAAGTTGGTCGCCGCGGTGACGTAGTAAAACGCTGCCGCATGAATGGAGCTTATTGCCTCATAAGAGCACGTGCCCGATGATTATCTTGACGTACGCATAACGGCGCCGGCTAGGCTAAATGTAGTGGGAGATCGATCGCGTTGCCACTTCGATGCATGCATAATCTGAATGAAGCGCGCGCCCGTAGCGAGAGCGGTCTTTTGAAAACGATTTACTAATGCTACCGACGAATAGAACGTCCAGCGACTCGTTTTGACCGTGTTCAGGAGTGACAATGCTGTATACAACAGCTGGCAATCATCGCTTCTTTAAACAAAGAATTGAGAACTAAAAAAAAAAAAAAAAAGACATTGACGTTAGGAACATGTCAATTTAATATAAGTATGCGCGATGAGTTTCCCGTATTATGCTTCGTTCCACCTTCAGTCCGAGCGTATCAAATGCTGCACTCTCTCAGAAAAAAAGAAGGGGGAAAAGATGTGTTCTTGCACCCTTTGTCCCATATAAGACACCCCAAAACATCAGTTAGGCGTACAGCGCACTCACGCCGAACTGACGGTACCAACTTTTACGAGCGGTTTGATAGCCGAGTAATACAACTTATTAATATAGCTAATGCACTCGTTACTGACCGCAAACAAATTAATCGGGGATTTTATTCGTCCCACTGCAAAACATCTGCGTTTTTTTAATGTTTTTCTTTTCTGTAAGTCTGGTACGTATTTTAGCTGCTTAATAAGTTATATCGGACCGTTATCAAGCATCTTCGTCTTCGTAAAAGTTGAGGCCGTTAGCTCGACGTCAGTGCACTGTATACGTCGTACCGAAGTTTTGGAGTGTCTTATATCAAACAAATGAATATAATAGCACTTTTTTTTTTTTCTTGTGTGTGTGCGCAGTCGAGGGGATTAACCAGAAAGCGTCAAAACCGCAACGTCATCACGTTCGTAATTTTCTCCGCGCGTCTTATCGTTTGCTAAACCCATCGAGTGCAGCGAATGCCCGCTGACTTGCGCTTTTATAATACATACTCCATTTCACTCCAGAGTCCGACCGCGGTCGGCGCCTCGGTCCGACGGTACCAATCAGGGGCCGTTACAAGTGCACGGTCACGGCGCGCGCGCGTCGTCCTCTTTCTGCGTTTCACTCAACGAGGTAGGGCCTTATAGCGATAAACTTGGCAGCTCAGTGACCCCCGATTGGCCGCCGCCGTGTTACACATTTTGGCCCACTAGACGCGTGACCTTATAGTTCTACGTCTAGATTTTAACGAAGTACGGCGCACAAAGAATTGCTTAATGACCTTTAATAACAGTACCGACGAGATAAGTTGTTTCGTTTGTTTTAATTCCAAAATGTGCTTTTACTACAAAAACTCAGGAAGCTTTGCAATGCCTCCTCTAGATGCCGTCCGCCGCGGTGCTGTATTTTGGGTTTTTATCGGAGCTAGACACTAACTCTCTGCGGGGCCAACAGTATTGAAAAAAATATATTGAGGTATTTAGTAGCGCACGAGGTAGAGAGAAGAACGACAGGACAGAAAAGAGCTCTAAATACCTCAGTATGTTAGACTACCAACTCGCACAAACGTCAACTTTACTTGAAAAAAAATAGTTTATCATGTTTTTCACAGCGATCCCAATACAAATCGTGGCCCAGGTTTGCGTAAAAGTCCCAGGATTGGTTACGGTCACGTGTCTACAGGTCAAAATTGTACAGTATGACGGCAGCCGAGTGAGGGTCACTTCCGCTCGGTGAACCAGTTTATCGCTCCAAGTCCCTCTACCTCGTTGGTTCCACTTCTGGGGCTTGTGCCGATCTCTTGAGGGCCGCTTCGGACGGACGCTTTGCAAAGTCCTCTTTTCCTCGGCAAGCCTCCCCCCGGTGTTTGGTTTCCGGAATTCGGAGAGGATATTCATCATGGGCCCATCCGACTGTGACTCCGATAACCGCAAGGGGGCGGGGAAGAGTACGTACGCTCTTTCTCGAAGGTACGCACGACCAGAAAGAACAACAAATAATAATAAAGAATACTTAAAATCTTCGACAAATAAAACGAAGAAGCTGAGATTGCCGCGGCCGTTTCTTTGCAACTTCGCTTCGTGGCAGAGGAAAAATGGTTTTACTCGCCTTTGTGGTTTCAAGGTGTGGCTGATAAAAAAAGCTAAAAAGAAATCCAAAGAGAACGCGAGCAGTGATGTGAATTATTTCGAGACCGGGGCGAACCCGAAATTGGACCGGGATGGTTTTCGCCCGGGTTTCTAAAGGGCTATACTTTATTTTGGGGAACTCCATTTCGAAGTGTAACTTTTTCATGATCCTTATTTATTTTTTATTTTTTTCCGGATGTTTGCACCGCGCGCTACAGGTAAAGTGTTTCGAGAATTTTTTTCCCCCTTCTTTTAGTTAGGTCGCAGGCGAGCTGCTGTAAATTTACCCATTAAAACTATGGTTTGGGCTAGTTGGTCCATGGTAGGTATAAGGTTTAAAAGCGAAAACAGACAGGGACAATAGAAAATAACACAAACGACAGGGACTCTGTCGTTTGTGTTATTTTCTATTGATCCTGTCTGTTTGCGCTTTTAAACCGTAAGTTTACCATTTTTTTAGACCACCTGAGACTGGGTGGTAGAAACACTTTTGCGTTCACGTCACGCACGAATCGAAGGTTTATCGCTGCATCCGCAGTGGAACGCAAAACGCGTTGGCATGGCATCTCTCGCACGAAGCGCGGTCGCTTGTTTACATGGGGTCCTTGTCGGTCGGGTCACTGGTTTCGTTTTCTCGCCACTAACAAGATGGCGGACGTAGTTCTCGGCGCGCTACTAGATGGCGCTCTAAATTTCGCATATGGCCTATTGCGTATTTTGAGCTTTGATGTGTCATAAGGAATGGTATCTGTTTTGTTTTTTTCTATCTAGCAAAAAAAAAAAAAAAAAGAATTAGATGAAACAAAAAGAAATTTTAACTTTTTTTTTTTTTTTGGGGGGGGGGGGTGTATTTTTTTTGTTCGATATCAGTTTAATGGCGCCGATTGAGCAGTATTATCATGGATGAAGAAAGAATAAACAATTAAAACAGGGACAACACAACTACATCTTTCACGCTCTTCTACATCACACGCTCAACTACATCACACGCTCTTCTACTAAGCAGTATTATGTTTCTATTTGTTCCGGTGTTCGTGCGTTCTGAAGTTCCGAGCTCGTCATCTATTTGTTGACCGTAAAAAGGCGCCGGCAGGTAGATAAAAATAATTTTCCCATTAATTTAATAATTCCCCGCTTGACGATTTCATGGGTACGTCATTAAAACAATAGAGTACCGATAGTTGTCTTTTTGCACGCTGTGAAACCCGAAATACCACATGGGATCTGATGGGATTCCAATGCCAACTAGTGTGACCAGATAGATAACACAAGAAACAACTACAACAGGTTTTCTTTTTTTTTTATACTTCCGATACACGAAACAACGCTTGGAGGATTAGGAGGAGTCGCTGGCTTACTCTAATTCAGCAGAGCTTGGCAAAGAGCGAACGCTACGGCCCCCTCTGGCCAATCCAAGCGACGCATTGAAACACGTGATTGCCCTCGACAGGAGGACTGCGCATTGTCACATTTTTCACTCCTGCTCTCTGATTGGCTCACTGGAGCGTTGGCTTAATTCGCCCTCAACCAAGTTACGCTGGAACAGTATAGGTGCACCGTTGCATCGCGGTGATCAGCCAAAAGCACTTCGCTGGATTGTGGGCCCATGAGTGGGGGAACGGCATTTCGCGTATAGCACTCACTGCGCGTGCTCGGAACCCGCTCCGCAACCGAGTAGACAAAGATGGCGGCTCGCGGAAGGCGACGATTGGAACGGTTCATAGACGCGGTCGACCGCGGCGCTGTATATCTTGACGTCAGCGACGAGGGAAATTTAACGCGATAGCGTTTAGGAGCTCGTGTCGCGGAAAATCCGGCGTTGGCGTCGTGGACGTCGCTGGTACCAAAACTTCCCATAATGCAACGCGCGCAGCCACATGTGACGTCACACGGGACTGTGGCGTCATGACCCTATCGATCCGCTAAACGTTCCTACCAAATTTAACGAAAAATTTTAAGCTAAATTTAGCGTGTCGATAGGGTGACGTCACTCGTCACGTGACATGACGTCACAAGGAATGTCAGTGACGTCACGTGACGCTACCGACTAGACCACACGCTTGCACGGCTAGGGAACGAACGCTAGTTTATGCGAGAAGGCGATGCGAACGGGGCCCGATAACGCTATCGCGTCCCACTCTTAAAGGCGACGAAGCTTAAGCGTCCTCCAAGTGTTTTAATCCGGGTGCCCGATAGCGCGCACAAGCTGGTATCGAGGACTCTGCTTCAAGATTTGATACGCGAGCGGCGCGGACGATCGAGCGGTCGTATCAGGGTGAACCGATCTGGGATTGGAGATTTTCGGGACTCGTTATTTGCTTCTCCGATCCCGGAAGGCCGAAGGCAGACTTACAAGCATGTCTAACCTCTGTGAACGAAGTGAAAGCGCATGATTGATTTTGGGAGACTAAACACACTCGACGAAGATGGCGAAATTGAATTCAAACGATTAGCGAGGGTTTTGATTTACTCGCACCGTTCACACGAGCCGGACTCCTTGCGTCGCTGCTGCAGAGGCAGTCGCGATAACGTGCTGGTCCCAACAGACTGACAAACGACAAACACTGGTGGTGGACGTGACACTTTGTTAGTGACCTTTGGCACGTTTGAAGCTGACCGACCGGCGACGAAACAATATGCTTGTGGGCAGGCTGTTGTGCTGATGTTATTTGGGGTTGCCACAAGTGGCTTTGGTCTGTCGGTGACCGTTGTTGGTTGGTTGTCCGTGTGCAGAATGGATGGCGTCGTGCGAAATGTGCTATCATCATCGCAGTTGAACCGCTTCAAGACGGGATCGACCACATTTTTTTTTGTATGGGGTGCTCTATTAGCACCCCATACCGCGGTATAGTCGGGAAAAGAGGTCGTGAGCTAGAAGGACAGGACACTGGCTTATTGGGAGCAGTTAACGGTGGTGAATCGGGGGACGGCGGCACGCTTGCTTCCTTCAACCTGCCATACTAGGGATAGGGAGTCTGGATTGAAGAGTGCTCCATGTCAAACCATGGGAAGCGTTGGCAACTTAACGGCGGACGTCTCCTGCGGAATTCGTTCACGAATGCGCATGCGCTGTGATTTTGCGCGGCGAGGTGGAAAGCAGACGGAAAGCGGAGGCGTTTGCAGACGAGTGAACGCTTCCTCTCTGCCCGGCGTGAAAACGAGACCGGTGAGACGCGCGAGACCCTGATGGGCGACGTTGAACCACGAGGAGAGGACGAGCGTAGCCGCTGACCAGTTTGAGTAAACGGAATTGCGCGGCGTTGCCGATCCCAAGATAGGGCTTTGCAGTGTGAACGACTGCAGAAACCTTCCGCGGGGAATTTCGTTCACCGGCGTGCCCCTGTTGGATTTCGTCCTGAACTTCGCTGAACCTGAGCTTATATAAGCGGTTCTCTTAGATTTCCGAGAATTACCGAGCTGCTTATACGATGGATTTTGACCCTTTGTTGCAACGGCGACTGGACTTCATCGAAGTGGAGTGGAGTTTCGTTCGCTTCAAATTTGATGACTTCGACAGTCGTGCCAGGTATCCATGTGTCCCTGCCAAGTCAAATTAAGTTAGTGAAACGTTGGTCACGATACATACTAATAAAACACCATGGTGACACTCAACTGCATAGTTCAATATTTGTTGCGGTGAATACAAAGGACGTTCGCCAACGTATTTTGAAGTTGTCTGGGTGCTCCACAAAACCTTTTCCTACGGGCGTGCACAAAATATCGCTGTCTAAATTCGTATTCAAATTTCTATCGAGGCGAAACACAGTTTTCAAGCTGGACGAAGTCACGCACATTGTTATAACGCTGGTAGCTACCTGCACGATGGTAACGGAGGCTAAAAAGATATAATTGCTCGAATGTATTGTTGTTACGCGACCAAATAAAAGGCAGCAGGCGCAGTCAGCCGCTGTTATTATGAACAAAACTACGGTAGAACCTGGTACCAGTCAGTTCGTATACGCAACCATAAACCATTCAGTGGTCTCGTGTGGTTCATATTTGAAAGGAGGATTGGCGAGGAGGATGAGAAAGAGGCGAGCGACACAGGAGGTTGGCTTGGGAAAGCTACGTTGCTGACGTCATGCCTCCCCAGGGGTTAAAATCTCCTCTATCTTGGACGTGCCTAACGTTGTCAGCCTGACGCCTCTACAGCATCTATCCACCCGCTGTGACCATATTTTCAGGCGCGCGGTTGCACGCGCACGTGTACGGAGAGTCGAGGAATTCATTGCACAGAAATGTTTCTGCCCAATATCCATCCGTGTATAAATGTTTACAGCTGGAGCACACTCAACTAGAAGCATCTCTCATGTTTTACCGACCGGTCACCTCCGATCTCATTCAACATCTCTCGCTGTAGAGGACTCGGGTGACCCGTGACTTCTGTTGCTCTGTTGCTCGACGGGGGCTTTTTCGGCGGCCGTGCGAGACCTTTCTTTTACCGCTCGTCGCGTCGCTTGGACGATCGCGTGACGAGAAATCATCGCTGGCTGCGGTTCCGTCCGGAGAAGAGATCGCGGTGGCCGATCGTTCGATCCAAGGTCACAACTCCCTGCACCGCTCACCGGGCCGAAGCTGACAATGTGCTGGAAACTACGCTCTCGACAGACCAATCAGCCGCTTCCCTTTCATCACCTGACATCGTTCTCTGTGCGTGGGCTGGGCGCAGGGAGCGTGATCACGTGGTGCGAGACAGACGTCTGACTTGTTCAACCGGCAAGTTCTTCCACCGCACTGTCAGCTATGGTTACGAACGGAGTAAATACTCCGCAGCCTTGTTCTTCATGGGGTCCATGTATCAATTTATCATGCGTGAGTTCTTAGCCGACGAATTCGTGCAGGGAAGATGGGACAGATTCGCCCTTAATGGATCAGCTCATCTAGGACAAGGGCGTCAGAACCTGGTCGTTTTTCTTCTACAAGTAAGGGGGGCCCGGGACCCGGGGGGGCGGGGAAGGGGGTTAAGCGATTCTGAAGGATTTTCGGAAGGTATTTTCTTTCGGATATGTTGAGATGATTTCGATGGAGTGTAATGGAACTGAAATTAATGAATTCCTCAACACAGCCGGCGGCTGTCATCCGTCGTCCGCCATTTTCGAATTTTCGTCGGATGCCGGTTTTGCATGACTTCATCCGGCGAAATGGCGGATGCCGTCTGTGTGACAGGCACGGTTCTTGGCATGTTCGACGTACCTATTTGGTTTGGTTCTAGTTCAGGAAGCAACGGCTTGGTTTTACGCTTAAATCGTTGGGCAAGAACAAAAAGAATGTCAGTCCGGTGTACGAAACAGTGGCTTCTCCTTATGCCTAAAGTGTTAAAGGGCATTAAAAAAAAAAAAAAAAAAGCCATGTTGCGTTTTTGCCATATGACGTCACGACGAACTCCTTAATACTCTTATCCCAGCGTGCTGTTTACAATTACGTCCGCGTCTTCCCACACCAGGGGTGGGCAGTGCACGTGCGCAGAAATGTGATTCGTGTGAAGTGAAGGGTTTGATCGTGCGCCGACGGTAGCGCCACCTTTGCGGCGTGACGTCATAGCGTCGTGTTGGTCAGTTTTTTGTTTGCACTCATAGAACCGATGAAGACTGCTCTCTTTTGTTGCAATTAATTAGCTGAACTCAGTTTATTTTTAAACTTTGGTTCCGTCTTGTTTATACATTAAACGTCGTGATGTCTGGTTGTGTTCCTTTCACAAACATAATTTGACTTTGATTACGTTTGTTTTGTTGCACATGCTGGGATCGTTGAATTTTTTATGTGCGCCTAAAGTGATTGCGGCGCTTTGCCACGTCTTAAAGTTTTTTCAAGCCAATATTATATTCGAAATGGGTTGAAAAATTCCCGTCATCCTAACGCCAGTTCGAGTGCGCAGATACTATTCCGTTTGCCAAACGTCTGCGTTGATGTTACCATATAATTCTCGTGAAACAGATTAGGGTATGTCCTTTCTGTTTCTCTAAGTCGCTTCACCATTGCCAGACTGCGGGGACTTGCCGATACTATTTTTGTCAAAAACAAGGAAGGGACATTAAAAGAAAAAAATGCTGCTGTGGTGGAGGCGAGAAAACACCTCCCAGACCTTCTTCGCTGAGCAGGCGTACCAACGCATGGTTGTTGGCAAAGTGCCAGAACGCGTTTGCGGGTTGATGGTTGCAACGGTCGATAAAGTCTTGCTTTTGTTCGAGGTCAATGGTCGGTTACTTGCGACATCCATCGGCGATTGCTCAAACTTTGGAGGTTCTAGTTTTTAAACGGGTTGCTATCGACTTGAGGCCTTTCATAGATGGCGCTATTGTCGGCCACCCAAACATAGAAGCTGAGAGAGATTAGATTTGTGCTACAAGCTAATGGGGCCAGTAATGATGCCGGACTGGACTGTTCGATTTAGCTAAGCTCCTGTACAAACTAACACTATTAATCTAATATAGCTAAACGATAAAAAATTGTTTATCTCCGTTGTCAACATTTTATTTTCCTGTCTTGAAGCCACTGTTACATTGCTCACTGTAATAACACTGAAGCGCTCATTCAAGTACAACTAATTATTTCTCGAGTAGCATGGCGTTTATGTAAGGATGTGCTAGCTTTTAACAGCAACGCACCAGAATTTGATGCGCACTATACGCTCACTGTATCCAATTACAGTTGGTACGATCTAAAGAAAAGTCAAATCGTAACATTGGTTTTGAATCTCGGATGCTGGATGGCGCAAGTCACCGCCCCATTCAAAATAATTGCCCATTCATTCTCGCAGGGCGAAAGACCCTAGTAATCGCTAAAAATTTTCTAGAGTCAAGCTAGAATTGATAAAACCTCTTGCAAACTCACCTGTAGTAGTCTCGTGGTTAGCCGTAACTTTCATTCTCTTTCTGTACACTGCAGGAAAGAGTTTGCGTTGTATTTTTTTTCCCTGGTATCTTTTATCTCTTTATCTCACACATGTTACTTTTGCAGCACATGTGTTGTTAGCGTTGCAAGTGCACCTCCAGGTTGTAGGAAAGGTTTCCCCTTTTATCGGGGCTGTAAATCTACGCATTGACATTAATTTTGTCAGATCTAAAACGATTGCCATCTTTGCAGCACTTGCGTACGCTATGAGACGGGCTTTCTGCGTGGGAGAGTGTTCCACGCTGACAACATGCGGCACATTGGCAAATAAACTAAATTTTCAAACCATACTTGTGCCATTAAAAAAATAAAAAAAATAAAAAAAAAGGAGAAAAAAGTTTTGCGTTTGTTTTGAGAGGTTTGGTAGATGGTAGCATTGACCTTACTGTGCCAGGTGTGCCTCTTCTCAATTCTCATATTATTTCTCTGCCAAATATATCGACCTAATTATGGCAGCTAAATTAAACTGTTTTTGGGCGGAGATCTTTGATGTCTCTAAAAGTTAATGTAAAGTTCGTAAATTGCGAAGCATACTGTTTACTTCTATACTTAAAATTTGTTTTTAAACACAATCTACTGCAGTTTTGTCGTTGCTAGCTGCAGCGCCTTCTCAATCGCGACTTATTTCGATTCAGTGTAGTCGGCAATGTGGTCGTAAAAAAAAAAAAAAAAGAAACTGAAGGTGGCTTTCAAACAGTGGAGATACGAATCAATCGTGTTGGGTCGGATGCTAGACCTTCGAAATAGATTTACTCGGGTTTCTTGAGGTTGGAAGTCGACTTGCGCCATCTACCGGCAGCAACAGCAGCAGCACCTTTTGCGGAAAGCAGCAGCAGCATCGCGGCAGCTCGGTTGACAGATCCGTTTAGGGTCAATTTTGGCTTTGCTTAGCCGTCTAATTCGGGCCATTGGATTGCGTCCGGACCCCTTCAGCCGCATTTGACGGCCTTGCGGCCCCAGTGCGGGGTCCAGACGGACTCAGTTGCCGTCTTCACGGCGATGGGCCTTAATTGACTGCGTCTGGGAAGGCGGTGGTGCGGAAAAGGCCCAAGCGTTTGATCTCTGTTGACTTTATTGAACCCATTTGATCTTCTCGCTATTTTTGTTTTCTCGAAAATTTTCAGTGCGCGAAGGCTTGATTTGGCAGTCTTTGGAACTCATTTTTTTTATGTGGAAAGCTAAGACATTTTTTTACGTTTATCGCTGATTTCATGCTAATCTTATCCGTGTAAGCTAAGTGTACACTTACGTGTATGGCACCCATTACAAGCATTGATTGCTTGTAATGACTGATAATTGATTACATTTTCGAGTAATTTTGTAGCAAGTTGAGTACATTTATTAGGATGTAATCGCAGGAGTAATGTAAATATCTTTGGAAGTACTAAAATTACTTATAACCGTTCTTATTTTCCACCTCCCTTCCTAATGGCGCGCTTTTTTTTTGTGAAAGTTTCGTGTCAGGGAATCCTCGAATCAAGTCTCCAACCGGAGGATGGTTTACCGAAATTGGTGATTTAAAAGATAAGTAGCTTATAGTTCGGTGATTCTAATCCAACAATGGACAGTAAAAAAAAAAGTTTTTAAATCGACAAAGATCGGTCGCTTTAAAAAATTGATTAATCGGAAAATTAACGGTTACTTTTTGAAGTAACCGCCAATTATTTTTCTTAAGTAATCGAGGAATCTAATTGAACTTTTTTTAACGAATAGTAATTGCACTTGTAAGGGATACCATTTTTGGGGTCACGTGTGCAAAGCTGAGTGTGCGTTTGTCAGGGTATCGTTTGGTGTATAGTAAATACCCAAGTAATGTACCCAAATAATATGTAGGGTGTCTGAAATACCCAGGCTCGATCTAAATTGGGCCGTAAAAATCGGCGCCTGCACGAAGCAATCTAAACGTTTCGTCAAAGGTGTGCTTCAAAGGTCGGTTTTATCATGCAAAATTACAAAGCGCAGCTCCCTTTTTGTAAAACATGGGGCCGAAAAATTTGTCAAGGTCACCGGCAGACGTCGACGCAGACAACCGAGTCGAGTGGCGGGGCGCGTTTGGCCCACGTACGGATAGATGGCGTCGAGAGCAGTGTCTGAAGGTGTTGCCAACCAGCGGCGTCAAAAAGTGCAGCCGACCCGACCAGCGTCGGAAGGTTTAGTTGTGCAGCAAGAGCGCCGTTAGCGCCGTCGTTATGCAACCGCGTTTTCTTTTATTTTTGTTATAATAAGTTTTGCTATTACTGTCGTCGTTTATTTTTATACCAAAGTACAAAAATATCGTTACTCGACTCGGTCGTCGCCGTCCCCCGTTGACGCTGGCAAGTTTTTTGGCCCTATTATTTTTTTTTTTTTGAAAATGGATTTACGCTCTATAATTTCACAAGATAAGACCGACCTGTGAAATACACCTTTGACGAAAAGTTTAGGTTGATACGTGCAGACACCGATTTTTACGGCCTATTTTAGATCGAGCCTGGGTATTTCAGACACCCTATATAGAAAGTCGATACAACTGTAATTTCGAAACCAGATAACTTTTTTGTGTTGACTCCAGGCATTGGAATCGACCTTTTTGAATGAAGGTTTTTTTTTTCTTATTCGAATTCATATGTTTAATTTGTTCAAATCAAGCGAAAAAGGAAGCCAGAAAAGGCTTGATTCATTTAAGAAACTGCTTTTGAATATGCCAAGTTAACAGCTTTATTCGTGCGTCCGAGCACACCTTTTGAAAGGAAGCGACCATACAAAATGCAAATAATGGCACTATTTACAATCATACAGAGTAAAGACAGTTTAGGAAGACAAAACTTGGGGCGGAGGCTATAGATACTCTGTTTCCCCTTATGATGTACCGCAAGAAAGGCTACAGCGCGAGCTCCTTGTTCTAGGGCACATTTCGGCGTCACAAGCTCTCGTGCATTAAGAGCAGCTCCCAAAGCTATGAGCTCGCGCTTCTAGCCTTCTCTTCGGTACCACATAAGGTGAAACGGAGTATAGTACATGCTGACATCGAAGAAACGTAGCTATACACCTTTCTGGTGGTTATCTCTAAGGCACAAAATGCTGGGTGAATAGACTGGTGCGCCTGCGTAGCGTCTGATTTTTCATAGGAGAGAGCGACTGTGAACGCGCAGAACCCGTACTACAGCTCAGGAGCCAAAGATGGAGGCGCGCAGTGGGTTATTATAGTGAGCGCCTCCCACAAGCGTGATGCGCCCGTTTCAAATCCCTCCGCAGTCGAAAGAAGAGTTCACTGAAATCGCTCCTTGTTCCGCTTCAATAGATAGATATTAGCTACAGAGTGATGCCCAACTTTTCTCCGACTCCCACTTTTTAAGAAGGCGACCTTTGAATTCATCGGAGGGGGAACCGAGCCCTGAAAGTGGCCTTTGCATTCATCGGAGGGGGAACCTAATCCCCAAAAGTCGTATTTGTTTTCATCGGAGGGGGAAACCTCTAATCTCCCTCTCGTGGCTTCCACAATGCTAAGTCACAGAAAAATATAAAGCAAATATGTACAGAAAAACAAGACCCTCCTCGCGCTTTGGCCGCGACGTCACGTAAACGATGGGACGCTATTGGATGCGGAGACGGCGGAGGGACATATGATTCCCTTTGAGGTGCATTTGCCGCTACCTTCTTGACCTGTAACTTACTATAGTTTCAAAATATAAAGCAGAAATATTGCTAACCGCTCTTCCTTACAAAGGAAAGGCCGAAACAAAACTAGTTAAACAATAGCCATTTGCTAACTGTTGTATGTGGCGGGATGTATAGACTCTAAGAAGACAATATAAAACGTATAAAATCAGAACAAAAGCCAATTTCCTAGCAGAACAACGAACTAATTTTCGTCTCGGTAGTCGGGGATACATGAAATTTTTCCCGCACGAAATGTTGAAAAGAAACAAAGGAAACTGCGCCGGCGAAGACGAGCGAGAAAATATAAATGAATAAAAACTAAATAAAAGCGTGACCAGTAACAGATTGTATAGGGTAGTTTGTTTCCACATTCCTGGCGTCCACTTGTTCGTATATTCTTTCATTTTTTTTTTTTGTTAATTTGTTTTCCTCTAGTTAGTGCAGTAATATTTCGCGGAATTTAGGTAAAAGCAAAAATAATAGAAAAGAAGCTAATAGATGACCAGGTCCGTACTGATCAATGAGTAGCTTAATTGCCACACGGAAGTACCGCGGAACTAGCCGCAGTAAAAAGAAATACGTAAATGGGGGGGGGGGGGGGGGGGGGGGGGGCTCAAAATTTTCGTTTTATGTATCGCGTTTCGTCGGTTAAAGTTATCGCGTTGAGTATACGGGAAGCTGTGATATCGTCCGCACTGTGACTTTACGTGGAGATTTAATGCCTTTGTTGTGGAAGGGAAGAAAAAGCACAAACGAAAACGAGGCACGAGTGGGGCTACCTAAATATATGATTGTATAGTCGTATATATGAGCACTGGGAGAGCTAATTCGCACTCTAATTTAATTATGCACGTTGCCCTATTCGCTTTTTTTTTTTTGTGGGGGGGGGGGGGGGGGGGGGGTTGGGGAGTTGTGTTTCTGAAAATTCAGCGAATAAACCGACTGGAGGGAGGAAAAGCAAGATTTATAATCAAATTTGGAAATGGGTAAACATGGAACGTGTAGGGCTCCTTTCATGTTACAACGTTTCGGGCTTTGTCTTCCTTTTACCCTATTGGGCTATGCTAGAAACAAACCGCTGACACTGTTTGCAGACAAAAAAAAAAAAAAAAAAAAAAAAAAAAGCTATTTTTTGGTGAGTGTTAGAACGACATGTAAATGATCATTATTTGTTGTTTGTTCAACTTAGTGTATCAACATAATGGCAACAGCGCACCCCCCCCCCCCCCCCCTTTCCCAGTGCCGAATTCGACGACATTAGGCTGAGCTTTGTTTCTCTGGTCGCCGTTATTGAAAAACGCGCTGACGATATGCTTCTCCCTTTTCGTGACGTCAGCAAAATGATGTGTCCGTATTGGGCAACGTAGTGACGTCATTTCTTTCTGGGAATTCGGATGGTGGCAGAGCCTCTCCTGCGTCCTTTTCACACATTTGTCGTTGAGTGCGATAGACTGAGCCACAACGGTTGGTAACCGCTTACGACGAGGAATCAACACACTGGCGCCATCTATCGAGTGAGAAGCCGCTACTGCGCCTGCGCGCCGGTGGCCTTGACTGTAGAATTCCGGGTATCATAGCATTGCGAAGAGCGTCGCAGGACGACGAAAACGATCTACGAAAGCTCCCTATATATATATATATATATATATATATATATATGAGAAAGATGTCGCTCGTAAAAATGATTTCGAACACACGATGAAAACAATGGTGCGTAAAATATACGAAGATCGGAAGTGAACTGTACGGCTGTCCGATAGATGGCGCCAGTAGGTTCTCTTGTTGTAAGCGATTACGAGAGGTTGCGACCGGAGTCGTGTACACATATACGGATATGTTTGAACCAGCCTTTCTGTTGCGGCAGCAGACTGAAGCAGAAAATAGTTTCATTACTATGAAAAAAAAAAATGAATGAAGTATGAGTTCATGATTGTTTAAGGAGAATTTCGCAGAACCGTATTTTTTTTTCTTTTTAAATTTCTCCTAAATGTTAAAGAGCGAACGAGACGCGGCCGAGAATGGCGTTTTCAAGAAGGCCGCCTTAGGACCTTGACCTCTTTCCGGAATGCCCTTTGTCTGACGGAGGCGCGCCACTGAGCAGCAGGGATAGCGGCTGCGTCGTATGCCCGTCACCCGCAGATGAATCTGCTCCTGAATATTTATCGTCATTTAAACACCGGTTCCTTATGTACCGTCGAAGCACTCATCAGGGACCGCGAGATAGGTACATGAATAGAAAGCTCGAGATATAGATAGCTATATATAAATATATGCAGTATATATACATATATATAAAATTCAAATTTGTTTCAGTGCTTCGTTTTCGACTCTCTCTTTCCGGCACTTCCCCATCCCTTGACGTCGAATGTTGAAATAGTTGATAAGACAAGTGTTGTACGGAACGGATACAGTGTTGTGCGTTCCGTACAACGCTGATTGACAAATGGATAGACATGTGGATAAGTAGATAGAGGGGGATAAGATGGGAATTAGTGATGTCCTGCAAGAATTGCAGCTTCTTCAAAAGCTTAGCAATTTTTTTTTAACGCAACTTATGCTTGTGATTTGTGTTCCAATTTGATTTTAATGGCACGCGTGCTCAAGCGGTCATTATGCTGGTACTTGTTAGGTCCTCCCTGGGGTCGTTGACGCGTTTTGGATATTCTAATTGGTCGCGGAACCGTTGTTTAGCTCCCAAGTCAGGAGAACGAGATCCAAGGCCAGCAATTTACGTTGCCTTTATTCCTGCTAATGGAATGTTATACATCCCTGCTGTTATGCCTTTTTCTTTTGCATGGACGTTTTGTTCACGCGTACTAAGTGCATACATTAGTTTTGCAAGGCGGCGTCTTTTGCTCGCGGACGACGTAAGGCAACAACGTGTTATTACCGAGAACAATTCTCACGCATGGAACGGGACGATGACCGAACACGTCCTATGAAAGAAACGTACTCTAACTACTCATTACTGTGGGAAAAGGGGGTGCTGAAATACGAAAAAAAAAAAAAAGAGGGCATTGGTAATTTGTGTATCTATTACACGAGTTAATTTAAAAGGACATGCGTAATTTATATTTCTCTCGTTGTTTTCCTCTGTCTTTCACAATAATGAACGCCTCAAGTTGGAAAGCTCGAAACAGGAATTCTGCCCATGCCACGAGTTAATTGATCAGTGCAATCTCCACTCTCTTCGCTGGATCAGGCCCAAAAAAAAAGACTCCAAGCAACCAAACCCTCGTTTAATTTTTTTTTTCTTCCATCGAACGCTTTGCTCACACTTCCGTCACCATCGGGTTCAGCCTCTACTAAAGCTATGAATACGTACGCGTACATGAAGATAAACTCCGAGATATATAGGTGTCGAATTGCGCGTTGCTTCATCTCCCGAGATCCCAAATGCAGATTGGCCGTCCTTGGAGCGACCGGGCGCGTTATTCTATATATCTACCTCCTCATCCTCGCTCTTTTAAAAGAAAGTGCACGGGGGCTGCCAATCAGAGCCGACCTCTCTCGGGGAAACAAACGCGCGGCCCCGACCTTTAGGATGGCCCATTCCCGGCCACGACACACCGCAGTTTCGGTGAATCTTTGATGAAGTTCGAGCCCGCCTCCACCTGGCGCCGCGGTTCCCTCCTCCTAAACTCCGAGCTTTCACCTAGCCCTCGGTACAGAGGTCCTCGCGCGGGAAGCACGTACGACTAGAGAGCTGTCGGTGACGCCTTCGTGGCCGCCACCGGTTCCCGCTTTAAACCGTCCCTCCTCAATGTGGACCACCCTGCGTTCTTCGCCACCCTATATGGCACCGCTGCACGCCGTCGGCAGGGCCATGTCGCCGCTCAGAATCGTCTGGAAGGGTGAGGATGGATCGACGCTTTTCATTTTTTTGAGGATTTATGGTTTTCGTTGCTACGGTTCTGATAGGCCGGCTGTGTAGCACGGTTTTTTGTTCGCATGCATCGTCGACGAACTTGATGGTGGTTCCGTGTAAAGGTTGGTTCACACACTTCCGTCGAGTCCCACCCAGTGCGACTGTAACGGCTTGCGACGTACGGGTCGCTATGGCAACAGCTGAGAAACCGGTTTTGTTGGAGCCGTCTAGGCTGTTGTCGTAGCAACCCGCACGCCGCAAGCCCTTGCAGTTGCACACTGTCGGACTCGACGCAAGTCTGTGAATCAGCCTTAAGTCATTGCCGATGACAAACTCATAAGGGAGATTTTTCTTTTTATATTATACTTTCATCGTAATTTAAACCGGGGAGCGACTTGCCTTTTTATAGCGGTCCTCGCTTCGCTTCAATATTACTGCGTGACCAGCAATAGAGAGGTGATAGGGACTGTCCCCGTCCTGGCGTTTTTAAGAAAAAGGCTGATCTTTCGTTCTTTTTTTTTCCTCTAGTCAATTTTTGTGTGTTGGCTAAGAGGTGGACTGCGGTGGGCGCTACGAGTCATCCGAGCCAATCCAAAGCCGGAACGAGACGGGGGAGGTGTCATGCATCCCGTCCTGAATTGGCACCTCCCATTTCAGCAGACACCTTGTTGGTCCATCCTTTCTCTCCTTTTTTTCACCTTTTTCTTTTTCTTTTTTTGCTTGGCCGTCTGAGACTGGGAGCAGAAGACGCTGAGCGGATTATTTGGCTTGCTGAAAAACGAACTTGTTGTTGCGTCGTCGATCTTTAACTTGCTCGACAACGACCGTTTCTTCCGTCGTGGCGGCGTTATTCTTAGCTTCCCCGAACGCGCAAATACAACTTCAGCGTTCTTTTTTTTTTTTTTTTTTTCTCTTACACGGACCATTTCCACCGGACGACTCTCGAAAGCTGACTGCGGGCAATAATCGAGAACCGTGATGGCTTTCTTTTTTTTGTCCTTGGACATTTTGTCCTGTTTATCCGTTCTTCTCTGCCGTGAGCTAATAAAGTGTCAATCGTTTACAAGATCCCGGCCGATTACCGCCTTCATTGTCTTGGGCATTCCGTGCACGCCGCAGCGTGTTCGGTCTTTTCGTCGAGTTAGGTGGTGGTTAGAGCGGTTAAATAAGCTATGCGTCAAACTAACTACACTTCAGATATTTTGCTGGTTAAAATAATGTCCTAGTTATCTGGTCTTTTCTGAAATCACGGGAAACGGTTTCCGTCTATCAGGAATGTAAAAACAATCCGCAACAGAGAAAGACTACGTCACCCTAGCCTTCCGACACAGTTTCTAGAGCTCAGGAATTCGCACTTTAGAATTGTAACAATCGGCAAAAGACCTGTTGCGAAATGTGCAACGCCGTCTGCAACGCCAAAAGGTATGCCGGGAAGTCTAGGCACAAAACAGGCTGTAGCAGACGACGCGGAGGGCTGGAGAACGCGGGCGGGAGCACGCCAGTAATTGCGTTACCCCCTTTCTCTCTCGTACTCTTTAGCGGTATGTAATAGATGTCGCGGGGGCAAGTGGGAGCACTAGGTACCAACATGGTGGGTCACACGGGCAAGTGGGAGCACTAGGTACCAACATGGTGGGTCACACAAGAAAATGCGAGGGACGGAGTGCCGATACTCTATAGCGTAGCTTGTAGTCGGACTCGAGTGGTGGTTATCCCAACTTGAAATTGTGGCGCTGGGGTGAATTGACTTTAGAAAGAGGACGCGCTGTGGGTTAGTTTCCCGCGCGGTGATTGGTTCCATGTTTGCGAATTAATGAAAGTGGCGATCTGATTTTGATGAATCAGCGATGTAGTGTGAGGTTCCTTGCAAATGATTTCGGGTTCGTGACTCAAACTTGCAAAGCTACTACCGAGGCACGCCATCCTGAAACGGTTTCACGTGCCGCTACAAAATGTCCCAGGTCTGTCACGCATCACCAACAAACGGTTGCACATCTGTTAGCGAGTGCTAAAATTCAGAACTTGGTATCTTTAAAATGCATATGGATAATAGAAAAAAAAAAAAAAAATCGGGCGGTTGGTGCCGTGTTTTGGAACTTAGCTTAGAACTTTTTCGTTTCACATTTTACCAAACTACAGTGAACTACACGTAGCGGGGCGCGTTGAAAAGCTACATAATACACAAAAAGAATAAACACATAAAGGATAAACACATAAAGGACATAAAGGAGTGAAAGAACTGTGTATGTCTGTGTTCGTCCCTTACGTGTTTTATTCTTTTTGTGTATTCTACAGCCAACTATTGCGAATTTGTAGCGCTGCCTTACAGATACGGGAAACAGGTCTAGCCGCGTATATATCTAAAAATACTATTTATTTATTTACTTAATAATTAGGGTATCTTGTTTGAGCTTACTGGCGGACTTCCAGCAGCAGTGATCAAGCATCACATTAGTTCTGTGTAACTATAATTTTGAAGCATCTCTAGTGCGTTCAGAAACAGTCCGCTCTAGGTGTGAACGGAAATGCCACAGGAGCAGTATAACGCTACCAATGAAAGAGCATACTTTAACCGGTATAATTCTGCAATTTAAGGTGGGTGAGGCTTTTTTTTTTTAATAACCAACTTTTTTAATTTATCTCGTTCTTGCCATCGTGTTTCCTTAGATTTCAAACAACTTATAATACTAGCATGTAGGGTTTAGCGGCACAAAGAGCGCTGGTATAAGCGCGCTTTTCTTGTTCCATGTAACCGAGGAGTGGCAGAAGTCCGCCTTTTTCTTGACTTTGTATTTTTAGAACACGATGTCTTTTTATTCGTTTTTTTCCCAGCAACTATACTGTCTACTCGAAACAAATGTTTTAGACTGTTGCGTTCATGCTTATGGCTTTCATGACAGTACAGTCGATATATTTCTTTTTTTATCTTGCTTCGCATTTTTTTTAAATAAATATAAAGTGTTAGAGGGTTGTGATTTTATTTTTTTCGAACATAAAAAGCAAGTATGTCCTACCAACTTCTGTACGAACGCACCCAGTTTCAGTTCCATGCAAGCAGGAATACAGAAGTTATCTGCCTACCAAATTAAAAAAAAAAAAAACTTTGGAACAATGTTTTTTTTAAAAGGTACAAATGCAAAAACAAACGCACAAAACAACAAGAAAAGTTTTTTTTATATAACTTTAATTAATGCATCTGCAGTTTATCAATAATGTGTCAGATTTAATAAACCTCGCATTAGTAATGACAATTTGGGGGAAAAAAGAAGAAACCCCATTTATTAGTGTCACTTCCAAACCTTTACCTCCCCTTATTAAAGGTAAATCGCTCTCCCGAATCGGGAATGATTCATTCTCGCGATCTGACGCAAAAGCTTTCCGTAGAACAGAACCTATTCGACATTTCTGGCTCCTAATCGAATCAGGATTACTGATATCGTCCACACAACTCCAACCGCGTCCACTCCGATGTCGGCGAGCAACTTTCCTCTGTCGCTTATGTCGAGAGGCACGTTCATTTATCGTCGATCGCATTCCGATCATGCCGAGAGGGAAGTCGAGGACTTTCTTTCGCTGCACTCTTGTCTACAGTGCAGTCTACTTCGCCGCCGACGCAGGCGCTGCTGACTTCACCACTGCCGGTGGTACGCCTACAGCTAATGGCCACTGCGCGGATTAACTTCCGCGTCGTGGAGCATTGATTTGGTTCGCTCCGGCGGGTCGGAATTCGCGGGCCGTCAGCGACACAGTCCCCTGATTACCCGCGCCTCGCCGTGTGGCCGCGTGCCTGTGGCCACTTCCGAGAGTCGGGAATGCCGGGTCGGGCTTAGAGCGGCGATTTTTTAGTCGGCAGTTTTCGGACAGATCGTTTCGTGCCGCCCGCAGCCGTCGATCGTTCCGCGTCAGCGAGATCCGGAACTATGAAGACTTTAGCTTATTAGGGGGCGCGCTTGCGCAGTAGTGGCCGTTCGGTAATTTTTTTTTTAAGCGTTCCTTTCGAATCGGGAACGAAAACTCGTTCCTCGATCCCTTTTTCGGTCTTAGAACGAGCTTCCGTTGCTAGTTCCAGTGGTTCGAAAGGAATTCCGTTATATTTCTAAGATTGAAACGTCTCGTTACGCTAGCGTTACGTTGGCGTACTTTGATGAAGTGTCGTGCCGGATGGTCCGTAGATAAAATAGAGCTAGGGAGTCGAAAGCAGAGTGTCGAACCGATATTTTTATCGGTTCGGTTCGGGTTCGGGTTCACGGCTTTCGGTTCAGTTCCGGTTCAGTTCCGGGGCGCAAAAAATAACGGTTCAAACCGGTTCGAACCGGTTTGAACCGCTAAATTGAGAATATATTATACGCGTTGTTCTGTCAATAGGCACTATTTAGGCCGTGAAACTAACTGCTGTAAACGATCTGATTTTTGCGAGGACCTATTCTTGAGAATTTCGCGAATCGCCTACAATTCGCGAAAAATGGGTCCCGCGAACAATTTCGGTAAAATGTAAACACATTGAAATTTATATTGAGATTCCACCGCGGTCGAGAAAATTACAACCCGCGAATTATTCCGAAACTTCAGCTTTGACCTACATCGCGAAATATTGAGCCCACGAAAAATAAGTCGTTTACAGTATATAGTTTTCTTTTTTTTTTATCGTTTGTTCAATCCAGTTTTATTTTCAGGTACCAAAATTATAAAATTCTGTTATTTATTCCTACACAACAAGAAAAGAAAATCTACATTAACATACAAAACGTCGAGTTTATACGACTCAACATCCCTTCGTTTACCAGAGTCACATACATATTACCTGAATCGAAATGTTTTCGCGAAGTGAAGTAGGTTGCCTAAAATACCCGTGATTGGTACAACTTTGTATCGCAGTATCAGATGTTGAATCGTGGTTTTGCCCTTGAACTAAGGAATTAATTACAGTGAATAAAATCATGAAATGGGCCCCTCGTTGCCATATATACCATAAAATGTGTTTTACGGAATACGTTTCACAATATATATATGATGACGAGGCGACTGAGCTTAAGGCAATATAATTTTCAAAATGTCACGAAAGTCACGGGACAAGTCCTTCCAGTCTATATTTTATAGAAACACTAAGCGACAATCGCAATGCTTGTTTTTCTAACTAGCAGTGTTTGCTCTCAGCACCATGATGCGGGCGACGAATCATGCGAAAAGGAGTGGCTGAAATTGTTCACTCTAATCTATGAGCACCTTCGTACTGAGATCGAATCTGACCTAAAACAGTGCTTACCCATGTGTACATTTTCTTATATTGGATAAACTGGCATAGCCTGGATGTTGAGGTTTGCTCTTGACAAAATGCCGGTCAATTTAATTTGCAAATGAGCATCACCCTCGCTAATTGATGATTTTTGTTAAATAGAACAAAGCGGTATTTCGTGCTCTAATCAATTCGGAAGCTACTTAATCGGACACTTTCTGAGAGTTTAAGTGTGCAATCGTCATAGTTCCACCATTCGTTCAAGTAAAAAAACGCGATAATAAAAACACATAAAAAAGGCGATAATAAACTTCTATATATTTGAGAAGTTATATACGCGTGAGGAACACATAGTTATTTAAATTAGCTTCAAAATAAAAAAAAAATTATTTAAAGCTTTTCCAAATCACCTATAACGTGTCTATAGAGGATGAAAGCGCCGAAAAAGATTTGCAGAACATCTTTCAGATAATTTAAAGGTACATTTACTTATACATCTTTGAGGTGAGGATCTTCTATTTATGCTGCCAAATATTCAGACAGGAATTAAGTATATTTTTATTATCATCGATAAATTCGACTTTATGAAGTTCACATAACTGCCTGAGACCGACACGGAAGGACGATACTCGAAAATACGCCAGCTGTTGAGTCTTCGGCAACGTGCTTTTGTTAGCTGTTTTGCAGTGTAAAATACTGGGTTGCAGGGTATGCCAAAAAACACTGTGGTCACATGATATATCGGAAGGCAAATACACGAAATGGGCAGAAGGAGATGACACGCAATTTTTTCTAAATAATCCCTTACACAACGCTTTACTGCAAAAAGAGATGCATAAAAATGCATAAAATGATATTCCTAATTAAACATAGATTCCGCGCAGGGCAAACGAAGATTTTATAAATCCTAATATAAATCACTTTTGGGCATCAGCTTGCCTCAGCTCGAAACGTCGCGAGATGCCACCTCGGAGGCTAATGTTATCTTAGGTTTTACGTGCACTTGTATTGGGACCTTACTTCACGACTCTGTTCTTTATCAGTCATGTGCTCCAACATCTCACTAGGCTGCCGTATATCATCGCGATACTGCTATAAATACTACACAACTTTACACCTTGGACGTCTACTGCTGGTGTTGCGAACGTCGCTCTTCACCAGAAAGCTGAAGTATTTAACATGGTTTGCACGTGACGTAATCGCACTAGATAGTGGTTGTCATTGCGAGTTGTTCTTGCTGAGAATATCAAATCCGGTGGGGCAAAATGCACGCTGCAAAAGTTTCGCGCTCAGTGCAAGCTGTGTATTTGAGAGGCACACATTTTTCTTGTTGGTGCATCGTCGTTAGGCACGGCGCGAGTAACTCGCACGACGAAAACGTGCTTTCTAGCAAGAGTGTTTTTACAAATAAAAGTTTTACCATTTACCCATCTGTCACTACCGTTTCCAGGCCACGCTTTGTAGTCTGCGCCGAAAATGCGGGGCAGAGGAATCTTTACGACACAGTATGCTATAGAACTACCCCCCTCCCCACTCCCTTTTTTTTTTTTAGTTGCTCCTCAAGATACTTTTTGTTCCTCAGGGATTGCCTGCTCCGTATTGAGTGGTGTTCATTCGACAATTATATTTGTGTCACTTGTTAACAGTAATCCTTCCTCGCTTTTACTTTGCACCACACTGTGAAGTTTAAACAAAATACAGGGCGGTCGAAACTTGGAGAACTTGAGAACGACACTCCTGTGAGACTTAGAGCGGCTGCTATCCCCCTGAGGCCACTAGGATCTTTCTTTTCAGGTATCCCTCCCGTACACACTAATATTTCCATGTAACGTCGGACTAATAAGTCACATTTAGACCCTTTAACACTTCTATTCTCGGGACAACTTTTTGAGGCAGTTCAGCAATAACGAAAACATGTTTGGGAGCCTGAAGGGTGTGCATACATGTAAAATGGGTCGTGCAGCATATTTTTTTTTCTACCTTAAGTTCAATAAATACCGCTAAGATGTAATCCCTGACGTTGATAACTTACAAAAGCATCCATTAGTTTGCCCCTCCGCGAAATGGCAGACAGTCGAAAGAAAGAAACGAAATTGCTTTCCCCTCCTCAACTCGCAATTAGAACTATCAGCCACGTGATCTGACCCTAATATCCACACCGTCAGTGTTTATCATAGTCATACGCAGGGTTGGCAAAGCAGAGAGCATGGGCTGATCTTCAGATATAGTTTTAGTTGGGCTACAATGCCCGAGCCCCACTAAAGCGACAAACAGAAACAAACGACAGGGGCTAGCATTAAACCAGAGTATTTCGCGATTTGAGAGGCTTCGTAGAATAAAGAAGGCTATGCTCAAACACGAGTATCATGCACATGATGGTACCATTTGCAGGCTTGTAAACGCTCGTGCTAACTTCGCGAGCACCGAACAACTCAAAGCCGTATAAAGGTACCATCGCGAACATGCTGCATGTGTCTGAGGCTTGTCGCTGTCGTTTGTTTCTGTTTCTAGTTCTAGTGGGACTCGGGCCCATCATAATCTTTGAGTTGAACACGAGCCGTCACCTGAATGTTTGGCGATGCTGGTTGTCATGAACCAGAGCATTCAACTCGGGATCATGACAATCGGGTACATCATGGTGTCACGTGACTCTCAGTGCGAAGTTGTGATGTCATGTGACGTCACGGTATCAACAACGTTAATAGATCTAGCGACGTCCTTAATTTGAATCTACGCGGTGAGTTACGTGACGTGACGGGGTCACGTGATGTGACATTACTTGACAGCATGTCTTGACATCATGACGTCGCGTGACGATGTGACACATGGCTAATCACAGTGCCAATAAGAAAGCGCCGCAGAAAACCAGGATTTATTATACATTGCAATTCTGTATATGACGATTTGATCAATATAGAAATACAGCTGCCACTTTTTTTATTCCCAAATAATAAATTTGTAATACTAACAAAAAAAAATACCGCGAACCGTTTTGAACCGGTTACCGTTATATTTTTTTCCGGTTCAGTTCCGGTTCAGTTCCAAGATGGCGGCGAAGCTTTCGGTTCGGTTCAGTTCCGGTTCGGCTAAAAATAACGGTTCTGTTCCGGTTTTCGGTTCGGTTCGGTTCCGGTTCGACACCCTGGTCGAAAGTATCCCCATCGGAAAACGTGTAGAGTCGCTACGATCGGATTTGTTCGAGTTCTTTGTTTTTGACTACCCCTCGGACACACTTCCCTATCCCTTGAAGTCGGAGCTCAAAAAAAGTTCTTAATAAAAAAAAAAAAGTAATAAAAGAAAACCCCTAGATGTCTATTAAATTTTGGTTGAAATGGAAATATATATAAAAAGAACCGCCGTTCTCTTTTCTCGTTCTTTTACGAAAATGTAACGAGTTCGTCACGTAACGAAGACGTAACGTGACGTGAGTGTCACGTGACCTCGCGATGTCCCGTGACCTCATGACGTCACGGGACACTGCGACTTAACGTTCCGCCGTGGGTTTTAGCGAGAAAATTTCCCCGTTAAATTTAGCAGTATAATTTCTCTGTGCTTTGCGACTCCGTCTTGTCTGTGTAGAGAAGAACGTGCATCACCTCGACCGCAGTTCATTAGCAGGAAACGGCAAAGAACGCGGAAATTTCGCTGCTACAGAACTTTCTTTTTCGTTTTTTTTTTCGCATTTTTCTAATATTTATATATAATGAAGATTGATACGCGCTAGCCACTCTACCGGCCGGTGTGTTGCTTTCGCAACCTCCGAGCTACTTCTGTTTTTGTTTTAATAGTTCGAGCTCTTTCGCGCTAATGGTGTTTTCGCCAAACGGGAAAGCGAGATAGGAGTCTTTCGCGCATGCAAGTATACGCCAAGAAACGAATGGTTTGCCATGTTCTCTGACTACGTTTCTGGTGGAACTATACAAACAAGGGGAAACGGGGCTGCAAGTATGGCACATTATGTATGAAATATTTCGTACTTTCGCTGCCGCTGCTAACCTTGCTGCTGCTGCTGCTGCTGTCGGTAATGGTGTCATGGTAGACGAAACGCGCGGTTGTTCTGAAACCGGTTATTCTCGTATACGCTCTGCTCAGCGAAGAAGGTTTTTTACGCTAATGTAGTTTGTGCTGTCTGGGGTGTCACTGGCTATTCCTAGCATACTGCACCTTATCTTCCTTGCTGCGAGCTTACATGTGTCCCAACAGTGACCTGTTCATTATAAGCGAGCACAATTGAGGATGGTCCGTCTGTAAGCCTCCATCTTAGAGTGGAAGCGTGGTTAAGGTTGGGGGCTCTGGTCCACATTGGCTGTCTCTTGGGGAAGCTAGTCCCACTCATAGAGGCATTGTTACTGTTGTGAGTGTAACGGCGTGACTGGGAACTGACTGCGCAATCACTCCCCGCGGCGTTGCTGCAGACGGATACACACGGCTGAACCTTTTTGAATTGGGCGGCTGCTTGCGCCGTCTAGCGAGTGTGTAATTTCGTCTGCAATGTGGCGACCCCCTGTAGGCGATGCTGGAGTTTCCGGCGTACAAGGACCGTTCCAGGCGGCGCATGTCGCTTCCGGTGGGGCGGTACCTGGACACCCGCCGCTCCAGCGCCGTATCGACCTGCTCGTCGTGTGAGTGGATCCCTCCCGTCCCAAAATGGCCGCCTACCATATCGCACCACTCGATGTTCACTGACATCTAGAGTGGTGACCCAAGATACATCGCCATCCTTAAACCATCGCAATTGGACATGTGTACAACCGCCCGCATGCACCCCGATACAATAGATAGATACATTGTGATAACCAATACCATATCACGAGTTTTCTTACATAGCGAACTGTGGCAACGAGTGCCATAGCGGATCGGGTTGACCACCAAGAAGCGAAATATGGCAGCGAATGCCATATATAGCGGGTTTAATATATACCGAACTGTGGAAGCCAGTACGATACAGCAAGTTCTTTGCATGGCGAATTATGCTAACCGTTACCATATAGCGAAAGGTGGTAATTAGCCATCGCTATTATCGAGTTTATTATATAACGAAATCCGTTAACCGTTACCATATAGCGACTTCACCATAGCGGGAATCGTGGCGATACTATAGAACAAGTTTACTATATAGCGAAACGTGCTAAATTTAGTTCCAAATTAAGGCTGGGCAGAGGTACTAATATATATATATCTTAGTATTTGTACTCCGGAATATATATATATATATATATATATATATATATATATATATATATATATATATATATATATATATATATATATATATATATATATATATATATATATATATATATATATTCCGGAGTACAAATACTAAGATGCACGTATATGAAGCCCAAAACACAGATTCTGTGCAACATTTGTGTCTCATGTCACGGGATATCCCTGAGATACATAAAGAAATACATTGTTTCGTAGGTACGGAGGTTGGAGTTCGGGATGAACCAAAATGGTAGTGCTAGTTTTTCTCTTATGTCGGTTTATGCACCTCCCTTCGCCTCAGACTCTTCATCTATCATAGCTACAATCCCGGTGCCGCTAAGATACAACAAAAACAATTGTTGCTCCCAGTGAACCATTTGAGACAAATGACTGCTTGCCAAGCGTGACAGAAGACGTCTGCCCGAAATTAACTCTGTTTTGCCATGAGGGTGTGTTTCAAACTGTCATCCTATGTGCTTCTGAATCTCACAGGACAAGGAAACGGGACGACGAAGCCAGACCTAGTCTGGCTTAGTTGTCAGTTTCTGTGCAGGAAGGAACCTTCTAAAGTTATCCACTGTTGATGGCTGATGATTTCACCCTCCCCACTCTCCTCCTTTGTAGCCTTCGCTCTGCTAAAGCGGAAAGAGTAGGAGTCGCCGGGAGGAGCTTATCGTGTTAATCTTGGAAGCGACCGTTGCCCCAACCACCTTTAATTGTTTAGAATAGTTCTTTTTTTTTTTTTTAATTTTGGTGACTGTGATATACCAAGCAACCCTGCTTCTCCCCTGTAGATAGGGTTATACGCCGGGATCATATTATAAATTTTGAAACCACTTGCTCTAAATAAGATTGTTTTCAGCCTGCCGTACAAAAAAAGAGAAAAAGACATTTAATCTTTTATTTATGTAACGAGATACGTAAACCTGGCAGAGTATCGCGTTAGGTGCGATACAACGTAAATGTATCTCACTGCTGAAACACAAATACATTTCTCTAAAGTGTCTCGGTAGAGAGAATCGGATACTCGTAAGTATCACTAAGATATTATCGCGATACTGCCCAGCCCTGATACCATATATAGCGCGTTTACCATTCCCGGCGGCTTTGGGCGCCTATGGGTTATCAACGTTTGTACCTTTGTTTCGACGATGGCGTGAGTGAGCTTATTTGTCGGAGATGTCGCGTAACATCGCGTCGTACTGTAATCGATGTTTGCGTGCAATCAGCGACAACTTGTTCGAAGACCATTGCGATGGCGTGTGTCTTGAAGTACTCAAACTGCTTGGCAGTTCCGGCCTATTATAGTTGCATTAGTAAGCACCGCTAGCTATCAATGTGTAGCGAATTATGAACGGTTTATCTCGCTTGACAGTTACTGCCGCTAGCGGACACTGCATTAGAAAATACTTTACCAACAGCATCTTGGAGGTCGAGGTGGTACCACGCTGTCAGAGATAGTTCCTAGACAACAACACATTCTGGTCCCCCACATTAGAACAATTAACGTAAATGTGGGTCACTTTTCATTAACTCAGTGTGTAGCATCTGCTCCTCCCTTTATGCGGAGGCGCATATATCATTACGCTTTTTATTTTAAAGTGTAAATAGTCGTTGACAGGAATAAGACCGCTTTAATGTTTGAAATCTTTAGGCAGGAGTTTCAAACAAGAACGTGCTCAAACAAGGGAGAAGACATGAAGTTTGTCAAATGATTATCCTCGATCATGCAAAAATACAAACTGTACTCCCCTTCCCCCCCCTTTTTGTTTTTTCAAACCAATTTTTTTTTTTTTAATTGCAAATTTAAGTTGCGTTTTGCCGAACGCTTATTTTCCGTTCAAATGTAGCGCTAGCGGTTCGAACGAGATGCCAACATTTCTGAACGGATTCTTTCTTTATTAAACAAGAAATTCAAGGAATTTTGTTAAATTTTTTATTCCAAAATGGCGGCCGACGGAGCCGTCGAATAGCCTGGAGCTGAACGGCACCAGTTACCAAAAAAAAAACGGGCCCCATTTTTACATTAAAATTTTTATAAAATCACATAACTTTTGATTCAGATAACAGTTAGTTTCAAAACATTGGCGTCTAGTTCAGTCTGCTCGATATTTGTGCGAAAAATGAGCGTTCGGCAAAACGTCGTTTATTACTGCTCTAAAAAACTAAATAAAAAATCTTTGTTTTAGATTTGACATGTTGAAAAGTTATTCCTTAATGCTCAATACAGTGGGCACTCACGTTTTTGGAGTCATCCACGGACATTCTGCAGAGAACGAAACGCGCGTAATAGAAAATTCCCACATGCAAGCTGAGACCTCGTACCATACATACTACGACTCGGCAAAACGAGGATGCCAGCGATCGTCACTTAAGCCACCGGACGCGACGCGTCACCAGACACCGCGGACATCGCCAATCGAACACGCCCGTTAAGACGGACCACAAAGAAGGCTGCGAAGCCAGCCGATCCAATCACCTGCGGCGAATGCGTTACGTCACAACCGGCTTAGCCAGTAGAGTAGCAGGGCCGTTCCACGTCATCGCAGGTTTGACCAATCAGACCGTCCAGATGGAAAGACATGCAGACGGCATCCGCTGTTTTGAGTGCGCATACTTCGGTTCAGTCCACCCGAAGGTAAAATATCATGATGCATACGGTTTTCCGAAAGAACGAGTTCTCGTCATCCAATGTAAGTTCGCGGAGCCGACTACAGCAACGCCTCGACGACCGGTCCCTTTGGCAGGCCGCTAAGTTGCGTAGTCGTACAACCATTTTTGTTCTTTTTACTGATACAACGGTGAGTCGCTTTCATATCTGGCCATCACTGTCCTCCGAAAGAAAACATTTCACTGTTTTCTTTTACGTTTAATTTAGTTCGAGTTTTAGCTTTTTCTTTTTCTTTTTTTATCTCTGGGTTTTGAAGGAGTGGGGTGGGGTTGGGGGAGCTAGGACTTGACGCGAGAGTCTATTTTGAGGGTCGGTGTTGCTCGGCAGCTTTCTGGAGGGAAGGTTATTATGGAGGACGGGATCGCAGCCGTGGTTGTCGTCGCCCCGCCGGCGACTACGTCCTCACCGGGCGTCCAGCGTCGCCGGATTGATCGGGCCAAATCGTTCAAGAAGAGGGGCCAGTCCGGTGAGTGCTTTCCTGGCTTGAGGATGATGATGATGATGCGTTTTGATGGTCCGATGTGCGCTAGCGCGGACCTGGCAGTAGCGGTGCTTGTGATGCTCGGCTTTCAGAGTTTTCTTTTGTTCTTTTTTTAGTAGATGGCATACCGTGTACGACGACGGATGCTGTAATGGGGTTAGGAAGTTCTCATATTGGGGTTCTGTCGGGGTATAATGGCGCTTGTATCAGGGTGATGCTGACTTTTTTTTATTAGTCTTTGTTAAAACGTAAAACAAACTGCGGTCTTTTTTTTTTTTTTTTAGTTGTTAGGTTTTTATTTTGCACTAGTGGTTGAGATGCCCTATTTTAATACTCTGAGCTCAGGGACTACTAAACATTTTATTTTGATTATCGCGTAAGCTATAGTTGCAAAAAGGAGGCGTTCCGGCCCCGAGATTCGGAGATCATCTTTCGTATTTTTGAGACTAGACAGACCTGCAAAACAGCCGGGATGTATCGTCTGAGTCCGTGACAACCGACATCACGTTTTCATCGGGCGACTGCTATACTATACATTCTAATCAATTAGATTTTGTTCGGTCAGGTGTAGTGGTAGTTACAGAATGAGTGGCGTAGATACTCTATGGATGTTTCTAGCTATACCGATTGGGTGGTGGCTGTTTTAAATAGGATGAGCAGGATTCAATATTCCTTTCGCGTCGGTACTTAGGGAAGCCCAACAGTCGCTATCGGAATTTATGTTTGCACCGTTGATTGCAGTACGACGTACGGTTACGTAATATAGATCTCTGTATAATGCTTTCTTTTTTTTCTAACCGCTATAAATGTGTACATATTTATTTTTTATTAGGGATGTTACGAACTTTTGTCGAACGTGAGGGTTGATATCGGACTTGGAGGTTCGACTGGTTCGGTGAACCTCCACACTTTTAGGAAAATTTTACGAAGTTCGACTTCTGAACACTGTTGCACGACGTGTACACAAACATTTGTAATTAAAAAAAATCTTATACAGTGGTTTACTCAAAATTTTCGGTAATGATAACCAATCTTTAACGCGATATAGAAACAAACATATACCATTTCAGTAAGTCGGATAATATTTTTTTTTTCTTCTTAAAGCGGTGTCAGATCGTTCTCAAATATTTTTCACGAATGCGCACATTAGTAGAATTTTAGTGGAACCTTTGTCGAACTTAACCTTAAAAGTTTCGGAAACGTCGAACTTTGTCGAACTTTGAACCTCGTTTGGTTCTCGACTCAAGCTACTTCGACTGGCGGCACATTAGAAACTCGTACGTCGTTGTCGGAGATTATCGCCGTTCGCCGTTTCGTTACTTGCTTTTTCCAAAAAAAAAAAAAAAAAAAAAAAAGAAAAAAAAAAACTCTCAAAATACTATATTTTTAAAAAGAACAAGAGGAAACGACTTAAAAGCTTTTGAGAGGGAAACTCCGCATTTGAAGTTCCTTTCGTCGTTTTCTTAGTTAAGCTTATTATAATCGGGATTGGAACGCGGCACACGTATTTTCTCGTCGTTTTTGGTGTTTTTACTGGTTTTCGTGCCTTTGACGATTCCAATTTCATATATATTTTTTTCCTCTTGTGTTAGGTGTTCGAAAATTCTAAATATTTTCTAGATGGCTCGAGAGTGGACCCGCCGGTGCTACGTAGCACTTAATAATCCGTTCGCGGGGGGAAGCGACTTAAGTTAACTTCATTTCAGCAGAATGTATATCGGCGGTTAGAAGAAATTAGTTGGCACATGCGGTTGATGAACAGAGCTCCCAAGTCTTGTGTCAATCCCCTTTGGGATAACGGGATTAAGGGGATTAACTTAAACTAAGGTGCCTGCAGCTTTCCATTGCAAAAGAGAATTTGCAATAAAAATAATATTTTTTTTGGGCACAGAACTTAATTTGTTACGTGCCAGTGCTAAGATATAAGAAATCAGAGGAAAGCTTAGAGTGCCTTCAAGGAAAGCTATGCGGATAGGCTAACCCAACTGGTTATCACATGAAAGGGGCCACATTTATAGACCTTTCCAGGGCTTATCACACAAGTGAAAAATGCCGAGTCGCTGTTTCGTAGAGCGGCGTCTGCTATCCCGCAGGAAAGAGATACTGCATGCGCACGCGCAGAACAAAAATGGCTGCGCCCAGAAGCCGATCATTGGAAACGGTGTAGGGACCCTTTTAATGGCAAACGCCACCAGGTGGTGCTTCAGTCTTTGACGTCTTAGAAAACATCCGGTTTATAAAAAAAGAATGAACCAAGGACACCTTGACGCACCTGCTTGAAATATATATGAAATGTTTAAGTGCCAATTCTTCAGGTGTATGCCGAGAGAACGAAGGAGTGCGAGATCTGTTAAAATGTTTCGAGTATCCTTGTAAACCAACTTGCCTCCTCCAAGATGTAATATTGTACAGCCGAAGGCCCTCGTTAAATCTCCAACTTTGTTGTCCGTGTAGCATTTATGCTATAAGCAAGCTGAAGAGGCTGGCAAAGACGGCGTGACGGGAAGTCGCTTGGGGGACGCAAGTGTCAGTTCAGGTTTGCAGGGAGCAAAACGCTACCTGTGTGCACGGAGCCCTCGAAGCCACAGAAAATGAATTAAACCAACAGGGACTAAAACTCCTTACAAAAACACCGACCCAACTTAAAGGGTTATAATGTTATGGGTTCAGCGTAGTCTTGAATCTTTTGGAACTTTTTAAAGGATCATTAGTGTCGGAGAACTAGAGATCAGTTCTTAAAGGGCGTATACCCGTATACCCGTGAGCGACATGAAGGTGAACAGCCCTCCTATTGTTTTTGACGCTCCTGCAACTTTTGGAACTAGCTCTGTTCCAGAAGAGGGCTAAAACGCAAAGTTTAGTCCCCAAGCGACGTGCCATTTGAGACGTTGAGAGTTGATATAGCTTTAGGGAGCCGTAAAACGGGCAAGAAACCAGGTAAGGTGTTCACCTTCTTATTGCTGGCGGGTGTACCCTCATGCTTATTATATGACATGTAACGGCGCTACCTGTGTACGTTTCTGTGTGTGGAATATTGCTGTCAATATTTGCAAATCAATTATATTTGCATTAAAATGGAGGATACACGAACACCCGGAATAACACGTACCCCAGGAATAACGAAAACGAAATCAAGGAAGAGGAAACCATCTGGAAGTGAGCCTGTATTTCGAATCGTCGCGGGGCCAAAAGCTACGATGCAACAGAAACACAAGCGCACAACCTAAAAACGCAATGCCAATGGCACATTCGTTTGCGTTTAATCGGACCGGTTGGAGGTAACGCACGCGTTGAAACGCAAAAAAATGCCGTGATCCAACGCTTTCCCCAAAAGCGTGATTGGACCTAAAAGGGAGTTTTGGTAGATCGTTCCGATGACTTCGAAAACGATACGATGCATGTGCTAAGGCGTCGGCGAAGTATCGGGTATCGTTTTCGGAGTCAATAGGGAGTTTTAGTAGATCGTTCCGATACCTCCGATAGCCCCGATAACGATACTATGCATGCACAAGGGAGGCGGCGGCGAAGTATCGGGATATCGTTATCGGAGCCATGGGAACGATCTACTAAAACTCTCTATTAGAGAGTTTTAGAGAACCGTCTTTGCACGTCCGATACGCTAGGATGGGCTCTCCGGTACGAACTGCGTATGCGCTACCACAGAAGACTCGCATGTGCGCAGTTCGTACCGGAGAGCCTATCCCGCCGTATCGGATATGCAAAAATGGTTCCCTAAAACTCTTTATTAGGGAGTTTTAGTAGACCGTGT